>NC_053027.1:567745503-567998362 GCF_003073215.2 Triticum urartu
CACCGGGGTTGATTCCTCGGGGTTTCCCCTTGATGTTTGGACACCCGGTTACTATGGTTACTATGACTTTACACTGAACCCTGTTACTAAAGACGGGTCGGCCCCAAGGGGTACCCGCACGAGCATTTTTGCGAGTGATGAGGAGTCGGGTTGACCTGGAGGGTGCCCGCGAGATAATTACGAAGTCGTGGCCGGGCATTCCTAGCCCTTGCCGCAAGTCCTCGAGACGGGGCGACAGGGTCACATCTTTCATGAGTCTCTGCTTGTCACCGCGCGTTCCTAATCCACTACGATTTGGATATTTGATCCAAGGGGCCTCTGGCCTGATAGCACTAACCATCATGTGGGCATAGTATGGGCGTTCTGCGTCGTATACATCAGCCGAAGCTTAATTGACGTCACCGACTGAGCGGCGTGCGCCGGGTTGGACTGCGTAAGCACCTGCCTTGTTGAAGGAGGTAGCTAGGTCTGCTCACCGGCCGCGTTCGCAACATGCATGAGTTCCCGGGGAGATGGCCCATGACCCTTGGGGGCATAGGATTAGTCCGGCGTGCTGACCTCTCTATTAAGCCTAGGTCGGGTTGCGGCGTATTGTTTGGCCGAGGCCGGGCATGACCCAGGAAAGTGTGTCCGGCCGGAGTTAATCGAGCGTGGTGGGTAAGTTGGTGCACCCCTGCAGGGAAGAAAACATCTATCGATAGCCTGTCCTACGGTAACGGACACTTGGAGTTGTATCCCAATTGATACAACTAGAACTAGATACTTGTGATGAGAAATGGATTGTAATGAGAAATGGATAGTATGGCTCTGGGATTGCTTTCTCGCAGGGAGTCGAGAAAGGATCTCTGGCCGAGGTTGATAGCACTACTACTACTTTACTTTATGCTACTCTTACCTCTTCTAATGCTGCAAGATGCTTGGAGCTGCTTGAGGATGCTAGTCTTCGATATGCTAGGTTTCCCCCTTCTCTTCTGGCATTCTGCAGTTCAGTCCACATATACAACCCATTTCCTTGATACCGATGCATATGTAGTGTAGACCCTTGCTTGCGAGTACTTTGGATGAGTACTCACAGTTGCTTTGCTCCCCTCTTTTCCCCTTTCTTCTTCTTTCCGGTCGATGCAACCAGATGTCGGAGCCCAGGAGCCAGATGCCACCGTTGATGCCTACTACTACATGGAGACTGCCGACAACCAGGAGTAGTTAGGAGGCTGCTAGGCAGGAGGCCTTGCCTTTTCGATCGTAGATGCCTTTGTGCTAGCCTTCTTAAGGAAAATTTTGTCTAACTTATGTCTGTACTCAGATATTGTTGCTTCCGCTGACTCTTGTGTTTTCGAGCTTATGTATTCGAGCCCTTGAGGCCCCTGGCTTGTAATATAAAGCTTGTATTATTTTAATTTGTGTCTAGAGTTGTGTTGTGATATCTTCTCGTGAGTCCTTGATCTTGATCGTACACATTTGCGTGTATGATTTGTGTATGATTGAATCAAGGGCGTCACAAGTAGGTATCAGAGTCGACTGCTTGTAGGTAGCCCCCTTTCCAACTTGTTGGCCGAAGTTGAGTCTAGTCATCCAAAACTGTTTTACTAACTTGGTTGTGTGGCTTACGGGCCCACGTCGCCATCGGTTGGTATTAGGATCTTTTATTCCTCGTCTATACTCTGGGATTCTGATCTCTCTTCTATTCGGGTTAAACATTTTACTAACTCTGACATTAGGTTCTCGTACCCACTTCCTCCTAGAGAGCCCCGACATTACCGACGATCGCTTGCTTCGCTAGAAGATTCTGCAGATACTCCTCGATGTTTCTCGAGACCCTGTGCCCACTGCCTTGCAGTTCCTGACCACAGATAATCCCCGTGAATAACATCCTTGCCGCTTGTACCTTCATACCCAGTTGCTCCTATTATTACAAGATGTACTCTCCGTTGTTTCGAGAATCCTTTGTGCCTTCTGCCTTGCGGCTTCTTTTTGCACTACGGATAATTCGCTGAACCCGTTCATCCCCAGTTGTTCACATGCTTTCCAAAATACTTGGAAATACTATGTGATCTTCCGAAAATCCTCTGCAGCCTATTGCTCTTGATTCTCCTTGCCTGCTTGCATTAGGGTTAATTCCATATGTCTAGCAATATTCTTTAAAATTCTTTGTGGCTGTCATTCTGTTCCTATGGATTCAACGTGTGAGCGAATACTTGCAATCATCAATTAATCCTTGGAAATTTTCTTTCTGGCTTCGACATCGCTCCGGTTATGAGCTGGTTCTTGCCCAAACAAGACTTGATCGGGTGCACCTTCATCTTTTGATCAGAGCCTCTGCTTCAGATCCTTCGACTTGAAATCATAAGTCCTTTGTACTCAAGCATTGAAGTTATCCAATTATATCTAACCCAATGCCTTTGCATTCTTTCTTCTTCTAGGTGAGTATCGATACTCACATCGGATCTTTTATGGACCGCCATATCCTTGCTTGGATTATTATCCGACAATGTCCTTCATATTCATTAAACTTGTGAGTTTTGCCCTGACATATATTGCCTTTGGTAAATTCTATCATCTGCTTTTGTCAACCATGCTCTGCTTTCGAGCTGGTATATTTTAATCCTGAAATTAGTGGTATATGTTCCTAAGATACCGCTACGGGTTGAACCTATGCCTTCCCTAATCCGTGTGAACTCGAAAGAGATGTGAGTCATACTCTTCTGGTGCTTCACCAGATAAATCGTTCGCACTACAAATTCTTCAAAAACGAAAAGTGAATGAAAGGTTATGCATTGAAGAAGTGCGAGTCGACCTTGAACCTTTGTGTTCATGCCCATAGACACGATGTAGATCTTATCATGGAAGCTTCTCTTATAATCAAATGTTCCCTTGGTATAAGCTCATCTTGCATCTGTAAATTAAATCTTTGCAATCGTGGTTCCGACCATATTTTCTCCTTGATCCCATTTCCTGGACAAGTTAAAATACTTGTCTTCTGCAGATCGTTTCATCTGTCCAACCGCTATTTTGATCTACCTCGAGTATTGCCCCCTGTTATCTCGAGGATATTGTGTCATTGCACTACCTCTTGTGAATTCTCATTGGAATGATACTCCATCACATCATTCCTAGCCTGATCGGCTATATCATTTTCGAGCTAATTTTAATTGTGGTACACGGTCCTTCTTCCCGGAGCACAACTTCTGACGACGAGCTAAGCTTACGTCGATCTTCCTCATCTTATCATTTCACCTCAAACAACAAGCTTGATTTCGAGATTGTGTCGCACCCGTGGTTCCAATAACCTTTCGCTTCATCATTCCTTTGACTTGATGTCATCGTCGATCGATTACATCTTCATGAAATTTCTCAACAATTGTGTCGTGATCGTCATCAACATTCTGAGCTCTTCCAGGATATTAATTAAATTTATGATGAGAATGAAGAAATATGCCCTAGAGGCAATAATAATGTTATTATTTTATTTCCTTATATCATGATAAATGTTTATTATTCATGCTAGAATTGTATTATCCGAAAACATAATACTTGTGTGAATACATAGACAAACCAAACGTCACTAGTATGCCTCTACTTGACTAGCTCGTTAATCGAAGATGGTTATGTTTCCTAACCATAGACATGTGTTGTCATTTGATTAATGGGATCACATAATTAGGAGAATGATATGATTGACATGACCCATTCTATTAGCTTAGCACCCGATCGTTTAGTATGTTGTTATTGCTTTCTTCATGACTTATACATGTTCCTATGACTATGAGATTATGCAACTCCCGTTTGCCGGAGGAACACTTTGTGTGCTACCAAACGTCACAACGTAACTGGGTGATTATAAAGGAGCTCTACAGGTGTCTCCAAAGGTACATGTTGGGTTGGCGTATTTCGAGATTAGGATTTGTCACTCCGATTGTCGGAGAGGTATCTCTGGGCCCTCTCGGTAATGCACATCACATAACCTTGCAAGCATTACAACTAATGAGTTAGTTGCAAGATGATGTATTACGAAACGAGTAAAGAGACTTGACGGTAACGAGATTAAAATAGGTATTGAGATACCGACGATCGAATCTCGGGCAAGTAACATACCGATGACAAAGGGAACAACGTATGTTGTTATGCGGTCTGACCGATAAAGATCTTCGTAGAATATGTGGGAGCCAATATGAGCATCCAGGTTCCACTATTGGTTATTGATCGGAGACGTGTCTCGATCATGTCTACATTGTTCTCGAACCCGTAGGGTCTGCACGCTTAATGTTTCGATGACAGTTATATTATGAGTTTATGAGTTTTGATGTACCGAAGAAGTTCGGAGTCCCGGATGAGATCGGGGACATGACGAGGAGTCTCAAAATGGTTGAGACATAAAGATTGATATATTGGAA
Organism: Triticum urartu; assembly: GCF_003073215.2. NCBI lineage: Eukaryota > Viridiplantae > Streptophyta > Magnoliopsida > Poales > Poaceae > Triticum > Triticum urartu. Next base: position 567,749,895 of record NC_053027.1, read on the forward strand.
GCCTATATTTGGATATCGGAAGTGTTCCGGGTGAAATCGGGATTTTACCGGAGTACCGGGAGGTTACCGGAACCCCCCGGGTGGTATATGGGCCTTAGTGGGCTTTAGTGGAAGAGAGGAGAGGTGGCCAGGGCTGGGCCGCGCGCCCCTCCCCCCTAGTCCGAATAGGACAAGGAGAGGGGGGCGGCGCCGCCCCCTTCCTTCTCTCTCTCCTCTTTCCCCCCTCCCGAATCCTATTCCAACTAGGAAAGGGGGGGAATCCTACTCCCGGTGGGAGTAGGACTCCTCCTGGCGCGCCAACCTCCTGGCCGGCCGCACCCCCCCCTTGATCCTTTATATACGGGGGCAAGGGGCACCCCTAGAGACACAAGTTGATCCACGTGATCGTTTTCTTAGCCGTGTGCGGTGCCCCCTTCCACCATAATCCTCGATAATATTGTAGCGGTGCTTAGGCGAAGCCCTGGCGACGGTAGAACATCAAGATCGTCACCACGCCATCGTGCTGACGGAACTCTTCCCCGACACTTTGCTGGATCGGAGTCCAGGGATCGTCATCGAGCTGAACATGTGCTAAAACTCGGAGGTGCCGTAGTTTCGGTGCTTGATCGGTCGGGCCGTGAAGACGTACGACTACATCAACCGCGTTGTGCTAACGCTTCCGCTGTCGGTCTACGAGGGTACGTAGACAACACTCTCCCCTCTCGTTGCTATGCATCACCATGATCTTGCGTGTGCGTAGGAAATTTTTGAAATTACTACGTTCCCCAACAGTGGCATCTAAGCCTAGGTTTTATGTGTTGATGTTATATGCACGAGTAGAACACAAGTGAGTTGTGGGCGATATAAGTCATACTGCTTACCAGCATGTCATACTTTGGTTCGGCGGTATTGTTGGACGAAGCGGCCCAGAGCGACATTACGCGTACGCTTATGCGAGACCGGTTCTCCCGACGTGCTTTGCACAAAGGTGGCTAGCGGGTGACAGTTTCTCCAACTTTAGTTGAACCGAGTGTGGCTACGCCCGGTCCTTGCGAAGGTTAAAACATCACCAACTTGACAAACTATCGTTGTGGTTTTGATGCATAGGTAAGATTGGTTCTTGCTTAAGCCCGTAGCAGCCACGTAAAACTTGCAACAACAAAGTAGAGGACGTCTAACTTGTTTTTGCAGGGCATGTTGTGATGTGATATGGTCAAGACATGATGCTAAATTTTATTGTATGAGATGATCATGTTTTGTAACCGAGTTATCGGCAACTGGCAGGAGCCATATGGTTGTCGCTTTATTGTATGCAATGCAATCGCGCTGTAATGCTTTACTTTATCACTAAGCGGTAGCGATAGTCGTGGAAGCATAAAAATTGGCGAGACGACAACGATGCTACAATGGAGATCAAGGTGTCGCGCCGGTGACGATGGTGATCACGATGGTGCTTCGAAGATGGAGATCACAAGCACAAGATGATGATGGCCATATCATATCACTTATATTGATTGCATGTGATGTTTATCTTTTATGCATCTTATCTTGCTTTGATTGACGGTAGCATTATAAGATGATCTCTCACTAAATTATCAAGAAGTGTTCTCCCTGAGTATGCACCGTTGCGAAAGTTCTTCGTGCTGAGACACCACGTGATGATCGGGTGTGATAGGCTCTACGTTCAAATACAACGGGTGCAAAACAGTTGCACACGCGGAATACTCAGGTTATACTTGACGAGCCAAGCATATACAGATATGGCCTCGGAACACGGAGACCGAAAGGTCGAGCGTGAATCATATAGTAGATATGATCAACATAGTGATGTTCACCAATGAAACTACTCCATCTCACGTGATGATCGGACATGGTTTAGTTGATTTGGATCACGTAATCACTTAGAGGATTAGATGGATGTCTATCTAAGTGGGAGTTCTTTAAGTAATATGATTAATTGAACTTAAATTTATCATGAACTTAGTCCTGGTAGTATTTTGCAAATTATGTTGTAGATCAATAGCTCACGTTGTTGCTTCCCTGTGTTTATTTTGATATGTTCCTAGAAAAATTGTGTTGAAAGATGTTAGTAGCAATTATGCGGATTGGATCCGTGATCTGAGGTTTATCCTCATTGCTGCACAGAAGAATTATGTCCTTGATGCACCGCTAGGTGACGGACCTATTGCAGGAGCAGATGCAGACGTTATGAACATTTGGCTAGCTCAATATGATAACTACTTGATAGTTTAGTGCACCATGCTTAATGGCTTAGAATCGGGACTTCAAAGACGTTTTGAACGTCATGGAGCATATGAGATGTTCCAGGAGTTGAAGTTAATATTTCAAGCAAATACCTGAGTTGAGAGATATGAAGTCTCCAACAAGTTCTATATCTAAAAGATGGAGGAGAATTGCTCAACTAGTGAGCATGTGCTCAGATTGTCTGGTTACTACAATCGCTTGAATCAAGTGGGAGTTAATCTTCCAGATAAGATAGTGATTGACAGAATTCTCTAGTCACCATCACCAAGTTAGTAGAACTTCGTGATGAACTATAATATGCAAGGGATAACAGAAACGATTCCCAAGCTTTTCGTGATGCTGAAATCGGCGAAGGTAGAAATCAAGAAAAACATCAAGTGTTGATGGTTGACGAAACCACTAGTTTCAAGAAAAAGGGCAAAGGGAAGAAGGGGAACTTCAAGAAGAACGGCAAGCAAGTTGCTGCTCAAGTGAAGAAGCCCAAGTCTGGTCCTAAGCCTGAGACTAAGTGCTTCTACTGCAAAGGGACTGGTCACTGGAAGCAGAACTGCCCCAAGTATTTGGCGGATAAGAAGGATGGAAAAATAAACAAAGGTATATTTGATATACAGATTACTGATGTGTACTTTACTAGTGTTCGTAGCAACCCCTCGGTATTTGATACTGGTTCAGTTGCTAAGAGTAGTAACTCAAAACGGGAGTTGCAGAATGAACAGAGACTAGTTAAGGGTGAAGTGACGATGTGTGTTGGAAGTGGTTCCAAGATTGATATGATCATCATCGCACACTCCCTATACTTTCGGGATTAGTGTTGAACCTAAATAAGTGTTATTTGGTGTTTGCGTTGAGCATGAATATGATTTGATCATGTTTATTGCAATACGGTTATTCATTTAAGTAAGAGAATAAATTGTTGTTCTGTTTACATGAATAAAACCTTCTATGGTCATACACCCAATGAAAATGGTTCGTTGGATCTCGATCGTAGTGACACACATATTCATAGTGTTGAAGCCAAAAGATGCAGAGTTGATAATGATAGTGCAACTTATTTGTGGCACTGCCGTTTGGGTCATATCGGTATAAAGCGCATGAAGAAACTCCATACTGATGGGCTTTTGGAACCACTTGATTATGAATCACTTGGTACTTGCGAACCGTGCCTTATGGGTAAGATGACAAAAACACCGTTCTCCGGTACAATGGAGCGAGCAACTGACTTATTGGAAATAATACATACTGATGTATGCGATCTGATGACTGTTAAGGCTCGCGGCGGGTATCGTTATTTTCTGGCCTTCACAGATGATTTGAGCAGATATGGGTATATCAACTTAATGAAACACAAGTCTGAAACAGTTGAAAAGTTCAAAGAATTTCAGAGTGAAGTGGAGAATCATCGTAATAAAAATAAAAGTTTCTACGATATGATCGCAGAAGTAAAATATTTGAGTTACGAGTTTGGCCTTCAGTTAAAAACAATGTGAAATAGTTTCACTACTCACGCCACCTGGAACACCACAGCATAATGGTGTGTCCGAACGTCATAACCGTACTTTATTAGATATGGTGCGATCTATGATGTCTCTTACCGATCTACCACTATCGTTTTGGGGTTATGCATTAGAGACAGCCGCATTCACATTAAATTGGGCACCATCTAAATCTGTTGAGACGACACCGTATGAACTATGGTTTGGCAAGAAACCTAAGATGTCGTTTCTTAAAGTTTGAGGTTGCAATGCTTATGTGAAAATGGTTCAACCTGATAAGCTCAAAACCAAATCGGAGAAGTGCGTCTTCATAGGATACCCAAAAGAAATTGTTGGGTACACCTTCTATCACAGATCCGAAGGCAAGATATTCTTTGCTAAGAATGGATCCTTTCTAGAGAAGGAGTTTCTCTCGAAAGAAGTGAGTGGGAGGAAAGTAGAACTTGATGAGGTAACTGTACCTGCTCCCTTATTGGAAAGTAGTTCATCACAGAAATCTGTTCCTGTGACTACTAGACCGATTAGTGAGGAAGCTAATGATGATGATCATGTAACTCCAGATCAAGTTACTACCGAACCTCATAGGTAAATCAGAGTGAGATCCGCACCAGAGTGGTACGGTAATCCAGTTCTGGAGGTCATGTTACTTGACCATGACGAGCCTACGAATTATGAGGAAGCGATGATGAGCCCAGATTCCGTGAAATGGCTTGAGGCCATGAAATCTGAGATGAGATCCATGTATGAGAACAAAGTTTGGACTTTGATTGACTTGCCCAATGATCGGCGAGCCATTGAGATTAAATGGATCTTCAAGAGGAAGACGGACGCTGATAGTAGTGTTACTATCTACAAAGCTAGAATTGTCGCAAAAATGTTTTCGACAAGTTCAAGGTGTTGACTACGATGAGAGTTTCTCACTCGTATCTATGCTTAAGTCTGTCCGAATCATGTTAGCAATTGCCGCATTTTATGAAATCCAGCAAATGGATGTCAAAACTGCATTCCTGAATGGATTTCTGGAAGAAGAGTTGTATATAATGCAGCCGGAAGGTTTTGTCGATCCAAAAGGAGCTAACAAAGTGTGCAAGCTCTAGCGATCCATTTATGGACTGGTGCAAGCCTCTCAAAGTTGGAATAAACGCTTTGATAGTATGATCAAAGCATATAGTTTTATACAGACTTGCGGTGAAGCCTGTATTTACAAGAAAGTGAGTGGGAGCACTACAGCATTTCTGATAAGTATATGTGAATGACATATTGCTGATCGGAAATAATGTAGAATTATTCTGCAAAGCATAAAGGAGTATTTTGAAAGAAGTTTTTCAAAGAAAGACCTCGGTGAAGCTGCTTACATATTAAGCATCAAAATCTATAGAGATAGATCAAGACGCTTGATAAGTTTTTTCAATGAGTACATACCTTGACAATATTTTGTAGTAGTTCAAAAATGGAACAGTCAAAGAAAGAGTTCTTGGATGTGTTACAAGGTATGAAATTGAGTAAGACTCAAAGCCCGACCACGACAGAAGATAGAGAGAGAATGAAAGTCATTCCCTATGCCTCAACAATAGGTTCTATAAAATATGCCATGATGTGTACCAGATCTATTGTATACCCTACACTGTGTTAAGCAAGGGAGTACAATAGTGATCTAAGAGTAGATCACTGGACATTGGTCAAAATTATCCTTAGTGGAATAAGGAAATATTTCTCAATTATGGAGGTGACAAAAGGTTCGTCGTAAAAAGTTACGTCGATGCAAGTTTTGACACAGATCTGGATGACTCTAAGTCTCGATCTAGATACATATTGAAAGTGGGAGCAATTAGCTAGAGTAGCTCCGTGCAGAGAATTGTAGACATAGAATTTGCAAAATACTTACGGATCTGTATGTGACAGACCCGTTGACTAAAATTATCTCACAAGCAAAACATGATCACACCTTAGTACTCTTTGGGTGTTAATCACATAAATGATGTGAACTAGATTATTGACTCTAGTAAATCCTTTGGGTATAGGTCACATGACGATGTGAACTATGGGTGTTAATCACATGGTGATGTGAACTCTTAGAATCATTACTATGTAATCTAGATTATTGACTCTAGTGCAAGTGGGAGACTGAAGGAAATATGCCCTAGAGGCAATAATAATGTTATTATTTTATTTCCTTATATCATGATAAATGTTTATTATTCATGCTAGAATTGTATTATCCGGAAACATAATACTTGTGTGAATACATAGACAAACCAAACGTCACTAGTATGCCTCTACTTGACTAGCTCGTTAATCGAAGATGGTTATGTTTCCTAACCATAGACATGTGTTGTCATTTGATTAATGGGATCACATCATTAGGAGAATGATATGATTGAGATGACCCATTCCATTAGCTTAGCACCCGATCGTTTAGTATGTTGCTATTGCTTTCTTCATGACTTATACATGTTCCTATGACTATGAGATTATGCAACTCCCGTTTGCCGGAGGAACACTTTGTGTGCTACCAAACGTCACAACGTAACTGGGTGATTATAAAGGAGCTCTACAGGTGTCTCCAAAGGTACATGTTGGGTTGGCGTATTTCGAGATTAGGATTTGTCACTCCGATTGTCGGAGAGGTATCTCTGGGCCCTCTCGGTAATGCACATCACATAAGCCTTGCAAGCATTACAACTAATGAGTTAGTTGCAAGATGATGTATTACGAAACGAGTAAAGAGACTTGCCGGTAACGAGATTAAACTAGGTATTGAGATACCGACGATCGAATCTCGAGCAAGTAACATACCGATGACAAAGGGAACAATGTATGTTGTTATGCGGTCTGACCAATAAAGATCTTCGTAGAATATGTGGGAGCCAATATGAGCATCCAGGTTCCGGTATTGGTTATTGATCGGAGACGTGTCTCGGTCATGTCTACATTGTTCTCGAACCCGTAGGGTCCGCACGCTTAAGGTTTCGATGACAGTTATATTATGAGTTTATGAGTTTTGATGTACCGAAGGAGTTCGGAGTCCCGGATGAGATCGGGGACATGACGAGGAGTCTCGAAATGGTCGAGACATAAAGATTGACATATTGGAAGCCTATATTTGGACATCGGAAGTGTTCCGGGTGAAATCGGGATTTTACTGGAGTACCGGGAGGTTACCGGAACCCCCCGGGAGGTATATGGGCCTTAGTGGGCTTTAGTGGAAGAGAGGAGAGGTGGCCAGGGCTGGGCCGCGCGCCCCTCCCCCCTAGTCCGAATAGGACAAGGAGAGGGTGGCGGCGCCCCCCTTCCTTCTCTCTCTCCTCTTTCCCCCTCCCGAATCCTATTCCAACTAGGAAAGGGGGGGAATCCTACTCCCGGTGGGAGTAGGACTCCTCCTGGCGCGCCAAGCTCCTGGCCGGCCGCAGCCCCCCTTGATCCTTTATATACAGGGCAAGGGGCACCCCTAGAGACACAAGTTGATCCACGTGATCGTTTTCTTAGCCGTGTGCGGTGCCCCCTTCCACCATAATCCTCGATTATATTATAGCGGTGCTTAGGCGAAGCCCTGCGACGGTAGAACATCAAGATCGTCACCACGCCGTCGTGCTGACGGAACTCTTCCCCGACACTTTGCTGGATCGGAGTCCGGGGATCGTCATCGAGTTGAACGTGTGCTAAAACTCGGAGGTGCCGTAGTTTCGGTGCTTGATCGGTTGGGCCGTGAAGACGTATGACTACATCAACCGCGTTGTGCTAACGCTTCCGCTGTCGGTCTACGAGGGTACGTAGACAACACTCTCCCCTCTCGTTGCTATGCATCACCATGATCTTGCGTGTGCGTAGGAAATTTTTGAAATTACTATGTTCCCCAACAGAGAAATATCATCCTTTCCCCTCGATGATTCGTGTTATCATCGACAACATTTATACCTTCGCCCCAACACCAACTTGTTCATATAATTTTGGAAATACATCCTTTGTGACATGTCGATGGATTACTACTGAACCCATCGGTCACCTTCTCATCTTTTCCCTGATAAAATTGCATGAGATGTTCTAGAAATTCCCTATGGATCCTTTGTGTTCCCCAGGTCCAATCTTTACCTGATGACCATGCCAATGCTATCCCGAAGCATGGTTGTGGTACTCCGAACATCATTAAGATCCTTGGAAACGCAATGCTAAATCTTCTTGATCACTTATCCAAACACCGTTGTATGGGTAAACCTCCTAAATTCCTTGCCCCTTTGTCTAATTGGTTTTAGACTTGGAGCCGTATCATGTATATCATGCTCTGCCTTTCCTTCTGAAAAATATACTCCTGATACTCGGGTATAAACACATTTTCATTCCCATTGTTTTGTTTAACCTTTCTGCTAATCTATATGATATAAGCAGTAATATTTCCCTGCTTATGTAAACACCTCGGTGTACAACCCTATGAACTATAACCCTATTACTATTGTTGATGACATTCTGGTAACCACCGATGGACGAGAACTTTGCCTATTGGTCCGCCTCGTTTGAACGAGCAGGAAAATGGTTCTCTTCGCCCCTCGCCCTTGGTACCAATGTTGTTGCCGGCAGAACTGGCAGGCTATCCCTAGACATGCCTTTCTATCATGACTGTGCAAGATGTCACCACTCTTTCTACTTTTAACCCACATGGTGGGCCCATAACCCACAGTTTCACGGGATCGAAACCTGGCTCTCCTGTACAACCTTGATTCCGAAATATCCTTTGCACTTGCCTTCATATGTAATTCATGAGCTAATTCCCTTACCATGTTTCATTCGGGTATCAGTTGCAACATTCTTCTTCTTTTTTCCTTGGACCCCTTTGACATTCTGATTAGGCATCGAACGATTGCCTATCCGTTTGAAACTTCTCATTATACCTTCTTATTTTGCTCTCAATGTTTTTCATAAGTTAAATTTGAGAGTTACGTCCCACCACCTCCCCTGAGTTATCTCCTAGATAAGCACCCTTGTAGAGGTCCGTTCTTCCGAAGCTACCCCTTATCCTTTTCGTGAGTATAATGGAATCTCGAAGAAAGTATGACAGCTTCATCATGATGACCTGAAGCAAAGAAATGAAGGCAGCAATGAAATGGATTGACCTCATCGAGAAGAGCAACCAAGACCGAAAATAACCGTTAGAATTTCATAACCAGAACTTTCCCCCGAACTCCACCTCTTAAATCTCGGGATGAGATTTCTTGTAGTGGAGGAGATTTGTAACACCCCGGGTGTCATGCTACAGTACACTCCTGTTGATGGTGCCGAGTCATCACAATTATTTTTGCTGATGATCACTTTGTTCCAAATCAAAATTCAAACTCATATTCAAATTGCAAGTCAAATTATTTTTCTTCAAAAATAAAACAAAAATGTTGGTTGGGTTGCAGATATTCTGTATGGAGTTATCATGTACAAACCAACATCATTTGACTGATAGATAAATTCCTAGAATTTAATAAATGGTCCAGCAGCTTTAAAATAAGCCATTTTTATTTTGAACAATTAGTCTAACTTTTCCGAATGCTCTGAAACTTTTTGCGCAGCCTTAGGATAACACCGGGTATTTATGTGCCAAGTTTCTTCTACAACTAAAATGATTTGATACTAAAAGTAAATGCCAAATAAATAAATAAAATATAAAAAAGGAAAGAAAAAGAAAGAGCTAGGCAGACTGGGCTCTAGTCCACAGTGGACAACCCAACCCACCTTACCTCAGAGCATCTCCAGCCGATGGCACCCCAGGAACATCACCCGAACCAAAAAAGTTGGTGTCTTGGGGGTCATCCGGCGAAATCCGGCAAAATAAATAGGGCATCTTCCCAGTCACACCCCACCCCAAGCAAAAGTTTGTGAGGAGAATGATTAAGTGGGCCAAGAAAAAGGACATGTGGTGAGACACGATTCGCCGAAACTTGTGCCGGCGTCCCCAAGAGACCCCCAGCGCGCCGGCTTTCGCCTGGGTTTGCCGGCGCTTTTTTGACGTCCTGGGGGGCGTTGGGGGCGTGGCTGGGCCGTTTTTCGGCGAAAAGTGCCGTCCGAGCCTAAAACCGAGCCTAAAAAGGTGTCCCGGGGGCGTCCTGGGAAGGCTAGTGGAGATGCTCTCATCTCCCTTCTCGCTACAGGAGCAAAGGGTAATCGTGGCATCCATCCGCCAGCGGTGGCCGTGCGTGGCGGCCATCCACGCCCACCTGGCCGCCTACAAAACCTCCCCTGCAGCCCCTCGGACAAACCCTGGCCTTTCCTTCCCCCTCCCTCGCGCCGCTGCTCTCTCCCCGCACACGGCTGAGCTCCACCGTAGCCGCGCCGTCGTCGTCCTTGCTGTCGGCGTCGTCCCGCAGCCCTGCGAATAGATCCAGGAGGACCGCCACCGTCGACTTCGTCAACCCGGCCATCAAATCGAGCGGAGCCTCCCGTGTGCTCACCATCGAGCACATCTTCGGCGTGTACATCACCGTCGTTCGTCGCCGTTTGCTGCCTCTCCAGTCCGTCCCCAGCCTCTGCGACCACGTCCTCGGCTCTGTGGTGAGCTTCTCCTCCGGATTCCCCCTTCCTATGCCTCAATTTGGTCATCGTTTGCCGTCCCCGAGTTCATCCTAGTTCGTGTGTACGCGTACGTACGTGTGTGCGTGTTGCTCGTGCTGCTCTTGCTACTACCACTGCCCCGTGCACCCGCGTCGCTAACCACGCCTGCAGCCGCCGCGCCCTTGCCCGGCCCGCTCGCGCTCGCCGCGACCATGACCGTGCCCCTCTGCCGCCCTGGCATGCACGCTGCACGCCCACACTTGCGCTGCCCTGCGCCGCACGCGCGCGCCTCGCGCTCTGGCCGCCTCACTCGCCTAGCCCCGCGCTCGCGGCCGCCTACCCAGCCACGCGCCCCGGCAGCCCTGCTGCTGCTTACTTGCTGCTGCCGCTACTGTCTTGCCGCGGCTGCTGCTCGATGCTACTCTGCTGCTTGCTGGCGCTGCTATTGCTCTGCCTTGCTGCTGCTTGCTGGCGCTGCTCCTGCTCCTGCTGCTATGCTGCACTGCTTTTGCCGCTGTGCTGCTAGCTGCTGTCGCCTGGGCTGCTGCTGCTGGCCATGGCCGTGGTGTGTGTAAGTGTGTTTTGTGAGTATGCAACGTGGTGTGTGTGAGTGTGCTGTGTGAGTGCACGTGTGTGTGAGTGTGTGTGTGGTGCAGGCCCAAACTAGTTTAGGTCTAATTTGATTAGCTAAATTAGTTGTAGGATTAATTCTTCTGTTTAGTTAGTATCAATTTAGTGCTAGATTAGCCTATTAGCCTATGACATGTGGCCCCATTCTAATCTAGACACTAGTTTAATTTAGATGCCTATGGCATGTGGGCCATACCCCACCTTTTGACCAGTCAAATGTTGACTGGGTCAACTCAGTCAATGGCCCCACCTGTCGGCCTCAACAGCCACTTGCTGGTTACACTGTCGGGTACCTCCAGCTTTTTCCCATTTAATCTTTTTGAGATTAATAATATACCTGAAAATCCATAAAATGTATTAATCTTTGAAAAATCATATAAAATAATCCGTAACTCGGATGAAAATGCTTTGTACATGAAAGTTGCTCAGAACGACGAGACAAATCTGAGTACGCGGTCTGTTCATCTATCACGCGTCCCTAGCATAGCGAACACACAACTTTCCCCCTCTGGTTCATCTGTCCAAAAACGCAAAACACCAGGGATACTTTCCCAGATGTTTCCCCCTTCGCCAGTGTCGCCTAGTACCGCGTTAAGGCACACCTAGCACCGCGTATTTCCATGTTATGCTTTGTGCTGTTTTGATTGCTCTATTATTTATTTGTGTTCCCCCTCCGTTACTTCTTTCCGGTAGACCTCGAGACCGCCGCCGATACCCCCATGATCGACTACAATGACGACGACCCCACCTTATTGCCAGAGCAACCAGGCAAGCCCCCCCCTTTGATCATCCCGATATCGTCCATTCCTTTCTCTCATCCTTGCATTTAATTTTGCTACTGTTATTGTTTGCTCCTATACTGATGCACAACCTGCTTTTGTAACCTGCTCATTGTTACCTACCTGCTTATCCTAAACTGCTTAGTATAGGTTGGTTAGTGATCCATCAGTGACCCCCACCTTGTCCTTGTTGCCCCTACTTCATCATTGAAGACCCGATCAACAGGATCGAAGATCAGGCCCCGGCACCGCACATCACTTTCCCCTTAGTTGCTCGACACTACTAGGTTACTACCGAGTGCCGAGGGTGAGACCTCTACAACACTTCTGATATTAACCCTGTAGTGTAGCTATTCGGTCGTGGTCATCGGGGGTGATTCCGCCTTAACCACTTCCGGTACGACTCTGTCGTGGAACCCCTCAAGTGTGAACCTCGGGGGTGGTTTCTTTTACGTTCACCTTGATGATTACATCGAGTGGAATTCACCGGGGGTGATTGCTCGGGTTTTCCCCTTGATGTTTGGACACCCGGTTACTATGGTTACTATGACCTTACACTGAACCCTGTTACTAAAGACAGGTCGGCCTCGATGGGTACCCGCACGAGCATTTTTGCGAGTGATGAGGAGTCGGGTTGACCTGGAGGGTGCCCGCGAGATAATTACGAGGCGTGGCCGGGCATTCCTAGCCCTTGCCGCAAGTCCTCGAGACGGGGCGACGGGGTCACATCTTTCGTGAGTCTTTGCTTGTTACCGCACGTTCCTAATCCACTATGATTTGGATATTTGATCCAAGGGGCCTCTAGCCTGATAGCACTAACCATCACGTGGGCATAGTATGGGCGTTCTGCGTCGTATACATCAGCCGAAGCTTAATAGACGTCAGCGACTGAGCGGCGCGCGCCGGGTTGGACTGCGTAAGCACCTGCCTTGTTGAAGGAGGTAGCTAGGTCTGCTCACCGGCCATGTTCGCAACGTGCAGGAGTTCCCAGGGAGATGGCCCATGACCCCTGGGGGCATAGGTTTAGTCCGGCGTGCTGACCTCTCTATTAAGCCTAGGTCGGGTTGCGGCGTATTGTTTGGCCAAGGCCGGGCATGACCCAGGAAAGTGTGTCCGGTCGGAGTTAATTGAGCATGGTGGGTAAGTTGGTGCACCCCTGCAGGGAAGAAAACATCTATCGATAGCCTGTCCTACGGTAACGGACACTTGGAGTTGTATCCCGATCGATACAACTAGAACTGGATACTTGTGATGAGAAATGGATTGTGATGAGAATGGATAGTATGGCTCTGGGATTGCTTTCTCGCAGGGAGTCGAGAAAGGATCTCTGGCCGAGGTTGATAACACTACTACTACTACTACTACTACTACTACTACTACTACTACTACTACTACTACTACTACTACTACTACTACTACTACTACTACTACTTTATGCTACTCTTACCTCTTCTGATGCTGCAAGATGCTTGGAGCTGCTTGAAGATTCTAGTCTTCGATAGGCTAGGTTTCCCCCTTCTCTTCTGGCATTCTGCAGTTCAGTCCACATATACAACCCATTTCCTTGATACCGATGCATATGTAGTGTAGATCCTTGCTTGCGAGTACTTTGGATGAGTACTCACGGTTGCTTTGCTCCCCCTTTTCCCCTTTCTTCTTCTTTCCGGTCGATGCAACCAGATGTCAGAGCCCAGGAGCCAGATGCCACCATCGATGCCTACTACTACGTGGAGACCGCCGACGACCAGGAGTAGTTAGGAGGCTCCCATGCAGGAGGCCTTGCCTTTTCGATCGTAGGTGCCTTTATGCTAGCCTTCTTAAGGCAAATTTTGTCTAACTTATGTATGTACTCAGATATTGTTGCTTCCGCTGACTCTTGTGTTTTCGAGCTTATGTATTCGAGCCCTCGAGGCCCCTGGCTTGTAATATAAAGCTTGCATTATTTCAATTTGTGTCTAGAGTTGTGTTGTGATATCTTCTCGTGAGTCCTTGATCTTGATCGTACACATTTGCGTGTATGATTAGTGTATGATTGAATCGAGGGCTTCACAGTGTATCACTACGATCAAGATTCAATAAACCATTTATATTAAGTGTATGCCAATAGAAGGTTTTATTCATGTAAACAGAACAACAATTATTCTTTGACTTAAATGAATAACCGTATTGCAATAAACATGATCCAATCATGTTCATGCTCAACGCAAACACCAAATAACATTTATTTAGGTCCAACACCAATCCCGAAGGTATGGAGTGTGCGATGATGATCTTATTAACCTTGGGATCACTTCCAACACACATCGTCACCTCGCCCATAACCAGTCTTTGTTCATTTTGCAACTCCCGTTTCGAGTTACTAATCATAGCAACTGAACTAGTATCAAATACCTTGGGGTTACTATGAACACTAGTAAAGTACACATCAATAACATGTATATCAAATATACTTTTGTTCACTTTGCCGTCCTTCTTATCTGCCAATTATTTGGTGTAGTTGCACTTCAAATGATTAATCCCTTGTACTAGAAGCACTCAGTCTCAGGCTTAGGTCCAGACTTGGGCATCTTCACTTGAGTAGCAACTTGCTTGCCGTTTTTCTTGAAGTTCCCCTTCTTCCCTTTGCCCTTTTCTTAAAACTAGTGGTTTGTTTAACCATCAACACTTGATGCTCTTTCTTGAATTCTACCTTAGCTAATTTCAGCATCGCGAAGAGCTCGGGAATTACTTTCGTCATCCCTTGCATATTATAGTTCATCACGAAGTTCTAGTAACTTGGTGATAGTGACTAGAGAAATTTGTCAATTACTATCTGATCTGAAAGATTAACTCCCACTTGATTCAAGAAATTGTAGTACCCAGACAATCTGAGCACATGCTAACTAGTTGATCTATTCTCCTCCATCTTGTAGGCAAATTACTGTCAGAGGTCTCATACCTCTCGACATGAGCATGAGTATGAAATACCAATTTCATCTCTTGGAACATCTTATATGCTCCATGGCGTTCAAAACATTTTTTGAAGTCCCGGTTCTAAGCCGTAAAGCATGGTGCACTAAACTATCAAGTAGTCATCATATCGAGCTTTGTCAAACATTCATAAAGTCTGCATCTGCTCCTGCAATCGGTCTGTCACCTAGCGGTGTTCTACTCATGCATATAACATCTACGCATAAACTTGGCTCGGATGCCGCTGTTGGGGAACGCAGTATTTCAAATTTTTTCCTACGATCACGCAAGATCTATCTAGGAGATGCACAGCAACGAGCGGGGAGAGTGTAGTCCACGTACCCTCGTATACCGTAAGCGGAAGTGTTATGACAACACGGTTGATGTAGTCGTATGTCTTCACGATCCGACCGATCCTAGTACCAAAAGTACGGCACCTCCGCAATCTGCACACGTTCGGCTCAGTGATGTCCCACGAACTCTCGATCCAGCTGAGTGTCGAGGGAGAGCTTCGTCAGCATGACGACGTGATGACGGTGATGATGAAGCTACCGGAGTAGGGCTTCGCCTAAGCACTGCAACGATATCACCAAGGTGGATTATGGTGGAGGGGGGCACCGCACACGGCTAAGAGATCAATGATCAACTTGTGTGTCTATGGGGTGCCCCCTCCCCCGTATATAAAGGAGTGGAGGAGAGGGGAGGTCCGACCCTCTATGGCGCGCCCTGGAGGAGTCCGAATCCCACCGGGAGTAGGATTCCCCCCTTCCCTAGTTGGACTAGGAGAGAAGGAAGGGGGAGAGAGGGAGCAAGGAAAGGGGGGTGCCGCCCCCTTCCTAGTCCAATTCAGACCAGAGGGGGAGGGGGCGTGCGACCTGCCCCTGGCTGCCTCTCTCTCTCTCTCCACTAAAGCCCATTAGGCCCATATACTCCCCGGGGGGTTCCGGTAACCCCCCGGTACTCCGGTATATGCCCGAACTCTCTCGAAACCTTTCTGATGTCCAAACATAGTCATCCAATATATCGATCTTTATGTCTCAACCATTTCCAGACTCCTCGTCATGTCCGTGATCATATCCGGGACTCCGAACTACCTTCGATACATCAAAACACATAAACTCATAATACCGATCGTCACCGAACGTTAAGCGTGCGGACCCTACGGGTTCGAGAACTATGTAGACATGACCGAGACTCATCTCCGGTCAATAACCAATAGCGGAACCTAGATGCTCATATAGGTTCCTACATATTCTACGAAGATCTTTATCGGTCAAACCGCATAACAACATACGTTGTTCCCTTTGTCATCGGTATGTTACTTGCCCGAGATTCGATCGTCGGTATCTCAATACCTAGTCCAATATCGTTTACCGACAAGTCTCTTTACTCATTCCATAATGCATCATCCTGCAACAAACTCATTAGTCACATTGCTTGCCAGGCTTATAGTGATGTGCATTACCGAGAGCGCCCATAGATACCTCTCCGACAAATGGAGTGACAAATCCTAATCTCGATCTATGCCAACTCAACAAGTACCATCGGAGACACCTATAGAGCACCTTTATAATCACCCAGTTACGTTGTGACGTTTGGTAGCACAGTAAGTGTTCCTCCGGTATTCGGGAGTTGCATAATCTCATAGTCATAGGAACATGTATAAGTCATGAAGAAAGCAATAGCAACATACTAAATGATCAAGTGCTAAGATAACAGAATGGGTCAAGTCAATCACATCATTCTCTAATGATGTGATCCCATTAATCAAATGACAACTCATGTCTATGGCTAGGAAACTTAACCATCTTTGATTCAACAAGCTAGTCAAGTAGAGGCATACTACTGACACTCTGTTTGTCTATGTATTCACACATGTAGTAAGTTTCCAGTTAATACAATTCTAGCATGAATAATAAACATTTATCATGATATAAGGAAATATAAATAACAACTTTATTATTGCCTCTAGGGCATATTTCCTTCAGTCTCCCACTTGCACTAGAGTCAATAATCTAGATTACACAGTAATGATTCCAATGTTGAGGATATCGCTTATCTTTAGCATCTCAGTCAGCTGGGGATTAGAGATTAATCGGCAATCGGCCAATTAATTGATTTTATCGGTTGACTATTAATCGGACATTTTTTTGCAAATCCCCGGTCCCCAGCACCAAAATATGCTATATCCAATATCGAAATAGTATTTGACAGAAGTGTTACCTCGATTCCTAGCCTTTGAATCCTCATATAATGACAAAAAATAGGACAACCGTACATATTGCGTAACAAGGTCCACAAAACACAAATAAACATAGTTTTTGCAAACATAGTGCTATGAATAGGTCCGATTTATCGGCAGATTCCTGATAAATCGCTTGTCAGAGCGATAAATCGGTCCAAAAGATAAACGGTGAAGATAAGGCATAATCTTATCGGTCACCCCACGAGTAGCGATAAATCGGAAGATTAATCGCTGAATCGGAAGATATTTTGAATAGTGAATGATTCTGACACCCATGGAGTCTTGGTGCTAATCATGTTTTGCTCGTGAGAGAGGCTTAGTCAACGGGTCTGCAACATTCAGATCCGTATGTATCTTGCAAATCTCTATGTCTCCCTCCTTGACTTGATCGCGGATGGAATTGAAGCGTCTCTTGATGTGCTTGGTTCTCTTGTGAAATCTGGATTCCTTTGCCAAGGCAATTGCACCAGTATTATCACAAAGGATTTTCATTGGACCTGATGCACTAGGTATGACACCTAGATCGGATATGAACTCCTTCATCCAGACTCCTTCATTTTCTGCTTCCAAAGCAGCTATGTACTCCGCTTCACACGTAGATCCTACCATGACGGTTTTCTTAGAACTGCACCAACTGACAGCTCCACCATTCAATATAAATACGTATCAGGTTTGTGACTTAGAGCCATCCGGATCAGTGTCAAAGCTTGCATCGACGTAACCATTTATGACGAGCTTTTTGTCACCTCCATAAACGAGAAACATATCCTTAGTCCTTTTCAGGTATTTTGGGATGTTCTTGACCGCTGTCCAGTGATCCACTCCTGGATTACTTTGGTACCTCCCTGCTAAACTAATAGCAAGGCACACATCAGGTCTGGTACATAGCATTGCATACATGATAGAGCCTATGACTGAAGCATAGGGAACAACTTTCATTTTCTCTCTATCTTCTGCAGTGGTCGGGCATTGAGTCTGACTCAACTTCACACCTTGTAACACAGGCAAGAACCCTTTCTTTGCTTGATCCATTTTGAACTTCTTCAAAACTTTATCAATGTATGTGCTTTATGAAAGTCCAATTAAGCGTCTCGATCTATCTCTATAGATCTTGATGCCCCATATATATGCAGCTTCACCGAGGTCTTTCATTGAAAGCTCTTGTTCAATTATCCTTTTATGCTATCCAGAAATTCTATATCATTTCCAATCAACAATATGTCATCCACATATAATATTAGAAATGCTGCAGAGCTCCCACTCACTTTCTCGTAAATACAGGCTTCTCAAAAAGTCGGTATAAAACCATATGCTTTGATCACACTATCAAAACGTTTATACCAACTCTGAGATGCTTGTACCAATCCATAAATGGATCGTTGGAGCTTGCACACTTTGTTAGCATCCTTTGGATTGATAAAACCTCCGGGTTGCATCATATACAACTCTTGTTCCAGAAATCCATTCAGGAATGCAGTCTTTACATCCATTTACCAAATTTCATAATCATAAAATGCAGCAATTGCTAACCTGATTCGGACGGACTTAAGCATCGCTACGGGTGAGAAGGTCTCATCGTAGTCAACTCCTTGAACTTGTCTAAAACCTTTTGCAACAAGTCGAGCTTTGTAGACAGTAACATTACCGTCAGCGTCAATCTTCTTCTTGAAGATCCATTTATTCTCGATGGCTTGCCGATCATTGGGCAAGTCAATCAAAGTCCACACTTTGTTCTCATACATGGATCCCATCTCAGATTTCATGGCCTCAAGCCTTCGCGGAATCTGGGCTCATCATCGCTTCCTCATAGTTCGGAGGTTCATCATGGTCAAGTAACATGACCTCCAGAACAGGATTACCGTACCACTCTGGTGGGGATCTTACTCTGGTTAACCTATGAGGTTCGGTACTAACTTGATCTGAAGTTACATGATCATCATCATTAACATCCTCACTAATTGGTGTAGGCATCACTGGAACTGATTTTTATGATGAACTACTTTCCAATTTTGGGAGAAGGTACAATTTACCTCATCAAGTTCTACTTTCCTCCCACTCAATTCTTTCGAGAGAAACTCCTTCTCTAGAAAGGATCCATTCTTGGCAACGAATATGTTGTCTTCGGATCTGTGATAGAAGGTGTACCCAAACGTTTCCTTTGGGTATCCTATGAAGATACATTTCTCCGATTTGGGTTCAAGCTTATCAGGTTGAAGCTTTTTCACATAAGCATCGCAGCCCCAAACTTTCAGAAACGACAACTTGGGTTTCTTGCCAAACCACAGTTCATAAGGTGTCGTCTCAACGGATTTAGATGGTGCCCTATTTAACGTTAATGCAGTCGTCTCTAAAGCATAACCCAAAATGATTGCGGTAAATCAGTAAGAGACATCATAGATCGCACCATACCTAATAAAGTGCGGTTACGATGTTCGGACACACCTTTACGCTGTGGTGTTCCAGGTGGCATGAGTTGTGAAACTATTCCACATTGTTTCAAATGAAGACCAAACTTGTAACTCAAATATTCTCCTCCACGATTAGATCGTAGGAACTTTATTTTCTTGTTACGATGATTTTCCACATCACTCTGAAATTATTTGAACTTTTCAAATGTTTCAGACTTATGTTTCATCAACAAGATATACCAATATCTGCTCAAATCATCTGTGAAGGTTAGAAAATAACGATACCCGCCGTGAGCGTCAACACTCATCGGACCGCATACATCGATATGTATTATTTCCAATAAGTCAGTGGCTCGCTCCATTGTTCTGGAGAACGGAGTCTTAGTCATCTTGCCCATGAGGCATGGTTCGCAAGCATCAAGTGATTCCAAAAGCCCATCAGCATGGAGTTTCTTCTTGCGCTTTACACCAATATGACCTAAACGGCAGTGCCACAAATATGCTGCACTATCATTATTAAACTTTGCATCTTTTGGCATCAATATTATGTGTATCACCACGATCGAGATACAATAAACCATTTATATTAAGTGTATGACAATAGAAGGTTTTATTCATGTAAACAGAACAACAATTATTCTTTGACTTAAATGAATAACCGTATTGCAATAAACATGATCCAATCATATTCATGCTCAACGCAAACACCAAATAACATTTAGTTAGGTCCAACACCAATCCCGAAGGTATGGAGTGTGCGATGATGATCTTATCAACCTTGGAATCACTTCCAACACACATCGTCACCTCGCCCTTAACTAGTCCTTGTTCATTTTGCAAGTCCCGTTTCGAGTTACTAATCATAGCAACTGAACTAGTATCAAATACCTTGGGGTTACTATGAACACTAGTAAAGTACACATCAATAACATGTATATCAAATATACTTTTCTTCACTTTGTTGTCCTTCTTATCCGCCAATTATTTGGTGTAGTTGCGCTTCCAATGATTAATCCCTTGCAGTAGAAGCACTCAGTCTCAGGCTTAGGTCTAGACTTGGGCATCTTCACTTGGGCAGCAACTTGCTTGCCGTTCTTCTTGAAGTTCCCCTTCTTCCCTTTGCCCTTTTCTTGAAACTAGTAGTCTTGTTTAACCATCAACACTTGATGCTCTTTCTTGAATGCTACCTTTGCTGAATTCAGCATCGCGAAGACACTACAAAAAAAAGACACATCCGTGACATTTTGGGCCGAACGAATTTTTTTTCTGTCATACATATGACACTTCTATGACGATAATTGTGACAAAACCCGGTATCATCATAGATGTGGTGGGCTCCTACTTCTATGACAAAAAATCATGACAAAAAATGGGCTTTTCGTCCTGGGCGGGCCGGAGACGCAGCTACATGACATTCTTTGGGCCGTCCATGATGGAAAAAACCGTGGCAGAAGCAAGGGGGAGGAAAATTTCGGGGAGTTCCCGGTTATGGTGGGAGGTCGGGGGCCGAGCGATGCGGGTTTCTCTCGTACACGTACGCGCGTGTGTGCGAGGCGTTGACTCTAACTGAACCCGAGCGAGGCGTTGGGCTCTAACTGAACCCGAGCGATTGCACTGCAGGCTACGCGTTACTGAACCCGAGCGATCGATCGATGGCTGTTAACTGAACCCGATCGAGTGATTCCTTCGCTACTGCTGCTAACTGAAGCCGATCGATGGGATGAACAGTGAGCGTTGCAGGGGGGGGTTGGATGAACAGTGAGCGGTGGCGTTGCCTCTGGATGAACAGGACCCTGTGGTGTGGTGGAGGGCTGGATGAACAGTAGATGGTGGAGGGGTGCCCGTGGAGTGGTGGATGAACAGGACCCCGTGGTGTGGAGGGCTGGATGAACAGTAGACGGTGGAGGGGTGGTTGAACAGGACCCCGTGGTGTGGAGGGCTGGATGAACAGTAGACGGTGGAGGGGTGCCCGTGGAGGGGTGGTTAAACAGGACCCCGTGGTGTGGAGGGCTCGATGAACAGTAGACGGTGGAGGGGTAGTTGAATAGTAGCCGGTGGAGTAGCGCGCGGTGGAGGCTGGATGAACAGGAGCCCGTGGATGAACAGTCGCAGGTGGAGGCTGGAGGAGGTCGACGGTGGATGAAAAGTAGCTCGTGGAGGCTGGAGGGGGTCGACGGTGGAGATGAACAGTATCCCGTGGAGTCCCATTTTGCGGTACGCCACACCCCTCCCGATGAACAGGACCCCCGTTTCGACCGTAGCGCTCTAACACAAGTCCATTTCCTCCGTTTTGCGGTACGCCACACCCCTCCCGATCAACAGGACCCCCGTTTCGACTGTAGGAGGTCCGTTTCCTCCATTTTGCGGTAAGCCACACCCCTCCCGATCAACAGGATCCCGTTTCGAACGTGGCTGGTCGAACACAAGGCTGTTTCCTCCGTTCTGCGGAATGCCAGGCCTCGTTTCCATCGCCTGTTCTGTCCAAGCCCTCCCGATGAACACCACCACGCATTCCGTTGCCTCCCCATGAACACGACGACGACACTGTTTCTCCGTTCTGACCCAGCCATGTACACGAGCCCTCGCCGTACGTATGCGCGAGTAGGCGTTCGAGACCCCGCCCGTATGTACACATACGTGGCCGTATTTTCTTTCTTGCACCCCGACCGCTGTACGTACGTGTACATGCTACGTGCGCGCCTCTACTACGGCACGTGCGCGCCTCTACATCGACCAGTATGTACGTACATGTTCGCGACCAGAATGACAACGCTACGTACGCTTCGACCAGGTGGGTCCCGACTGTCAGGCACTTCCTTGCCTGTGAAGATGTAGCTGGTGGGTCCCAGTAGTCAGGGGGCGAATCGTTTTTTTGCCCGGACGCACTTCCTTGCATGCAAGATGTAGCTGGTGGGTCCCAGCAGTTGGGGGGCTGGTGGGTCCTAGCAGTAAGGGGGGCGAATCGTTTTTTTTCCGGACGCACTTCCTTGTGTGCGAAGATGTAGCTCGTGGGTCCCAGCAGTCAGGGGCGAATCATTTTTTTCACGAAATACGGTGGCCCGTCCGGTGGGTCCCCGTTGTCAGGTGGAGGAATAATTATTTTGCACGTAATAAGGAGGCACTTCCTTGCTGCGACCATGGACCCAGCTGTCAGCCTCTCCACGTACAATCCACGTCTGATGGAAGCCGTTCCTTGACCATGTTGACCACTCCGCGCCGAGAGCACCAGGGCGGTGGACGACGGCGAGGCCTAGGAAGGGGACGACGCGGAGCCGGGGAAGACGCGGCAGTGGATGCCCACGCGTAGAGGAGTACGAGGGTTCACTGGTTCGCTGTGGTGTGAGGCTGCCGTCGCCGCAGAATAACAGGGGGTGTGGGTGAGTAGAGGGATGGCCTGGCCAGCGGTGGGAGTAGTAGGGGGAAGTGAGGCCTCCGCCGCATCGCAGCCGGCCACGGGAGGCAGGAGCACGAGGCACGACCGGCGCTGGTTTGGGCGGCTGGAGCAAGAAGACCAGAGGTTGAAGAAGCACTACGGCCGTTGGATGGACATCGTACGGTCACTGGAGCTAGAATTGTGCATATTGACTAAGTTGACAAAGCCCTCCGTCCCCATCAACTTAGTAGGCCCACAAGTCAGCCTGCCACTATACTGGGTCCCAGCTAACAGGGGGAGTATTCATTTTTTTATGCGTAATAAGGAGGCACTTCCTTGCGTGCGAAGATATAGCTGGTGGGTCTGAGCTGTCAGCGGCGGTAACGTTTTTTTGGCAAAATACAAAGGCCCTTTGGTGGGTCCCTGATGTCAGGTGGAGGAATCATTATTTTGCGCGTAATAAGGAGGCATTTCCTTGCGTGCGGCCGTGGACCCAGCTGTCGGCCTCTCCATGTAAAGTCCACTTCAGATGCATGTCGGTCATTGACCACGTTGACCAGGCCGCGCCGAGAGCACCAGGGCGGTGGACGACGACGAGGCCTAGGAAGGGAACGAAATGGAGGCAGGGAAGACTCGACAGTTGTTTCCCACGCGGAGGGGAGTACGACTATACGAGGGTTTACTGGTTCGTTTGCCGTCGCCGGAGAATAACAGTAGGTGTGGGTGAGTAGAGGATGGCTAGTCTAGCGATGGGAGTACTGTGGGGTGGTGAGGCCTGCGCGGCAGCAGAGCCGGCCGCGGGGAGGAGGGAGCAGGCAGTCCCGCCGGCGCCTATTTGAGCGGCTGGAGCAAGAAGAGCAGAGATTGAAGAAGCACGACAGCCGTTGGATGGCCATCCAACAGTCACTGCTTGTGCGTCAACCTTTTTTTTAGGAAAGCCTCAAATCTGTGGAAAACAGCATACAGCCCATCTGCCATTATTTCTAAGAATTTACAGCCCATTTGCTAATTATTAAGGTTTTTTTGGAGCCCATATTCTTTTTGTTAGCATTACAGCCCATATTGTGGCCACGGTTAAAAAATTATACGAAATTTTGCATATTTCGGTGCGGTCCGAACTGTTTTTAATCCCGAAATTTCGACTCACATTCAAACTGATTTTAAAAATAAATGTATATCAATATAAAATCCAAAAAATTCTCCATGCATAAAAATTAATGTAATTTCAAATCTCGAAATGAAAAAAAAGATATTGGAAACTAACTGCCGGTTTGATGTGTTTTAAAAATGTACATCCCATTTCTCATTACTGATGGGCCATTTTCTCGGCCAGCTGAATGAAATCTCTCCTCGTATTGAAAGATTTGCAGCCCAACATGCCTGACAAAGCGACTTACTTGGCATATCACAAAAAAACTGGGCTGTGGCCGTGGACCCAACTGTCAGCCTCTCCATGTACAGTACTCTTCCGATGGAATGCCATTGACCATGTTGACCACGCCGCGCCCAGAGCACCAAGGCGGTGGACGACGGCGAGGCCTAGGAAGGGGAAGATGTGGAGCCGGGGAAGATGCGGCAGTGGTGCCCACGCGGAGAGGAGTACGAGGGTTCACTGGTTCGGCTGCGGTGTGAGGCTGCCGTCGCCACAGAATAACATGGGGAGTGGGTGAGTGGAGGGATGGCCTAGCCAGCGGTGGGAGTAGTATGGGGACGGTGAGGCCTCCGCGGCAGCACGGCCGGCCACGGGAGGCAGGAGCATGCGGCAAGACCGGCGCTGCTTTGGGCGGCTGGGGCAAGAAGACCAGAGGTTGAAGAAGCACTACGGCCGTTGGATGGACATCGTTGACCACGCCGCGCCGAGAGCACCAGGGCGGTGGACGACGGCGAGGCCTATGAAGGGAACGACACGGAGCCGGGGAAGAAACGGCAGTGGCTGCCCATGCGGTGGAGAGTACGAGGGTTGACTGGTTCGGCTGCCGTTGCCGGAAAATAACAGGAGGTGTGGGTGAGTAGTGGGATAGACAGGCCAGGGATGCGAGTATGATGGGGCCGTGAGGCCTTCCTGGTAGCACTGCCGGCCACGGGAGGCGGGAGCAGGCGGTTCCGACGGCGCTGGTTTGGGTGGCTGGGGCAGGAGGATCAGAGACTGAAGAAGCACGATTGCCGTTAGATTGACATCTAACGGTCTGACGCTGGTAGAGTCGATTGTTGACTAAGTTTCTTTTTTGAGAAACCTTGTGTATGCATGAACTTAGTAGGCCCACAAGTCAGCCTCCAAATCTGTGGCAGACAACATAAAGCCCATTTGCTATTTTTTATAATTTGCAGCCCATTTGCTAATTCTTAAGTAATTTATTACAACCCATTTTCTGCCCAGGACCACGGTCAAAAAGTCCAACCTTATTTTGCATATTTCGGTGGAGTCCGAACTATTGTAATCCCAAAACGATTAACATTTTTTTAAGAACTTATTGATTTGCCAAAAAAATCGTTTGTTTTTGTAAGCAAATAAGACGTGGGACAATTTAGTTGGTTTAAGGGAAAACCAGTGGTAAAAAAATCAGCGCTAGGTGGGAGAAAACAACAAAAATAAGGATGTAAATATGAAAAGGGAATTTTATGTGTTCTCAATATAATGATACGTGTATATGAACTAGTAAAACTATAGGTAGAGCTTAGAAAATGGATGTAGAACATGCGTTTCAAGAGGAAAATAGAACTAGGCTGTGTGTTTGATTCAGTAAAAAAACTGCATGCAGATGTTGTAAGACAAAATATAACTAACGCTGGTGGGCCAGAGGCCAGCAGATACCTGCTGGATCTTTGTGCCCCGTTGTCGTCATGGGCTGGGCCTGTTAAAAACAAAACAACCCTGGGCAATCTACAGCCTAGTTGAAACTTGCTCGACCTGAAAAAACAATATACGTGCTCAATAAACGAGAGAATTCTGCAAGTACAGACTGATAATCAGGATGCAGCACGGATATTGTTTTTTATCGTGATAATAAGTGCATGCACTTGTTTCGAAGAATTGGAGAACTGGGAATTCGAACGGCGGGTGCTTATGCTACCCATCAAATAAAAATTAGGTGCCTGAAAATTCGTTTCAAAACAAATGATTTAGCTTTATATCCACGTCGACCCTCGGCATGATGGTTGGAAGCAAATGCAAGTTCATACCAAAAGATCGTTAACAACAATACCAACTTGCGGACGACAAGGTAGTACAACTACCAATACCAAACTAACTTATAATCTTTTTACTCCTGGCCCTAGTGTTCGTCTGGTAGAAAATCTTGCAGAGGACCAGCTCCCGCTCCTTCTCTTGCTCCAGTTCCCCGAGGTGGTACTGGTGCATCACCCAGTTGGTCCTCTGCTGGTCGAAGTTCTTGTTGGTGTGCAGCACCAGAACCTTTTTTGCTGCCCGTCTGCCGGCCGTTGACCATCACCGGCAAGGTATTGCCGGTCTTGTGCCACATCGCATGCATGCCGCACTCCGACTGTATCTTGCGACGCGTCCACGCGCCCCTTTTGAACGCCCTGGAATTGCGCTGGAAGAAATGCTTCCTTAGGCCACTCAGTGTGATACCTGCAGTATTGTGGAATACAGGTTTTAGCGTACCTAGTTGGCATTTTCATAACATCTTTGGCATGTTGCAGTCCCTTGTTTCACTTTTTATTAACAGTCAAATTGTAATTGCTTCACCAGGTCTATGTCTAAAAAGAAAAATAGAGCTATAAACAAAGGAATATGTTTGTGCAAGTAGATGGCCGATCGGTGTCTTACCTGGAAGATTCTCAGGTTGGGTGTAACATATGCCGTGCTCGCTGTCGATGGTTGGTATGAACAAATCGATGAGAGACTGGAATCTCGCGCTGTCAGCACTCACTTTGGCCTCAAGGTGCTCGATCAGCTCCTGATCCGTGGGATCGAACTTGACGCCAGCCGGCAGCATGGGCCAATCCTTCTTCGACTTGCATCGGTAATTCCAGTTATATGGTACTCAATGTATGATCAATCGACTGTTTTAAGTGAATGATGAAAGATTTCGACAGACAAGTGGTACTCCAAATCTGAAGTCCAGAATACCCGAACACGCCGCCGGGATTCTTGTGTCACCTCACGCGCAGCGTGTTGTCACGTCAATTCAATATGTGGACATGATAAATAATTTGACCGACGTATACTAGTACTGCTACTGTACTACTTACTAGTCGTATTTAGTGTCACAATTTATACATAGGTTTAACTAACAAGTACGCACTTGAAGCCTAACTGATATATATATATATATTGTTGGGGATCATAGCAGAAATTTAAATTTTTCTACGCATCACCAAGATCAATCTATGGAGTAATCTAGCAACGAGGGGAAGGAGAGTCCATCTACATACCCTTGTAGATCGCTAAGTGGAAGCGTTGCAAGAACGCGGATGAAGGAGTCGTACTCGTAGCAATTCAGATCGCGGTTGAATCCGATCTAAGCGCCGAACCACGGCGCCTCCGCGTTCAACACACGTGCAGCCCGGTGACGTCTCCTACGCCTTGATCCAGCAAGGGAGAAGGAGAGGTTGGGGAAGACTCCATCCAGCAGCAGCAAGACGGCGTGGTGGTGAAGGAGGAGCGTGGCAATCCTGCAGGGCTTTGCCAAGCACCGCGGGAGAGGAGGAGTTGGGAGAGGGGGAGGGCTGCGCCAAGACTTGGGGTGCGGCTGCCCTCCCACCCCCACATATATATAGGGGCAAGGAGAGGGGGGCCGGCCCCCTCAGATCCAATCTGAGGAGGGGGCGGCGGCGAGGGGGGGTTGCCTTGCCTCCCAAGGCAAGGGGGCGCCCCCCCTTTAGGGTTCCCCCAAACCCTAGGCGCATGGGCCCTAGGGGGGAGGCGCCTAGCCGACTAAGGGGCTGGTCCTCTCAACACACACAACCCATAGGGCCCTCCGGGGCAGGTGGACCCTCCCAGTGGACCCCCGGAACCCCTCCCGTGGTCCCGGTACAATACCGGTAACCCTTGAATTATTCCGGTGACCGTATGATGACTTCCCATATATAAATCTTTACCTCCGGACCATTCCGGAACTCCTCGTGACGTCCGGGATCTCATCCGGCACTCCGAACAACATTCGGTAACCACGTATATCTATTCCCTATAACCCTAGCGTCATCGAACCTTAAGTGTGTAGACCCTACGGGCTCGGGAGTCATGCATACATGGCCAAGACAACTCTCCGGTCAATAACCAACAGCGGGATCTGGATACCCATGTTGGCTCCCATATGCTCCACGATGATCTCATAGGATGAACCACGATGTTAAGGATTCAATCAATCCCGTATACAATTCCCTTTGTCTATCGGTACGATACTTGCCCGAGATTCGATCGTCGGTATCCCGATACCTTGTTCAATCTCATTACCGGCAAGTCTCTTTACTCGTTCCGTAACACATCATCCCGTGATCAACTCCTTGGTCGCATTGTGCACATTATGATGATGTCCTACCGAGTGGGCCCAGAGATACCTCTCCGTTTACACGGAGTGACAAATCCCAGTCTCGATTCGTGCCAACCCAACAGACACTTTCGGAGATACCTTTAGTGAACCTTTATAGCCACCCAGTTACGTTGTGACGTTTGGTACACCCAAAGCACTCCTACGGTATCCGTGAGTTGCACAATCTCATGGTCTAAGGAAATGATACTTGACATTAGAAAAGCTTTAGCATACGAACTACACGATCTTTGTGCTAGGCTTAGGATTGGGTATTGTCCATCACATCATTCTCCTAATGATGTGATCCCGTTATCAATGACATCTAATGTCCATGGCCAGGAAACCGTAACCATCTATTGATTAACGAGCTAGTCAACTAGAGGCTTACTAGGGACATGGTGTTGTCTATTTATCCACACATGTATCTGAGTTCCCTATCAATACAATTCTAGCATGGATAATAAACGATTATCATGAACAAGGAAATATAATAATAACCAATTTATTATTGCCTCTAGGGCATATTTCCAACAGTCTCCCACTTGCACTAGAGTCAATAATCTAGTTCACATCGCCATGTGATTAACACTCACAGGTCACATCACTATGTGACCAACATCCAAAGAGTTTACTAGACTCAATAATCTAGTTCACATCACTATGTGATTAACACTCAATGAGTTCTGGGTTTGATCATGTTATGCTTGTGAGAGAGGTTGTAGTCAACGAGTCTTGCCATATTCAGATCCCTATGTATTTCGCAAAACTTTATGTCATATCATAGATGCTGCTTCCACGTTCCACTTGGAGCTATTCCAAATTGTTGCTCCATTATACGTATCCGGTATCTCTACTCAGAGCTATCCGGATAGGTGTTAAGCTTGCATCGATGTAACTCTTTACGTCGAACTCTTTATCACCTCCATAACCGAGAAACATTTCCTTATTCCTTTAAGGATAATTTTGACCACTATCTGGTGATCCACTCCTAGATCACCTTTGTACCCTCTTTCCAGACATGTGACAAGGCACACATCTGGTGCGGTACTCAGCTTGGCATACCGTATAGAGCCTATGACAAGAGCATAGGGGACGACCTTCATCCTTCCTCTTTCTTCTGCCGTGGTCAAGCTTTGAGTCTTACTCAACTTCACACCTTACAACTCAGGTAAGAACCCCTTCTTTGACTGATCTATTTTGAACTCCTTCAAAAACATGTCAAGGTGTGCGTTCTTTGAAATCACCATCAGGCGTCTTGATCTATCTCTATAGATCTTGATGCCCAATATGTAAGCAGCTTTATCTAGGTCTTCCTTTGAAAAACACTCTTCAAACAACCATTTATGCTTTCCAGAAATTCTACATTATTTCGGATTAACAATATGTCATCCACATATACTTATCAGAAATGTTGTAGTGCTCCCACTCACTTTCTTGTAAATACAAGTTTCTAGCAAACATTGTATAAACCTAAAAGCTTTGATCACTCCACCAAAACATATATTCCGATTCCGAGATGCTTGCTCTAGTCCATAGAAGGATCGCTGGAGCCAGCATACCTTTTAGCATCCTTAGGATCGACAAAACCTTTTATTGTATCACATACAACTTTTTCTTACGAAAACTGGTAAGAAAACTTGTTTTGACATCCATCTGTTAGATTTCATAATCGAAAAATACAG
The DNA here is from genome assembly GCF_003073215.2 of Triticum urartu. Taxonomy (NCBI): domain Eukaryota; kingdom Viridiplantae; phylum Streptophyta; class Magnoliopsida; order Poales; family Poaceae; genus Triticum; species Triticum urartu. Next base: position 567,779,718 of record NC_053027.1, read on the forward strand.
CTAATGCTAACATGATTCCGACGGACTTAAGCATCGCTACGGGTGAGAAATTCTCATCGTAGTCAACTCCTTGAACTTGTGAAAAAACTCTTTCCCACAAGTCGAGCTTTATAGATGGTAACATTACCGCCCACGTCCGTCTTCTTCTTAAAGATCCATTTATCTCAATGGCTCGCTGATCATCGGGCAAGTCCACCAAGTCCATACTTTGTTCTGATACATGGATCCTATCTCGGATTTCATGGCTTCTAACCATTTGTCAGAATACGGGCCCACCATCACTTCTCCATAGCTCGTAGGTTCATTGTTGTCTAACAACATGATATCTAAGACAGGATTACCGTACCACTCAGGAGTAGTACATATCCTTGTCGACCTACAAGGTTCGGTAGCAACTTGATCTGAAGCTTCATGATCACTATCATTAACTTCCTATTCAACAGACGTAGGTGCCACAGAAAACATCTTTTTGTGTTGCATCACTCTCTGGTTGAAGTAAAGGTTTGACAACCTCATCAAGTTCTATCTTCCCCCCACTCAATTCTTTTGAGAAAAACTCCTTCTCGAGAAAGGACCCATTCTTAGCGACAAACAATTTGCCCTCGGATCTAAGATAGAAGGTATACCCAACTGTCACCTTTGGGTATCCTATGAAGAGGTGTTTGTCCGCTTTGGGTTCGAGCTTCTCCGACCGAAGCCTTAAGCATCGCAGCCCCAAACATTAAGAAACGACAACTTTGGTTTCTTGCCAAACCAATGTTCATACGACGTCGTCTCAACGGACTTATATGGTGTCCTATCTAAAGTGAATGCAGCTGTCTCTAATGCATAACCTCAAAATAAAAGCAGTAGATCGGTAAGAGACATCATAGATTGCACCATATCTCATAAGGTTGGATTACGGTGTTCGGACACACCATTATGCTGTGGTGTTCCAGGTGGCTTCAACTGTGAAACAATTCCACAATGTCTTAAGTGATTGCCAAAGTCATAACTCAGAAAATCCCCTTTTGATCAGATCGTAGGAACATGATCTTATTGTTATGATGATTCTTAACTTCACTCTGAAATCGCTTGAACTTTTCAAACGTTTCAGACTTGTGCTTCATTAAGTAGATATACCTATATCTACCCAAATCGTCAGTGAAGATGAGAAAATAGCGATATCCACCGCACGCTTCAATTCTCATTGGATCACACGCATCAGCATGCATGATTTCCAACAAGTCACTTGCCCATTTCATTATACCTGAAAACGGGGTCTTAGTCATCCTGCCCATGAGGCATGGCTCGCATGTGTCAAGCGATTCAAAATCAAGTGACTGCAAACATCCATCGACATGGAGTTTCTTCATGCATCTTATGCCAATATGACCTAAGCGGCAGTGCCACGAGAAATTGGTACTATCATTATTAACTCTACATCTTTAGGCGTGAACATGTGTATTACCACGACCGAGATTCAATGAACCATTCACATAGGGTGCATGACCATGAAAGGTATCATTCATGTAAAAGAATAACCATTATTCTTTAAATGAATGACCGTATTGCAATGAACATGATCTAATCATATTCATGCTCAACGTAGACACCTGATAACATTTATCTAGGTTCAATACTAATCCCAAAGGCAGATGGAGCGTGCGATGGTGATCTCATCAGCTTTGGAAACACTTCCAACACACATCGTCACCTCGCCCTTAGCCAGTCTCCGTTTAGTCCGTAGCTTTTGCTTCAAGTCACCAATAATAGTAACTGAACTGGTATCCAATACCCAGGTGCTACCAGGAGTACTAGTGAGGTACACATTAATAACACGTATATACTTTGTTGAAGTTGCCAGCCTTCTTATCTACCATGCATTTGGAGTAATTCCGCTACCAGTGACCGTTCCCCTTACAATAGAAGCACTCAGTCTCGGGTTTGGGTACAACCTTGGGTTCCTTCACTGGAGTGGCAACTGGTTTGCCATCCATGAAGTTTCCCTTCTAGCCCTTGCCCTTCTTGAAACCAGTGGTCTTGTTAAACCATCAACACTTGATGCTCCTTCTTTGATTTCTACCTTTTGCGGTCTTAAGCACCGCGAACAGCTCCGGGATCAACTCCATCCCTTGCATGTCATAGTTCATCACGAAGATCTAGTAGCTTAGTGATAGTGGCTAGAGAACTCTATCAATCACTATCTTATCTGGAAGTTTAACTCCCACTTGATTTAAGCGATTGTAGCACCCAGACATTCTGAGCACATGCTCACTAGCTGAGCTATTCTCCTCCATCTTGTTGGCAAAAGAGCTTGTCAGAGGTCTCACACCTCTCAACCCGGGCATGAGCCTGAAATCCCAATTTCAGCTCTTGGAACATCTCATATGTTCTATGGCGTTCAAAACGTCATTGGAATCCCGATTCTAAGCCGTGAAGTATGGTGCACTAAACTATCAAGTAGTCATCAGGACATGTCTGTCAGGTGTTCACAACATCCATAGACGACGTTGTAGGGGTTTGCACATCGAGCGGTGCATCAAAGATGTAAGCCTTCTGTGTAGCAATGAGGACACTCCTTGGACTACGGACCTAGTCCGCATCATTTCTTACAATATCTTTCAACTTAATCTTTCTCTAGGAACGTATTGAAACAGAGAGCTACAACGTGAGCTATTTATCTACAACATATTTGCAAAGACAATTTAGACTATGTTCATGATAATTGAGTTCATCTAATCAAATTATTTAATGAACTCCCACTTAGATAGACATCCCTCTAGTCATTTAAGTGAAACATGATCCGAGTCAACTAGGCCATGTCCGATCATCACGTGAGACAGACTAGTCAACATCGGTGAACATCTTCATGTTGATCGTATCTTCTATACGACTCATGCTCGACCTTTCGGTCTTCCATGTTCCGAGGCCATGTCTGTACATGCTAGGCTCGTCAAGTCAACCTAAGTGTATTGCGTGTGTAAATCTGGCTTACACCCGTTGTATTCGAACGTTAGAATCTATCACACCCGATCATCACGTGGTGCTTCGAAACAACGAACCTTCGCAACGGTGCACAGTTAGGGGGAACACTTTTCTTGAAATTTTAGTGAGGGATCATCTTATTTAAGCTACCGTCGTTCTAAGCAAATAAGATGTAAAACATGATAAACATCACATGCAATCAAATAGTGACATGATATGGACAATATCATTTTGCTCCTTTTGATCTCCATCTTCGGGGCTCCATGATCATCGTTGTCACCGGCATGACACCATGATCTCCATCATCATGATCTCCATCATCGTGTCTTCTTTAAGTTGTCTCGTCATCTATTACTTCTACTACTATGGCTAACACTTTAGCAATAAAGTAAAGTAATTACATGACGTTTATGTTGACACACAGGTCATAAATAAATTAAGACAACTCCTATGGCTCCTGCCGGTTGTCATACTCATCGACATGCAAGTCATGATTCGTATTACAAGAACATGATCAATCTCATACATCACATATATCATTCATCACATCCTTTTGGCCATATCACATCACAAGGCATATGCTGCAAAAACAAGTTAGACGTCCTCTAATTGTTGTTGCAAGTTTTTACGTGGCTGCTATAGGTTTCTAGCAAGAACATTTCTTACCTATGCGAAAACCACAACATGATATGCCAATTTCTATTTACCCTTCATAAGGACCCTTTTCATCGAATCCGATCCGACTAAAGTGGGAGAGACAGACACCCGCTAGCCACCTTATGCAACTAGTGCATGTCAGTCGGTGGAACCAGTCTCACGTAAGAGTACGTGTAAGGTCGGTCCGGGCCGCTTCATCCCACGATGCCGCCGAATCAAGATAAGACTAGTAACGGCAAGTAAATTGACAAAATCGATGCCCACAAATGCTTTGTGTTCTACTCGTGCATAGAAACTACGCATAGATCTAACTCATGATGCCACTGTTGGGGATCGTAGCAGAAATTTAAATTTTTCTACGCATCACCAAGATCAATCTATGGAGTAATCTAGCAACGAGGGGAAGGAGAGTGCATCTACATACCCTTGTAGATCACTAAACGGAAGCGTTGCAAGAACGCGGATGAAGGATTCGTACTCGTAGCGATTCAGATCGCGGTTGAATCCGATCTAAGCACCGAACCACGGCGCCTCCGCGTTCAACACACGTGCAGCCCGGTGACGTCTCCTACGCCTTGATCCAGCAAGGGGAGAAGGAGAGGTTGGGGAAGACTCCATCCAGCAGTAGCACGACGGCATGGTGGTGAAGGAGGAGCATGGCAATCCTGCAGGGCTTCGCCAAGCACCGCGAGAGAGGAGGAGTTGCGAGAGGGGGAGGGCTGCGCCAAGACTTGGGGTGCGGCTGCCCTCCCACCCCCCACATATATATAGGGGCAAGGGAGAGGGGGGCCGGCCCCCTCAGATCCAATCTGAGGAGGGGGCGGCGGCCAGGGGGGTTGCCTTGCCCCCCAAGGCAAGGGGGGCGCCCCCCCTTTAGGGTTCCCCCAAACCCTAGGCGCATGGGCCCTAGGGGGGGAGGCGCCCAGCCCACTAAGGGGCTGGTCCTCTCTCCACACACAGCCCATAGGGCCCTCCGGGGCAGGTGGACCCTCCCGGTGGACCCCCGGAACCCCTCCAGTGGTCCCGGTACAATACCGGTAACCCCCGAATTATTCCGTGACCATATGAGGACTTCCCATATATAAATCTTTACCTCCGGACCATTCCGGGACTCCTCGTGACGTCCGGGATCTCGTCCGAGACTCCGAAGAACATTCGGTAACCACGTATATCTATTCCCTATAACCCTAGCGTCATCAAACCTTAAGTGTGTAGACCCTACGGGCTCGGGAGTCATGCAGACATGGCCGAGACAACTCTCCGGTCAATAACCAACAGCGGGATCTGGATACCCATGTTGGCTCCCATATGCTCCATGATGATCTCATCGGATGAACCACGATGTCAAGGATTCAATCAATCCCGTATACAATTCCCTTTGTCTATCGGTACGATACTTGCCCGAGATTCGATCGTCGGTATCCCGATACCTTGTTCAATCTCATTACCGGCAAGTCTCTTTACTCGTTCTGTAACACATCATCCCGTGATCAACTCCTTGGTCACATTGTGCACATTATGATGATGTCCTACCGAGTGGGCCCAGAGATACCTCTTCGTGTACATGGAGTGACAAATCCCAGTCTCGATTCGTGCCAACCCAACAGACACTTCCGGAGATACCTGTAGTGAACCTTTATAGCCACCCAGTTATGTTGTGATGTTTCGTACACCCAAAGCACTCCTACGGTATCCGGGAGTTGCACAATCTCATGGTCTAAGGAAATGATACTTGACATTAGAAAAGCTTTAGCATACGAACTACACGATCTTTGTGCTAGGCTTAGTATTGGGTCTTGTCCATCACATCATTCTCCTAATGATGTGATCCCGTTATCAACGACATCTAATGTCCATGGCCAGGAAACCGTAACCATCTATTGATGAACGAGCTAGTCAACTAGAGGCTTACTAGGGACATGGTGTTGTCTATTTATCCACACATGTATCTGAGTTTCCTATCAATACAATTCTAGCATGGATAATAAACGATTATCATGAACAAGGAAATATAATAATAACCAATTTATTATTGCCTCTAGGGCATATTTCCAACATATATATATATATATGGCTTCTGCACAGCATCTCCATCATCATTATCAGTACATCCTACGCAGGTGAGTTAGGATGTACTTGATCCAAGGAAGGTATCTATCCTTGAAACCAGAGGAGTGCTTCAAACTAACAACAATACATAATATCCAACAAAAGAGGGTCGTGCTACAACAGTAGAATACATGGCTCAGTCTAGATATCAGCACGAATCAAGTTGTGCATATTTGCTGTTGGCATGAACCACATCGCCGCATGTCGGGTTTGCAAAAGCCATCCATCGCATGGAAGCTTGATGCCTTTCACACACTGAATATTATCTGGCAACAAGCTGTGTTGACAAATCTCTGGATATGGTGATTCATGAAACCCATGGTATGATGTGTAAACACAGCCCCCCTTGCGAATGGAAGTTGCATAGCACAGTAATCATCGCCGGTGATATGATCGATGATTGGTTGGATGATCGGATAATTGAGCCCGAGGAACAAGGAGTGGTTGCCGAGGCTGTAAACCCGCCTCCAGTTGAATACGCCTGGCCCAACGGAGCTGGGATCTTTCTCGAACACGAAGTAGCCATAGCCATCAATGTCACGAGCGCCCCACGCATTGTACTGCATGTGGTTTGCTGTAATGGTTTGGTCAATTTGGTACGTGCGAATGAGCATCAAATGACCACTGTCAGCTGAACGAGCGATAAACCACCACCCATCGGCTGGTATGATTCCAGGTCCTGGAATCATGAAGGCCAGCGCATTTGCGTCTGCTGCAACAATTCAAATTGGAGACCAAAAGGACAAAAATAAACAATCATGTTCAGAGTATGTGTGGAATTAAGATTATTATAACAGTGACACATATCATAGATAGAGAATTGCAATGCCGTGGTCATAATCATACCCCAAGTTAAAAAATAAGCCAATGGCTTTCATATTCTAGCAATATGTCATGGTTCAAACATCATGTAACAATGAGAGGAAAAAAGCTATGGCAGGGCCTACTCATATTCTACCATAGCACTTACTACTACTGTTCTCATATCAACTCTAAGCAATAACATGCGTTGTTATAAAAATCTTGTAAACGAGAGTAACATATAGCAATCATGATGTTATACTCATAATATGTATTCTAACAATCATTAGATGCCAATTGTTCTCATATCAACTCTAACAATAACATGTGTGGTCATAAAAATCTAGGAAATGAGAGGAACATATATCAATGATGTGGTTATAGACATGCTATGCATTCTAAATTTGTAACAAATGAACATGCAGTCGTATTCATAAGGTAAAGATGAGATGAGATAGAACAATTACACGACGATAGATTCCACCAGTATAGGTAGCCAATCTATGCGTCGACCGCGTAAATGATGCCATCGTGCACTATAGCATCAGACAGAAATGTTTCCTCAACAGGATTGATGATGAGCCATAACCATGTATGGCGACCGGATTCCAGATAGACTAATCCCTTGTTGAACAAGGCAATGAGCTTGTAATCCATGTAGTCTTCTGATGGTGTGGGCACTTCGCAGATTACAACTTTCTACAAACAAAGGTCGAGCCAAAAGCTTGATGCGTCTCGTGCGTTAGGCAGGAGTGTCCGGCGGGCCGCGAGGCTCGATGGCGGCGGTATCCAAAGATGGAAGGGTGATCTCTCGCTGGGTGTAGATATCCACAAGACGCCATGGACTACCAGATTGGTGGATGAGGACGATCCAGTTGGCCTTCATGCCCGCACAGTAGTGGTCGCGCATGAAGGCACTACAAAAAAATACACTTCCGTGATGATACGTGTTTGTCATAGTAGGTCGCGTTTTTTGTCATGCATGTACATCCATGACAAATTTATGACAGAATCAAGATAGTCATACCTGTGCTGTCGTAGAAGTGTTCCATGACATTGCCAAAATTATCATCACGGAAGTGTCCACTTCCATGACGATAAATCGCGCGTCACAGAAGTGCTTTCGTCAAGGGTGAACGACACGTGGCATCCACCGTAACAGAACACCGTTAAGCTATTGGGTCGGGTTTTGGATCCGATAACCCGTTAACAGCCCCGACCAATGGGAAATTTCCACGTATAAAATTCTTATTGGCCGGACGAAACACGGGACAGCTCGTCAGTTGGTCAGATAGGCTCCTATGATACGTCGACACATGGCACGGCCCAATAGAGGCCCGTTCCTGTGAAAAGGCCGGCCTGTTTGACTTGGTCAAAAGGTGGCGGGCCGGCCCATAGAAAGCCTGTTAACGGCCTGTTTGCATATAGCCCATTTACAGCCCGCTAACCCAAGGCCCGTTACGCCCTATCCGAATTAGGCCCAGTAGCGTCATCTGGGCCATTCAATATGATTCCATCCTGTTTTCACTTCTGGCCCATGTATGGCCCATGACGTCTTTCGGCCCATATGAGGCCCTATGTAACTCTTGGCCTATTAACGGCCCGTGGTGAAACTGGCCCGTAATGAACAGTGTATCACTTTACACCCATTAACGGCCCGTGGTGAAACTGGCCCGTAATGAACAGTGTATCACTTTATACCCTTTAACGGCCCGTTATTCCATTGGGCCGTTTCCAGCCCATGTTATCTTTCGGCCTTCTCAGAGCCCATTTATTCTTGGGCTCATTTCCAGCATTTGTTTACTTACGGCCCGTTACTGTCATTTTCTGCTTGTGGGCCAAATTCAGCCCGTGGTTACAGTCGGCCCATTTGTGGTCCGTTAATACATTGGGCCGTTTTCATAGCGTCATCAAATACGGCCTATTAACGATGGCCCGTTATGGTCGGCCCATGAACAGACGATTCCAACTCTAGCCCGTTTACGGCCATAATGAGGCCTGATATTGGCCCATGTTTGGCCAATCGATCATACGGCCCGTATAAGGCCCATTGATGATATGGCCCGTAGAAGGCCCATTGTTTCTACGGCCCGTAGAAGGCCTACTGTTTCTACGGCCCGTAGAAGGCCCACTATTTCTACGGCCCGTAGGAGGCCCAGTGTCTCTACAGTAAATATTAGCCCATGGTTATTGTGGCCTAGTTTTAAAAAATAGGTTATTGCAGCCACTAGCAAACCACGGAAAAAGAACTGCACTAACTACAAGCAAACAAATAAACAAGACAACAAGGAAATAAATAAGCAAGCAACTTATGCTAGGCTATCACGGCTATTACACATATTATATCCACTGGGCATCAAAGTTCGCCACCAGTGCAAATATAGGGAACACAACAGCATATAAACGCCGCAACAAAACAAGTCCAGAACTGAAACCACTTCAGAAGAGCTCAAGAAACAATATCCTGGGTACCCATAATGCTGGCAAGATGCTTAGCAAGCTTATTAACTTTCTCTTGTTTGGTGCTTAAATCCTCCAGTGCTTGCTGTTGCACAAGAAAGTACGCATCTGAATTCTGCAGGGACTTCCTCAGTCCTTCGGCTTCTTGCCACAGCACAACTGACTGATGCCTTTCAGCTTGTAGCTGAGACTGAAGAAGCCGAAGTGATTCAGGCAGCGAGTTCGAAGAGCTTGTGCTAGCGGTACTGGCCAGTAACTCGAACACTACATCAACGCAGGACTGTGGGGTTTTCTCACTGTCTACAAGATCGTTTTTATCACCTTTCTTGGAGACTAACAGGGTTGTCTCACTATCTTGAACCTTATCTGCATTACTTTCTCTACCATTGCATAGTGGGGTGCTCTTCTCCAATATTATGTTTGCATACTACAAGAGAAACAAGCGGACACATCACAGGTTTAGCTTGTAGTATACGAAACTCATTTTGGTAAACCGGTTCAATAGTAAGGTGGACAGGATAACAGCATGAAACAAACATATATCTATGTACTATGGTCACTGTATTGACCATATCATTCTAGTTTATGTTCCCTAATCAAGATAGAGACACAGTTCAACTCATATATTTTTAAGACACAACAGCATAGACGGAATATAAGTGTGAGAAACTACACAACATTGGCAGCACTTGTAATGTGCATCACATGAGAACATAACTGTTTATGCAACTTAAACTGAAATCAACATAGAGCAAGAAGTTAGAACAACAATCTAGTTAAAGAAATAGGTTTAAAACATACCTATTGCGCCATTGGAGTTTCAATTGGTTCCTTAAAATCCGAAAGTAGTTGGTATGAGTAAATATAGTGATGCAACAGCAAAGGAGTATGGACCATAGCTACAGAATCTGGCCTGAGAACATTTGCTCTTCTGCTTTAAACGTGGAGTTTGGGTTAGCTGTGGTGGTCTTCGTGCTTTGGGCACTGCAGTAGCTTTACAAACTGCTCGTGTGGGGGTACTCTGTGGTGGACATGGTGCTTTGTCAACTATAAGTGGGTTACTATCCGCTGGGGTTGCGGTTAGATGGGTTGTAGCTGGTTCTCCGCCCAACGGTGTAAGTGTGCAATCTGGAAGAGTCTCGATTATGTGTGGCGGGGCTAGTTTGTGGGCCAGTGCATCCATGGTTCTATCTGCATAAACGGGTAGCACTATCTTTTGTGAAGAACGGGTTTTTGCTCCCTTAGATACTGCCATCACCCCCTCCAATTCAAATGGCTGATAAACAAGAAAAGAAATTGAACGTACAGACATTGTATGATAGACAGATGTGGTAATTCACATATATGTTGTCTAACCAAACAGGACAACATGACACATTTCACATATATGATGCCTAACTAAACATGATAACATGACTCAGTTTCAGATATATGATGGATAACTTAACAGGATATAATGGCATAATTCAACATATGATGAGTACCTAAACAAGATGACATGACAAAACTATATGATGTCTTTCTAAAATAGGTTGGGATGAAATAATTCACATACATGTTGTCTAAGTATACAGGATGGTATGATATAATTGACATAATTGATTCATATACTAAGCAACTGGCACTCGCATGTATGATCTCTAAACTAAGCAGATAGAATTCAATAGTGTGCATATGATGTCTAAACTAAGCAATGCAAGACACCCTATGCATCATATGAGAAATATAAGCATTGCAACTTAGAGCATACACCTCAGGTGGGATATAGGACTGGTCATCTGTCTCTGAATCCTCCTCCGAGGAGCTCCCTGTAACCATCGAGATATATGCTTCAACAGGTACCATTGCCTGCTCTGAAGACCTTTTTTTCACTCCAGATTTTTCCATAACCGGCTCAAATGGCTGATACACATGAAGAGTAGTTCAATATACACAGATTGTCGACAAATGGAATATGCAATGAAAAAAAAGATGGCATGAGATAATTCACATATATGATGCCTCGCTCCATGGCGGTGCATAATTCACATATATGATAACTGGCTGAAAAACATGGCATTGCATAATTCACATATCTGATATAGAAAGCAAACAGGAGGCATTCACACAAAGCATGTCTAATCTAAGCAGATGGCATGACAATGCAAGATATGCAAGATATGAGCAATATAACCCAGCCAAGTTAGAGCATGCACCTCGGGGGGGGGGGGGATACGACTGGTCATCTCTCTCTGAATCCTCCTCTGAGGAGCTATCTATAACCAGCAAGAAATCTGCATCGACAGGTAGCACTGACTGCTCAGAAGACCTTGTTTTCACTCCAGATTTTCCCATGTCCGACTCGAATGGCTGATGCACAGGAAGAGTAGATGAATGTATAAACATTGTTGACAAATGGAATACATTATGGAAAAAATATGTCACGATACAATTCACATATACGATGACTGGCTAAACATGATGGCATTGCATATTCACGTATATGATGCCTGGCTAAAGAAGATGGCATTGCATACTTCCCATATACTCCCTCCGTTCCTAAATAATTGTCTTTTTAGAGATTTCAAATTGACTACCACATACGGATGTATGAAGACATATTTTAGAGTGTAGATTCACTCATTTTGTTCCGTATGTAGTCACTTGTTGAAATCTCTAAAAAGACAAATTTTTAAGAATGGTGGGAGTATGATATAGAAACCAAACATGTGACATTCACACAAAGCAAATCTAAACTAAGATGATGACATATAAGATGTATAATGTAAGCAATGCAAGGCGCCATATGCATGATATGACCAACATCAGCATGCCAGGTTAGAGAAAACACCTCAGGTGGTAAACATGCGTGGTCGGCTCCTTCTGAATCTCCATATGAACAATTATCTTCCTTTGGAATACAATCTGGAAATGCAGGAGGGGGGGGGGCACTTCGCCCACCATGGAGCAGCGTCTGCATGACATTATATTCGCACGCAACGGTCTTCTCTTTTTCTCTACATGTTCAGTACGATTGTGTACAATATCTGACATGCATAATAAAAAAATAGTTAGATTTTGTAAGGCCTAAGGGGTGCATGCAAAAATCAAGACTGATGGTAGCAAACGAGTGGATGGATCCAGAACTAATGATACCAGGTAGATTATAGCTTCAGTTTAAAAAGATAGACAACGGATCATCTATTGTTTGTTGCCCACCCAACATGAACCACATAGAAGACCCCAGATGAACCAGATAGTAGACAGATACTATTCGTTGCTGGCTTGATATGAGACTCATGGGCAATTCAAAACTCAAGATTGAACGATAAAGTAGCAGGTAATACTAACCGGTGTATAACGTAAGCAAACACGAAAGACTGCGACCTCTCTTACGGAACTGTGTAGTCCTCAGGTTCATCTGCTCAGTCGATGATGGTAATGCGATTGGCATGGCTGCCGGCAACGGGGAAGATGATCTGAGGCGGCGAAAGGAAGTCTGCAGGGGGGATCTCTGCTGCAGTGAACGCTTCTGTCGATGGTGCACCTCAGGTGGGGTGGATGAAGACACGGCAGGAGCAGGACATAACACACAGAGTTTTCTTTGACGCCTATCTGAAAATGAAGTAAATCTGTAAGGGCTCCTAAGAATTGGAGGATTCTATAAACGCTGGGACAGGAAAACACAGGAATATGATAGGAATGCACGTGCAAAACAGAGCATTTGGAAACATAGGATTTCAGTCAACCTGTGTGTTTGGCTCACATGAATTGGAAGAACAGAGGAATGGAGAAACAAAGTGATGCGACGAGTGTACAACCTCTTTGGCATAGCCTTGTGGACCCCAGCATCATTGGGTTGGACGTGGAGGATGGTGATGATGCTGGTGTGACTGTCGGAGGCGGGGAAGAAGATCCGAGGCCTCTGGAAACGGCGTCAAGGGTACTGCTCCGCTGTGATGGACGGTTCCGTCGTTGGAGCAGCTCCGCTAAGGTGTACGGCGACGAGGCTGAAGCATGACAAGACAGACAACGTTAATCTGAAGTGGGACCCTAATATCATCTGCAATAGATGATGTAAAATACATCACCAAAAAGTGCTAGATGTAAAACGCATCAGCCGCGCCACGGCCGCTCCGACAGATGCTGTAAGTACTGTTCACTCTGAACTTAACTGAAGAAAATGAACTTCACAGTCAAAACTGAATTTTACTGTCGAAACTGATTGAACTAGTAACAGAGCATTGCAATAGATGTTTAGGGCGTTCGAGCACTAGTAGCAGAGAAGCAGTGATCTAAATCAGCAGACGCTCGAGCAGGGAACGCACTAGCAGAGAGCAAGTCATGTAGTAGCACCGCGAGCGAGTGCTAAAGCAGCAACTCCTGTAGCTGCCGGAGGTCGTGCAGCAGCAGCGCAAGCGAGAGCAAGATCAGAGCAGCGTCACGAACGAAAGCAGGAGCAGAGCGCGACCGACAGCAAGAACAGAGCCGCAGCGCGAGCGGGAGCCGGAGCAACTGCAGCTAGTGCCGTTGTGGAAGTCGCCGCCGAGGAAGCAATGACATGGGGGAGAGACGCCGTGGATGATGTGGCCGGCGACGGCGCTGTTGATGGAGACACGTCAGGTCTGCTCGGTATCGGGCACCGGCAGCCCCGTGAGATCGAATAAAAGATAAAATGCAGCGGTGAGTGCAGAACCTCCTTGGTTGCGCTGAGTTGGCCTCAGCTTCATCGGAGGAATTGGTGAGGGTGTTGTGGTTCCGGTGGGGCAGGTCAAGACGGCGCTGTGGGGATTGAGGTGGCGCGATAGACGAGGCGAACGTCGGGGCAGCTCCTTGGAGGTGGAGGACGGGGCGGCTAATCCGGCGGGATGACGAGATCGACAACGGATCCTTGTCCGGTGTGGTGGATGAGGGATGGCGAGCTGTTGCGGTGGACAACGTAGTCGGGGATGAGTCTTCGGCTGGGCGGCGTACGGGAGGCCGACGGAGGAGCGTGGGGTTTCGCGGGTTTTGGCGGCCTCGGTGTACGAATGGGGGGGGCGAAGGGGGAGGGGGAGCCAAGCTTAGGGACGCACTTGTCTGAAATGTAGGGTAAGTTACCAGCGTACCCCCACCGGTTTTGACACCGCGACGTGGAGCTTCATTTCCGGCTGAGGGGTAGAAGGGGGATTTCGCGTGTCTGGGCTGCGGGAGCGATTTCGGATGAGGAGGGAGTTCTGGCGCGCGTCCAAATTTCGGGATAACAAGGCGCGGCGCGGGTTGAAGAAGCGGGAGTTTCAAAGCAGGTGAGACAAAAGATACTCGAGCTTGAAAATTTTGGGATAACAAGGTGCGATTCCTTGTTCGGCAGAACAAACTTAACGTGTAAAAAAACAATTCATACAAGACACAAGAGAGTCATGTCCCCTTTTACTATATTGCTATAGATGCCATTGAAAAAACTACAAGAAAAATGTAAAAAAATCGGGAGAACAATATTACCCTGCACAGTACCAAATCGATTCGCACTTCCCTCAACAAGAACAAAAAACAAATCAATTCCCACCAAAGAAAGAGTAATGTCCCTTTTTATATGATTACAGATGCCATGATCTCGAATTTCAATTTTTGAATCCACGTTATGTTGAATTCGAATATATCGTTAGGTGACCTTGTGGTTTATAATTGATGTAGTCGTACATTTTGATCTTCCATCATATATGAACATTTTACTCCACCATGTGAACATATATATTGTCGTCTACCATATGGACTAAATTTGAATCAATTTTCCTTATTTGAATATGATTGTTGTCAAGTTATACAATAATTTAAATATTATCTTGATAACAAAAAACATACATATAGCAGTAATCATATTTCACTATGAACTACATGTACCATACGCTCTCCAATTCAAATATTTGTATCCATTTTATGTTGAATTCAAATCATAGTACATTATTGGTCTAGGTAGCGAGATGTTTGGGATAATCTAAACCCTGTTTTCATACGTATAATTTTTGGCTGAATTGGGACAAGTTTTTGTATAAGCCTCTTGCAAAACCAGAGATTCTCTCAACAAGCCTCGTGGTTCCGAGAGGGAACGTGTCACCTTTGTGTGCGAACCGATATACGCTGCCTCCCCCCTGATTTTATTTACAGAGGCAACATAGAACTATATGAGTTCCCTGTTAAATTTTGGAATTATTTCGGCTTCATTTGGCCTAATTATACATTAATTGAGTTTCTGGACTTTTAATGTGCATAATCTAAATATGAATTGCATGCACATGCTCCGGTGCACCAAAGTGGGTTGAAAAATCACATGTGTGTCCTTGCTTGAATTTCTAGGCCCCATGGAAGAAATGAGAATGAAATTCAAACATCTGGGCGTCATGACTCGGCCGAGAACATTGAGAAACTTTGATTTTAAATTCATGTAAATCCAAAACTCGCCTGGAAATCATGAAACTTGGCATGGTGTCATGTCATGGCACTAACATGTTGTGGTAAAAAATTGGGCCGATTTGGAAGCTCGTGGTTCTAAGAGGGAACGTGCCACCTTTGAGTGTGAAACGATATACGCTGCCCCCCCTTTGAGTTTCTTAACAAAGGCAACATAGAACTACATTAGTGCCCTATTAAATTTTGGAATTATTCCGGGTTCATTTGTCGTTTTTATACATTAATTGAGTTTCTGGTCATTTAATGTGCATAAGTCAAATTTGAACTACAAGCACATGCTCTCGTGCACCGAAGTTTGTTGAAAAATCACATTTGTGTCCTCGGGTGAATTTCTAGGTCCCATGCAAGAAATGAGAATCAAATTCAAACATCTGGGCATCGTGGCTCGGCCGAGAACATTAGAAACTTTTGGTGGAACTGCACAAAATGGTGATTGGAGTTTCCAAAATCTTTTTGTGCAGATAGGGATATCCATTTCACCTTGTTGCTATTGTGACCATTTGGTGAACTGCACAAAACACTTTTTTTTGGAATGAGTGTCTTGTGTAGTTCAACTAAAATGTCACGTGGGCAACATCTCTCAATTTTGGTGGAACTGCACAAAATGGTGATTGGAGTTTCCAAAATCTCCATCTAGTTCTGCTGGTAATCTCGTGCAACATTTTATTAGCCTTTGCAAGATGAGCCGTCACTGTCACCATAATGGCACTTTATTTTAGTGGAATTGCACAAAAGGATAACAAAATTATAGTTGCACCTTACATGAGCCGGACAGCCAACCTTAATGTTCCTCAATTTTAGTGCAACTACTAAAGAAGAACCTGCCAGCTCACGAGAGCAAGTACTTCTTGCTAGCTGAATGATGCAATCTTTGCTTCATTTCAGGTGAACTGCAGAAAAAGGCGCATGAATTGAATCATGGAACTCCAGGCAGGCTTCATCCGAATGGAGCTGCAGGTTGAGTAAAGGAGGCCACTATTAAAGTGAAATCATGCTCTCCTGGTTTGTGCTATGCAAATAGGAATACTCAACTACAGATGTTGTGACGGTCAAGAGCATTCGCCAAGTTCTTCGATTGTATGACATGGCTAGCGAAGATGGATTTAATCCCGATATTCACTTTATCAAAAGTCTCTAATGGGTTGGTTCTGAATCTTCCAAGCTGGGAATCAGTGAGATGTGTAGGCATCTTTGTTGTACTTATTATTTGAATCTTATTTGTTGCTTCTGAATCTTGCAAGCTGGGAATCAATGAGATGTGTAGGCATCCTTGTTGTACTTATTATTTGGATCTCATTTGTTGGTTCTGAATCTCGCAAGCTGGGAATCAATGAGATGTGTAGGCATCTTTGTTGTACTTATTATTTGGATCTTATTTGTTGGTTCTGAATCTTGCAAGATGGGAAACACGGCATGATGATGCAGAGGACAACAACCATAACAAACAGTTCAAACTTGGTAGTATTATCTTTGTGAAAGTGCGACAAATGTGTTGATCGTGTGCGTCCTGAGAATAATAATTCTAATTGTTGTGCATGTTGATCATGTGGCACTGATAGAACGAGCGAATGCATTGCTTGTTTTAAGTATAAATTTCTATTAGAGCTAATTAAATTTAAGTAAAGTGACCACTAACTCCTGTTATTACAGTACCAATACAGACCCGCTCGTGAACCAACGTGTGGCCGAGGGTGCATATTCTGCTGGGCGTGCATCGGACGAGGGAGGGGTAGTAACTGTTGTCGCCTGTACACACTCAGCTTACTATTGAATCCAGTAACCCAGGAGCTGAAAAATGAACTACTGCCGCCGCCTACACACTCGTTCACTCGAAGATACTCCAATGGCGATCCGAGGGGTGAGCCTGCTGGATATGGACTTCAGCAAGGAGTTCCCCTTTGAGTTCGCCGCTCATTCCTATGGCTACACCAAGTTGAATGTGATGTACACCAACGATACACACTCGGTGAAGCTCTGCCTCGCCTCAGTCCTATGGCTGCACCAGGTTCTGGAGCATTCGCCAGTTTCATCGGCAGCGCCGACTGCACCTTCGCTATGGTGGAGAGAAGGAAGAACGTGACGATTCGGCCATCTGGTGCAACAAGCTTGTCGACATCCAGAAGCAATACAAGATCATCAGCAACGGGCAGGAGAAGGACTCCGTGGTTGACCTCGCTGAGACCATCATCGACCCCTGATACGCCAACATGAAAGAAGACGACCTGAATGTAGGATCTAGAAGTAGATGTGTCTAGAGGGGGGTTGATTAGACACTTAGTGCTAAAGTTGCAATTTTTAGGCCTTTTTGGTTTGAGTGGAGTTTTAGGCACAATTTCAACATACACAATACATATCAAGCAAGCATGCAAAGAGTATATGAGCAGCGGAATGTAAAGCATGCAACTTGCAAGAATGTAAGGGGAAGGGTTTGGAGAATTCAAACGCAATTGGAGACACGGATGTTTTTCCCGTGGTTCGGATAGGTGGTGCTATCCTACATCCACGTTGATGGAGACTTCAACCCACGAAGGGTAACGGTTGCGCAAGTCCACGGAGGGCTCCACCCACGAAGGGTAATGGTTGCGCGAGTCCACGGAGGGCTCCACCCACGAAGGGTCCACGAAGAAGCAACCACCCATGAAGGGTCCACGAAGAAGCAACCTCCCACGAAGGGTCCACGAAGAAGCAACCTTGTCTATCCCACCATGGCCATCGCCCACGAAGGACTTGCCTCACTAGCGGTAGATCTTCACGAAGTAGGCGATCTCCTTGCCCTTACAAACTCCTTGGTTCAACTCCACAATCTTGTCGGAGGCTCCCAAGTGACACCTAGCCAATCTAGGAGACACCACTCTCCAAGAAGTAACAAATGGTGTGTTGATGATGAACTCCTTGCTCTTGTGCTTCAAATGATAGTCTCCCCAACACTCAACTCTCTCTCATAGGATTTGGATTTTGTGGAAAGAAGATTTGAGTGGAAAGCAACTTGGGGAAGGCTAGAGATCAAGATTCATATGGTAGGAATGGAATATCTTGGTCTCAACACATGAGTAGGTGGTTCTCTCTCAGAACATATGAGTTGGAATTGTGTATGTGTTCTGATGGCTCTCTCCACGAATGAAGGGGAGGTGGAGGGGTATATATAGCCTCCACACAAAATCCAACCGTTACACACAGTTTTCCAATCTCGGTGGGACCGAATCAACAACTCGGTCGGACCGAAAAGGTAAACCTAGTGACCGTTAGAGATTTTCGGTGGGACTGACATGCAACTCGGTAGGACCGATATGGTTAGGGTTTGGGCATAACGTAATCTCGGTGAGACCGATTACACAAACTCGGTGAGACCGAGTTTGGTAATAAGCTAACCAGAGAGTTGGTCAGGTAAACTCGGTGGGACCGATTTGCTCTTTCGGTGAGACCGAAAAGTTACAAAAAGGAAACATAGAGTTTACACTGCAATCTCGGTGGGACCGATTCGCTCTTTCGGTGAGACTGAAAAGTTACGAAAGGGAAACAGAGAGTTTGCAATCCCATCTCGGTGAGACCGAGATCCCTATCGGTAGAACCGAATTGCTAGGGTTTGGCAGTGGCTTATGACAAGTGAAACTCGGTGGCGCCGGATAGAAAGAATCGGTAGGACCGAGTTTGGCTTAGGGTTTAGGTCATATGTGGATATGGGAAAGTAGTTGAGGGTTTTGGAGCATATCACTAAGCACATGAAGCAAGAGGCTCATTAAGCAACACCTCATTACTCCTTGATAGTATTGGCTTTTCCTAAAGACTCAATGTGATCTTGGATCACTAAAATATAAAATGAAGAGTCTTGAGCTTTTGAGCTTGAGCCAATCCTTTGTCCTTAGCATCTTGAAGGAGTTCCCACAACCTTTAGTCCATGCCACTCCATTGTTGAACTTATCTGAAACATGCTAGATAGAAATGTTAGTCCAACAAGAGATATGTTGTCATCAATTATCAAAACCACCTAGGGAGCACTTGTGCTTTCAATCTCCCCCTTTTTGGTAATTGATGGCAACATACATCAAAGCTTTAGATAAAGATATAAAGAACAGCAAGTAAAGCTTTGGAAGGACATGTAACAAACATAGGCTCCCCCTACATGTATGCACTTATGTAAATATGACATATAGAGGCATGTGAGAGCATAACCATGACAGAGTAGGCAATGTGTTACATGTATCTTGGCCATATGCATCAGAGCAAAAGATTATCAAGGAAAATACCTTCATGCTCATGAGTCCTTCTTGCAAACAGTATGTACATAAGCAAGAACTCCTCATACTCATGATTTTGATGCATATACTTACCTTGTGGTCTTGAGTTGGCTTAGGATGGAATGAACCTGCACAAACAAAGTTAGATAACACAGGTACATCCACTAGCCAGAGCAAACAAAAGAAAACACAAGAATACCAAGACTGGGATGACATGTAGAGAGTGAGTACCAGGTACCACATTGGATTCAACATGTCCCCAAGAATAAAGATATGCAATGAATTTGACTGATTTCTTTCCCTTAGGTGTCTTGCTCCCCCTGAATCTTACATGGGATATTGGGAGAAGATAGGGAACAGAAAATCAGAGCTGAAAGATACAAATGGATAGAACTTAATGCAAATACATGTCTTTCCCCCAAAAAGACATGTGACGTCTCTCCTCTTGAACATCAAGCATCTGGGACATCTGGGATCCTTGAGTATTCTCTCCCCCTGGAAGTCTCTCTCTCCCCCTTAATACTTTCTCTCTTGTAGGTTTGGTCCTTGAGACTTTTTCTCTCCCTTGATGTGATCTCTCTCTCCTACAAGCTTTGATGTGATCTCTCTCTCCCCCTTTGACATCAATTTCCAAGAAGGGCTTTCTGGAATCCGTCGTATAGGTTTGGTCCTTGAGACTCAGCACAAAGCAATGGATAAAACTTTGATGCTTGTAGAGAACAAGATTCATTGAGTAGAGCTGGATCAGAAGAAATATAGAACAAGTGGCAAACTGTTTTTCCTGTTGCGAAGTTGGTGGCACCGAGTGGTATGTTTCGGTGGTACCGAAAGGATTCGGTTGGACCGAAAATTACAAGTCGGTGAAACCGAGTTTACACAGAGAAAAACATTTGTCACCTCAGCTCACTAGACATGTAGGATCTCACAAAGATTTGCAATGAATTACCTGAAGGATCTGCAAGGAATTGAATGCAGAAAATGCAGAACAAAAACAAAGAGAAAAGAGAAGAAACTGAAAGATCTAGATGAAGTTTTTTTTTGAAAAAGAGAAAGAAAATAAACATGCATGAGACAAATGCAATAACACAGAAAAGAACACAAGAGAACTTCATCTAGAGTTGGGCGGTGACATAGTCACCTATGTTAGAGTATATTGACTTAGGAGTCAAGTGAGAACACTTGATCATAGGTCATACTCATCGTTTAAGCTCAAAATGGGGTTACCATTTTTCGTTTAAGCATCTTGATGTATTCACATCTTGTTGAGTTGCTTTGACTCATGTCTTGGAGTAAAGCTTCTCTAAGATGGAATAACATACCTTGGGTGGTGGTGTGGTTCTTGCTCATGTAGTTGAACTTGTGTGGGTGCTCAAGGTTGATGTAGCTCATCAAGAGTTGGGAGCATCACTTGGAGTTTGAGTTCATCTACCTACATGGGTTAGTTCTTGCAAGGAAGAGCACTTGTGTATCCAAAAATGACAATCATGAAGCTCAACATAGAATTTGTCAAAGGATATGTTTGAATGGTTTTGTGCTTCCTTGTCTTCAACCACCATTGTGTAGAGTCTTGGTGATGTAGAGATTGCTCAAGGTGTGAGTGAGTCGCAATCTCATGGAATTAGATTCAACCAAGCACCTACATGGGTTAGACAACATGCAAGGTGCAAATATACCCAAGACATAAGATAGTTATCATAAGAGATATATCATGGATTAGTCATAAGCTCATGTCTTGCATGTATCCAATGGAGTTTCTACTCCAAGTTCGAAGCATCAATTATGTTCAATTCTCCTCTCAACCTGCAAAACACTTTCTCATCAAGAGGTTTAGTAAATATATCCGCTAATTGCTTATCGGTGCGAACATGTTTAAGATCAATGTCACCCTTAGCAACATGATCTCGAATGAAATGATGACGAACTTCAATATGCTTAGTTCGAGAATGTTGTACAGGATTATGACCAATTTTGATAGCACTTTCATTGTCACAAAGTAGTGGAACATGCTTCACATAGATCCCATAATCTTTAAGAGTTTGGGTCATCCAAAGTAATTGAGCACAACATGAACCAGCGGCAATGTATTCCGCTTCAGCGGTGGATAAGGACACCGAGTTTTGTTTCTTGGAAGACCAAGACACAAGAGATCTACCAAGAAATTGACAAGTACCTGAAGTGGACTTTCTATCAACCTTGTCTCCGGCATAATCCGAGTCGGAATAGCCAACGAGATCAAAAGAAGATCTCTTAGGATACCAAATGCCAAAGTTTGGTGTATGGATTAAGTATCTCACTATCCTTTTTCACAGCCTTAAGATGACATTCTTTAGGAGCAGCTTGATATCGTGCACACATGCACACACTTAGCATAATATCGGGACGTGAAGCACATAGGTATAACAATGAACCAATCATAGAGCGATAAACCTTTTGATCAACCGGTTCACCATCTTTGGTCAAATCATTATGTCCACTAGTAGGCATGGGTGTAGACATACCTTTGCATTCTTGCATATTGAACTTCTTGAATAAGTCCTTGGTGTACTTCGTTTGAGAGACAAATGTACCTTCCTTAGTTTGCTTGATTTGCAAACCAAGAAAGAATTTGAGTTCACTCATTATAGACATCTCAAACTTCTCTGACATTAGCTTTCCAAACTTTTCACTAAAGAGAGGGTTAGTTGAACCAAATATGATATCATCGACATAAATTTGGCATACAAATAGTTCTCCATTAACCCTTTTAGTAAAAAGAGTAGAATCAATTTTACCGATTTCAAAACCACTTGTAATAAGGAACTTGGTCAAGCATTTATACCATGCTCTAGGAGCTTGTTTAAGACCATAAAGAGCTTTGTGAAGTTTGTAAACATGATTTGGTTTCTTAGGATTGATAAAGCCGGGAGGTTGTTTGACATAAACTTCCTCCTCTATTTCACCATTTAGAAAAGCACTTTTAATGTCCATTTGGTACAAGGTGATATTATGGTGATTAGCATAGGCAAGTAAGATGCAAATGGACTCAAGTCTAGCAACGGGAGCATATGTCTCACCATAGTCCATACCTTCGACTTGTGTGTACCCTTGGGCGACGAGACGTGCTTTGTTGCGAACCACTTGTCCATCTTCATCTTGCTTGTTGCGAAACACCCATTTGGTACCAATGATGTTGTGGTTGTTGTCGGGCTTCTCAACCAATGTCCAAACTTGGTTTCTCTCAAAATTGTGTAGCTCTTCATGCATAGCGTTTATCCAATCCGGATCTTCCAATGCTTCTTCAACCTTCATAGGTTCAATGCTAGAGATGAATGAATAGTTTTCACAAAAGTTAGCTAAACGAGTTTTTGAGCGAGTGATTCTCCCGGTTTGTATATCATTGAGGATTTGCTCGACGGGATGATCTTTGGCAATTCTTGCTCGAACTCGTGAGAGCTTTTGCTTGGGTCTTCGTTGAACATCTTCTTCATCTTGTTCTTCTTCTTGGCCTTCTTCATTGTTGACGTCGTCGTTCTCTTGTCGTGGTGGAGAAAGAGGTTGTTGATGTTCGTCTTGATGCATTTCCTTGTCTTCTTCATCTTGGTGTGTCCCACTTGTGGATGCTTCCGTGTCGATTCTTGGTTCACCTTGTCCTGAAGTAGAAGCTTCCACTTGGACGGATGAAGTACTCTCCTTCACCTCCTTTGGATGAATTTTGCCAATGGACAGGTCTTGGATTGCTTCTGAAGGGTCTTTGTCTCCTACATCAATTGGCAATTGCTCTACTTGCGAGCCATTAGATTCATCAAACTTCACATCTACCGTCTCTTCAACCTTTCGGGTGAAATTGTTGTAGACACGGTAAGTGTGAGAGTTTGAGCCATAACCAAGTAGAAAACCTTCATGAGATTTAGGAGCAAACTTTGAACGACGATGCTTATCAAGAATGTAGCACTTTGAGCCGAATACTCGAAAGTATCCAACTTGGGGTTTGTTACCGGTGAGAAGCTCGTATGCCGTCTTGCCGAGTAGCTTCTGAAGATATAAGCGATTTGTTGCGTGACAAGCTGTCTCAACCGCTTCTGCCCAAAAGTGCTTCGGCGTCTTGTATTCATCAAGCATCGTTCTTGCCATTTCGATGAGCGTCCAATTCTTCCTCTCAACAACTCCATTTTGTTGAGGTGTGTACGTAGCCGAGAACTCGTGTGAAATCCCTTCTTCGTCAAGAAAGGTGTCCACATTTGCGTTCTTGAACTCCGTTCCGTTGTCACTCCAAACCTTCTTGATCTTCACGTCAAACTGATTTTGGGCCTTCCTAGCGAAGTTTCTGAAGATCTTCTGGACCTGCGACTTGTCATTAAGAAAGAACACCCACGTAAATCTTGAAAAACCATCAACTATAACTAGACCAAAAGACTTTCCACCGAGACTCTTGTAGGCGTTGGGACCAAAAAGATCCATATGAAGTAGCTCGAGTGGCCTTCTTGTGGTCATGATGTTCTTCACGGGATGCCTTCCTCCAACCTGTTTACCTGCTTGACAAGCACTGCAAAGTCTATCCTTATCAAATATGACATCGTTAACTCCAAGGATATGATTTCCTTTAATAAGCTTGTCAAGGTTTCTCATGCCAACGTGACCTAGTCGTCTATGCCACAACCAACCTTTTGAGGATTTAGCAACAAAGCAAGTTTTAGGTTGTGCCTTTTTAGAGAAATCGACAATGTAAAGATCACCTCTACGCATACCCGTAAAGACCATTTTATGATTGTCTCGACGAAATACTTGGCAATCTACCTCAGTAAATAGGACATTCAAACCGAAATCAGCAAGTCTAGATACTGAAAGTAAGTTGTAGCCGAGAGATTCAACGAGCATGACATTTTGAATGGAACTATCATGTGATATGGCCACCTTACCAAGGCCAACCACTTTACCCTTTGAATTATCACCAAAGGTGACATATTTTCGAGGGCCGTCATTTTCAGCAAGCTCACGAAACATCTCTTCATCTCCGGTCATATGATTAGTACATCCACTATCAAGAACCCATTCCTTTCCTCCTGATTCATATCCCCGAAGATTTGCCATAAGACCAAAATGTCTCATTGCATCATGAAGATCGAAGTCACTATCATCATCATCATAGTATCCATGTTCATCATGATCTTGTGACTCATCATTTCCTAGAGAGGGTAATTCATTAGATAAATGATCATCAAAGTGGTCACTTTTATAAATTCTTATAGCTTCGAATATGATATCACTAATGATTCCAACATCTCCTTTAGCATGCTTAAGATTGGTAAGTTCAAATAGACAATTACCAAAACTAGGATCACTAGAGTTCATCTTACTCAAGGCAATAGATTTATGGAGAATTTCATCCAAAGTTTTCAAGGAATGATCGGGAGATCGTTCCTCAAGAAATTTCCATATAGTATAGGCACAATTAAGAGTAGGCAAACTAGCAATCAAATTTTTGGGCAATCCTCTAATGATGAGCTCAATAGTTCTAAGATTGCGAATCATGTCAATATCTTCATCTAGGGTAGGATGCAAAGGATCAATATGAGGTGCACAAGGGCTAGCAATATACTTGTTCAAATGATATTGATTGAAAATTACAAGCATCTCATTTTTCCACTCATGAAAATACTCTCCATCAAGAATAGGCATTCTATGTCTATGACTCCCTAAGGTAGACACATCCATCTTCCTCCAATGGTGATTAAACCAAGGCAATGGAGACCAAAGCTCTGATACCACTTGTAGGATCTAGAAGTAGATGTGTCTAGAGGGGGGGTGATTAGACACTTAGTGCTAAAGTTGCAATTTTTAGGCCTTTTGGGTTTGAGTGGAGTTTTAGGCACAATTTCAACATACACAATACATATCAAGCAAGCATGCAAAGAGTATATGAGCAGCGGAATGTAAAGCATGCAACTTGCAAGAATGTAAGGGGAAGGGTTTGGAGAATTCAAACGCAATTGGAGACACAGATGTTTTTCCCGTGGTTCGGATAGGTGGTGCTATCCTATATCCACGTTGATGGAGACTTCAACCCACGAAGGGTAACGGTTGCGCGAGTCCACGGAGGGCTCCACCCATGAAGGGTAATGGTTGCGCGAGTCCACGGAGGGCTCCCCCCACGAAGGGTCCACAAAGAAGCAACCACCCACAAAGGGTCCACGAAGAAGCAACCTTGTCTATCCCACCATGGCCATCGCGCACGAAGGACTTGCCTCACTAGCGTAGATCTTCACGAAGTAGGCGATCTCCTTGCCCTTACAAACTCCTTGGTTCAACTCCACAATCTTGTCGGAGGCTCCCAAGTAACACCTAGCCATTCTAGGAGACACCAATCTCCAAGAAGTAACAAATGGTGTGTAGGTAATGAACTCCTTGCTCTTGTGCTTCAAATGATAGTCTCCCCAACACTCAACTCTCTCTCATAGGATTTGGATTTTGTGGAAAGAAGATTTGAGCGGAAAGCAACTTGGGGAAGGCTGGAGATCAAGATTCATATGGTAGGAATGAAATATCTTGGTCTCAACACATGAGTAGGTGATTCTTTCTCAGAACATATGAGTTGGAATTGTGTATGTGTTCTGATGGCTCTCTCCACGAATGAAGAGGAGGTGGAGGGGTATATATAGCCTCCACACAAAATCCAACCGTTACACACAGTTTTCCAATCTCGGTAGGACCGAATCAACAAACTCGGTCGGACCGAAAAGGTAAACCTAGTGACCGTTAGAGATTTTCGGTGGGACTGACATGCAACTCGGTAGGACCGATATGGTTAGGGTTTGGGCATAACGTAATCTCGGTGAGACCGATTACACAAACTCGGTGAGACCGAATTTGGTAATTAGCTAACCAGAGAGTTGGTCAGGCAAACTCGGTGGGACCGATTTGCTCTTTTGGTGAGTCCGAAAAGTTACAAAAAGGAAACACTGAATTTACATTGCAATCTCAGTAGGACCGGATTCGCTCTTTCGGTGAGACTGAAAAGTTACGAAAGGGAAACAGAGAGTTTGCAATCCCATCTCGGTGAGACCGAGATCCCTATCGGTAGAACCGAATTGCTAGGGTTTGGCAGTGGCTTATGACAAGTGAAACTCGGTGGCGCCGGATAGAAAGAATCGGTAGGACCGAGTTTGGCTTAGGGTTTAGGTCATATGTGGATATGGGAAAGTAGTTGAGGGTTTTGGAGCATATCACTAAGCACATGAAGCAAGAGGCTCATTAAGCAACACCTCATTCCTCCTTGATAGTATTGGCTTTTCCTAAAGACTCAATGTGATCTTGGATCACTAAAATATAAAATGAAGAGTCTTGAGCTTTTGAGCTTGAGCCAATCCTTTGTCCTTAGCATCTTGAAGGAGTTCCCACAACCTTTAGTCCATGCCACTCCATTGTTGAACTTATCTGAAACATGCTAGATAGAAATGTTAGTCCAACAAGAGATATGTTGTCATCAATTATCAAAACCACCTAGGGAGCACTTGTGCTTTCATTAACACGTGGGAGGTACCTCTGAATCCAGCCTACATAACCTACGCGGCCAAGGACACATACGCATGCTACGACATGTACATGCAGATCTTGGACATGAGAGCGTGTATGCTTCCCGTAACCGACGAGTACACGGACAGCCGCAGCGTCATGATCAAGCGTGCCAGGAAGGTCTAGATGTTGTACTTTATCTGTTTATAAGCACCTTTATCATCTGAGTGTTTCATGCATTAGCCTATGTGTCGTAATTATCTGTTTTGTCCAAAATATTTCTTTTAAGAACCCTTTAACCTGATTGCTTTTTTTAGTGGCTATTTGCTTATGTATGCAAACTAGTTCACTTGTCCGTAAAAAAACTAGTTCACTCGGCTGCCGTGCTTTGAATCTCCTTCCTCCCAACATATTCCCCTCCTCAGGTGGACCCAGAAGGTCTCTACATTTTCTCCCACTTTCTTTTTCGATGTAAACTGAGTTTTCTCCCAGTACTTTCCCCTAGAACCAACTCAACTGTCCCACGTCTAGCCTAAAAAATAATAATACCCCACGTACTATTAACTCATCAAATTAAAATGATATTTTATTTCATAAGTTGAAATATCTTACAAAATAATAATAATAATTATTTATATATAACTTGGCAAGTTAACTCCTAGTGATTGCGTACATAAGCTTGCAAAGATTTTACTGACGTGCAATCATGTGTTTATGTTTTTATAACATTTCTCCGTCTAGCCCAACATGATATTTTCACCCAGCCCAGCAAGTCCGCGGATTTCGAGAAAAATGCAAATGGGATTTAAATGGGCTGCATAGATGCTACATCATTGTTTCACCCAGCCCACAAAATGGACTAAAAAAATGTTCCCCCCGCTGACAGGTCGAACCCACCAGCTATATCTTCGCACACAAGGAAGTGCCTCCTTATTACACAAAAAAAATGAATACCCCCTGCTAGCTGGGACCCACCATAGTGGGAGGATGACTTGTGGGCCAACAAAGTTGACGGGGACGGAGGGCTTTGTCAACTTAGTCAATATGAACGATTCTAGCTCCAGTGACTGTACGATGTCCATCCAACGGCCGTAGTGCTTCTTCAACCTCTGGTCTTCTTGCTCCAGCCGCCCAAAGCAGCGCCGGTCGTGCCGCATGCTCCTGCCTCCCGTGGCCGGCTGTGCTGCCGCGGAGGCCTCACCGCCCCCTACTATTCCCACCGCTGGCCAGGCCCTGCGGCGACGGCAGCCTCACACCGCAGCCGAACCAGTGAACCCTCGTACTCCTCTCCGCGCGGGCTTCCACTGTCGCGTCTTCCCCGGCTCCGCGTCGTCCCCTTCCTAGGCCTCTCCATCGTCCACCGCCATGGTGCTCTTCGCGTGGCGTGGTCAACATGGTCAAGGAACGACTTCCATCGGAAGAGTACTGTACGTGGAGAGGGTGACAGCTGGGTCCACGGCCACAGCCCAGTTTTTTTTGTGATTTGCCAAGCAAGTCGCTTTGTCAGCCCTGTTGGGCTGCAAATCTTTCAAGACAAGGAGAGCTTTCATTCGGCTGGCTGAGAAAATGGCCCATAAGTAATGAGAAATGGGCTGTACATTTTTAAAACACATCAAACCGGCAATTAGTTTCAAATATCTTTTTTTTTCATTTCAAGATTTTAAATTACATTAATTTTTATGCGTGGAGAATTTGTTGGATTTTATATTGATATACATTTATTTTTAAAATCAGTTTGAATGTGAGTCGAAATTTTGGGATTAAAAACAGTTCGGACCGCACCGAAATATGCAAAATTTCGTATAAATTTTTAACTGTGGCCACAATTTGGGCTGTAATGCTAACAAAAAGAATATGGGCTCCAAAAAAACCCTTAAGAATTAGAAAATGGGCTGAAAATTATTAGAAATAATGACAGATGGGCTGTATGCTGTTTTCCACAGATTTGAGGCTTTCCTAAAAAAAGGTTGACGCACAAGTAGTGACTGTTGGATGTCCATCCAACGGCCGTCGTGCTTATTCAATCTCTGCTCTTCCTGCTCCAGCCGCTCAAACAAGCGCCGGCGGGACTGCCTGCTCCCTCCTCGTCGCGGCCGGCTGTGCTGCCGCGCAGGCCTCACTGCCCCACCGTACTCCCATTGCTGGCCTAGCCATCCCTCTACTCACCCACACATGCTGTTATTCTCCGTCGACGGCAGACGAATCAGTAAACCCTCGTACAGTCGTACTCCCCTCCACGTGGGAAACAAAAACAACGGCTGAGTCTTCCCTGCCTCCGTGTCGTTCCCTTCCTAGGCCTCGCCGTCGTCCACCGCCCTGGTGCTCTCGGCGCGGCCTGGTCAACGTGGTCAACGACCGACATGCATCTGAAGTGGACTGTACGTGGAGAGGCTGACAGCTGGGTTCACGGCCGCACGCAAGGAAATGCCTCCTTATTACGCACAAAATAATGATTCCTCCACCTGACATCAGGGACCCACCAAAAGGGCCTCTGTATTTCGTGAAAAAACATTACCGCCGCTGACAGCTCGGACCCACCAGCTATATCTTCGCACGCAAGGAAGTGCCTCCTTATTACGCACAAAAAAATGAATACTCCCCGTGTTAGCTGGGACCCAGTATAGTGGCAGACTGACTTGTGGGCCTACTAAGTTGACGGGGACGGAGGGCTTTGTCAACTTAGTCAATATGCATGATTCTAGCTCCAGTGACCGTACGATGTCCATCCAACGGCCATAGTGCTTCTTCGACCTCTGGTCTTCTTGCTCCAGCCGCCCAAACCAGCACCGGTCGTGCCTCGTGCTCCTGCCTCCCGTGGCCGGCTGCGATGCGGCGGAGGCCTCACCGCCCCCTACTACTCCCACCGCTGGCCAGACCATCCCTCTACTCACCCACACCCCCTGTTATTTTGCGGCAACGGCAGCCTCACACCGCAGCCGAACTAGTGAACCCTCGTACTCCTCTCCGCACGGGCTTCCACTATTGCGTCTTCCCCGACTCCGCGTCGTCCCCTTCCTAGGCCTCGCCGTCGTCCACCGCCCTGGTGCTCTTGGCGCGGTGTGGTCAACGTGGTCAAGGAACGGCTTCCATCGGACGTGGACTATACGTGGAGAGGCTGATAGCTGGGTCCACGGCCGCAGCAAGGAAGTGCCTCCTTATTATGTGAAAAATAATTATTCCTCCACCTGACAGTGGGGACCCACCGGACGGGCCACCGTATTTCGCCCCCCTGACTGCTGGGACCCACCAGCTAAATCTTCGCACGCAAGGAAGTGCCTGACAGTCGGGACCCACCTGGTCGAAGCGTACGTAGCGTTGTCATTCTGGTCGCGTACGTGTACGTACATATATATTGGTCGATGTAGAGGCGCGCACGTGTCGTAGTAGAGGTGCGCACGTAGCATGTACATGTACGTACAACGGCCAGGGTGCAAGAAAGAAAATACGGCCATGTATGTGTACATACGGGCGGGGTCTTGAACGCCTACTCGCGCATACGTACGGCGAGGGCTCATGTACATGGCTGGGTCGGAACGGAGAAACAGCGTCGTCGTCGTGTTCATGGGGAGGCAACGGAATGCGTGGCCGTGTTCATCTGGAGGGCTTGGACGGAACAGTCGATGGAAACGAGGCCTGGCGTACAGCAGAACGGAGGAAACGGACCTCCTACGGTCGAAACAGGGGTCCTGTTGATCGTGAGGGGTGTGGCATACCGCAAAATGGAGGAAACGGACCTCCTACGGTAGAAACAGGGGTCCTGTTGATCGGGAGGGGTGTGGCGTACCGCAAAACGGATGAAACGGACTTGTGTTGGAGCGCTACGGTCGAAACGGGGGTCCTGTTCATCGGAAGGGGTGTGGCGTACCGCAAAACGGGACTCCACGGGACACTGTTCATCTCCACCGTCGACCTCCTCCAGCCTCCACGGGCTCCTGTTCATCCAGCCTCCATGGGCTCCTATTCATCCAGCCTCCACGGGCTCCTGTTCATCCAGCCTCCACCGCGCGCTACTCCACCGGCTACTGTTCAACCACCCCTCCACCATATACTGTTCATCTAGCCCTCCACACCATGGGGTCCTGTTCAACCACCCCTCCACGGGCACCCCTCCACCGTCTACTGTTCATCCTTCCCTCCACACCACGGGTCCTGTTCATCCACCCCTCCACAGGCACCCCTCCACTATCTACTATTCATCCAACCCTACACCACACCACGGGGTCCTGTTCATCCACCCCTCCACGGGCACCCCTCCACTGTCTACTGTTCATCCAGCCCTCCACCACACCACAGGGTCATGTTCATCCAGAGGCAACGCCACCGCTCACTGTTCATCCAACCCCCCCGTAACGCTCACTGTTCATCCCATCGATCGGCTTCAGTTAGCAGCAGTAGCGAAGGAATCGCTCGATCGGGTTCAGTTAACAGCCACCGATCGATCGCTCGGGTTCAGTAACGCGTAGCCTGCAGTGCAATCGCTCGGGTTTAGTTAGAGCCCAATGCCTCGCTCGGGTTCAGTTAGAGCCAACGCCTCGCACACACGTGCGTACGTGTACGAGAGAAACGCGCATCGCTCGGCCCCCGACCTCCCAATGTAACCGGGAACTCCCCGAAATTTTCCTCCCCCTCGCGTCTACCACGGTTTTTTCCGTCATGGACGACCCAAAGAATGTCATGCAACTGCGTCTCCCGCCCGCCCAAGACGAAAAGCCCATTTTCTATCATGATTTTTTGTCATAGAAGTAGGATCCCACCACATCTATGATGATACTGGGTTTTGTCACAATTATCGTCATAGAAGTGTCATATGTATGACAGAATTTTTTTTCGTTCGGCCCAAAATGTCATAGATGTGTCTTTTTTTGTAGTGAGGGCAGGTGGATGGGTAGTGGTAGCATGTCGAGGGGCACCACGGCAACCTCCGTAGGATCTTCAAGTCGGTGTCTGGGCCACCTGCGAGGATCGGGCATCAGCAAGCAGGGTGTCTTGAAAAGAGCCGGCCGGTTGCAAACGAGTAGACGGTACAAAGACACCGAGCATGCGGCCAGACGGACGGTGCTGAGTAGGTCCATACGACTACAGATCTGCTCCAAGAGAACATCGGGGAGGGAATTCCAATCGCGGCTCTACGTGTCAGTCGGTTCTGCCATTGGGGTTTTCAGTGCCTGCCAGCCAGCGGGGAAGTGGATTCGGGCGGGCGAGCGAAGAAGCGTCTCCTCGTGTGGCCGAGCAGTGAGCGGGGGGATATGGTACGTGCGAGCTACCAAGGAAGATGGCACGGGCGGGCGAACAGTGAGCGGGGGTAAATGGTGTGCGGCCGACGATGGGGAAGAGAGGAGGAAGAAGAGTGGAAGACGGGGAAGAAAGTGCATTCAATCTCAATTCTACTAGTACTACTACCAGGATATACCGTCCTTCGGAGTGTAAATAGTTACACCGATGACATGTGGGTCTACCACATCAGGGCCCATATGTCAGTTAATGGAGGACAGAGGTGCGTAGGCGTATTTGCGGAAGCGTGCTCTACTGGCAAACATGATGGCAGTACTGGGTAAGGCTGATTTAGTAACACCAACATGCTGGTTCAGCTTATTAATTACGTGTCCCATCTGCTGCAGCGTGTATTGTCACTTCACTGTGAAGACTAGTTGAATAGTTCTCTCTGACCGAGATGGGGAATAAATGGATCGCTAGGACTTCCTTTCTATAGTATCCCTATGCCTCTACTCTCACTTCACTCATTTTGCTCCGTACCTAGTCACTTGTTGAAATCTGTAGAAAGACAAATACTCCGTATTTGGGAACAGAGGGAGGCTTTTACTCCGTACTATTTGGGAGTATCACCATATGGAGGGAACATGGAAGCCTGAAATATGAACATGACAATGGGAGGGAGTAAGCCCCATGCATGCATGCATGCAACATGCAACACTCACACGTACACATGGACGCACGCAACACTCACGCACCCATGCGGCACACAGCACACGACGCAACACACACGCTCACGCTCAAGTGCTCAACCTACTCCCTACGTCCGTGAAAGACTGTACATTTAGAGATTTACACATTGACCAGGGTATAATTAACGCCCAAAAGTAGCAGACTTATGTGTGCATGCGACCATTGAGATAAGAAGATTAAATGAAGGCCGTTGCATGCTGTAATTAAGGATAGACAAGTAGCCTATACCTACAGCACAAGTTGGTGCATTAGTCAATCAATATCGATTTAGTAGATTAAAGGCTAAATGCATTGGAAGTGTAGATGTACATCATGTAATACACTCTTTGTTGGAAGACCGAGGGAGGACACGTGCATGCACTCACATACACAGCCAGGGCGGTTCGCGCGCAAGGGTTGGACTCGTGTCACACCTGCGTAAAGTTTTGTTTAACTGATTTCTTTGCTCTACCAACTGACAGGTGGGACCCAGAAACCAGGTGACAATTTAACTAGTCAACAAAGTTCCACGTCGACTATGTGGCCGGTCAGTAGGGTGCAATACGGTGCTCTACGATGAGCTACTGATCGCATAATCGCCGCAAAACTATATATAGTGACCGTAAAGAGCATACTATTACATACGTTGACCGCCAGTGTATTTTTCTTGTTTCAAATTAAGCCATATTAATCGGAAAGGACGCAGTATGGACTACTACTACTAGTACTAGTACTGCTTTGATGTGTCCCGTCAACTCGCCGAACGAGGAGAAGCTTGCTTACTACGCCTCTCCCTCGCCCACGCGCGTGGTGGTTCGCAGGACGAGGAGAGGGTTTTGACTACAGCGCCCTCCCCCTCTCCCTCTCCCTCTCCCTCGCCCTCGCAGTGGACGTGCAGCAGTTCAATCGGTGTCAGATTGCCAGAAGCATATTGTACTGTAGTATCATCATTGTTGGACCTTCCGAAGAGGCGAAGAGCCAAGTGCAAGGTTCACACGAGTACGAACTGTTGAACCTCCTGAAGAGGCAAAGAGCCAAGCACAAGGTTTTATAGGAGTTGTCGTCCTAGTAGGAGTGTACTAGTACAACTATAGCAAACGATGCTACTGTATGATGCCGCCATGTCACGTATATCCAAAGCTGTGCCACCTTTTTTTCTTCTGAAAGAGCGTGTTGGAGCCCGTGCAACAACCACACAAGTTGCACATACACATAACACATTTACTAATAATAAATTCTAAAGGACAAATGCCAGTATGCCACACAAGTTCATCTCCAACTCATGTGATAAATTTGTGCACGACTAGTCTACATATATTCACAGCGCTACCGTACAATTACCGTACTCCACTTACACGTTATACATGGGCTACATGTCCTCCTCCAGGTTCCAGTCCCAGGTGTTCTTCATGGATGGCACGATCCATAGCGGTGGGCAACGGGAATCATTGTCGCAGCTTTCTAGTCTGGTTCCACACGATGGAGACTCATCCAAGCTGAAGCGGCATAAATCAGGGATAGCGTGTCCCAGCATGTCGTTCATCCGGCGGTGCGCACTGAAGACACAACCATGCTTCATGAACGGCAGGCCTTCTGTGTCGTGCACAGAAGGTGGCATCCGCTTCACAATGGGGTAGCTGTCCCCGATGAAAAGCGAGTACTCTCCAAGAGTGTTCCTCGGCACCCACGTAGCATCACGGGGGTCGAACTCGGCGCCGTTCATTTGGTACATGCGGCATCCCAGATCTGGACACATGGTGACATACATAGTCAAGGTCCATGCATAATAATGTTGTGCTCAAATGTGGCGGTCAGTAATACTATGCAGCAAATAGTACTACTCCGGTATAGAGGAAGTAAAATAACCGGCTTATTATATATAGCCACTCTTGGCTACATGGATGAGATAGTAAGACATGGAAAAACAAAAATGGTGGCAGCTATTGGGTTCAAGTCTTCAAGGGCCTAGCTAGCTATACGCGTCCTCCAAGGTAAAAAGTACTCCTGCTAGTACTACAAAGTATACTACTAGTACAACAATGAAAGAGAAGGCGAGAGGGTTAAAAAATGGAATACCTGGGTAGATGGTGACGGTCCGATCGTGGTAGATTATGTGACCATGTTGCACATCAGTGGTACCATGGGTAACGACTGCTAAGATAGTTGATCCCAATATGCCAAAGTCAGCTACAAGGTTCCAGGTTAGACCGAATTGCGGATGCAAATGCACATCCAGGATCGGCGATCTTATTTTGATTGGGGGATGACTGGTCCCTGCAAAATAATGGAGTACCATTAGGGATGCAAATGATGGTTTGTGCATTCCGTTTGTAATCTCCCGTACCGTAGGATGTCAACCAAATGAAACAAGTCCCCTGGCTTGTCACCGCGAAGATGCGGCCTAGATGGCGCACGGCGTCTTCGAACATGTAGGGGTACAAATCTGTCGCCGCCAACATGCGCCAGCCTCTACCATTACTGCCTCCTGCATTGATGGCAGTCCTTATGTTGAACACCACGATGAGATAGTAATCATCGTAGCCGTGTCGCTTTGTCGGCGGGTCCGCAATTGCTATCTTCTTCAATCTCATGTAGGCATCATCATACGTATTCTTGCCCAGCCAGTTTGGAAGGCCAATCCCAATGGTGGAGAAGGGGTCTACCGGAATGGCCGCACTGCTGTGGATGTTGTGCAAAATCATGGTGGTATCCGGCCGGAGGTATGCAAGCCAATCTTCGTTGGCATCGACCCAGACCTATA
Source organism: Triticum urartu (assembly GCF_003073215.2). NCBI lineage: Eukaryota > Viridiplantae > Streptophyta > Magnoliopsida > Poales > Poaceae > Triticum > Triticum urartu. Next base: position 567,815,565 of record NC_053027.1, read on the forward strand.
TATAAGATGGTGGGCAGCGGAGAAATTACAGGATGGAAATGGAATAACTAAGTACTACATGATCAAACTCCATTACTGACCTGCTCATCGGACAAAATCCGACTACCTCTCAACGTTGTCAACTCTAGCAGAGTCAACGTGCAACCATGGCCAGGGAGCGCTGGACTGTTCGAAGAATTGTCCCATAGAAGAACCTTCTCCTCGAGGACGCATGGAAGACCAACAAGCATGGCCTTTTCCCAAGCCTGTTTAAGCAGTGTCTTGAAAAAGTTGGTGCAGGAAGCACCGAGTCTTGCGGCGGTGAGGACGTCGGAGTGGCGTGCGATTTCTCCCAGAGAATCGTCGTCCAAGGTCTCCCAGCCCCGACGAGGAGGAGAACCTCCTGGCGAATCCATGGCAGCAGCGACGAACTGCCTTCTCTTCGGGGGAGGGGAACTGGCGAGGAGGAGATAAGAGCGTAGTAACCACAGGGCCTCGTCCCTTCCAACTGTAGATCGTTCCTCAGCGAAGGGGTGAGGCTATTATTTACTACTCTAAATAATAGCACTAGTAAGAAATTTTTGGCACTAGGTAGTAGTTTTTGGTACCATGGAGTACTAGTACTAGCATTATGGAACGTTATGGGATTGCATTATACTGTAAATAATAGCACTAGGAAGAAATTTTTGGCACTAGGTAGTAGTTTTTGGCGTGGATTAAGAAATTTTGGGTATGTTTTTGCCATTTTTTGTACACACCAACTAGTGTCAAAAAACGTCGTACATTATGTGATGGAGGAGTACTTACTCGTACTATAGCAGTACTAGTACTACTTTTCTCAACTACTCCTCAAAAAAGCACCCAATTAATGCTTTTGTTTTCCTCAAAAAAGTATGTTTAACAATGCATTAATTGCAATGCATGCATGCATAAATTACATTCATTGGTCAATTTTTTCTTAATACTTGCATGCAATGATTTAATGCACCTTGGAATCTGAACATGTGATGGGAAACAACCAAATTGAGCCTTATAAAATGGAAAAACTAAAATTTTGAGATGAGCCCTATAAACCGGAAAGGAGGGAGTACTGTACTTCTAGTCTAGTCTTGTATAGTGCACCAGTTTTGAACTCTTGAATCTCAGGGCCAAGGAGCTACAGTTGGAAGTGGAGGGTACTACTGTTCTCTAGAACCATTGCTGTACTATCAATCCAGGGGAAGTACACCTGCGTAGTGGCCTAGTGGGTACTCTCGGTGCTCTATTCAGCCGCTCCTATCACGTAGTTGGCCTACTCAGCCGCTCCTCTCACGCACACACTAGCAGCCTGTTTATCAGTGACGGTTACTGCGGGGGAAGAGCATTTGTGTTATTTGATACAGTGAGACTAAGCTTTTCGCTTCCATTTGTGGAGGTGTAATGGATCTCGTCGAACTTTCTTAGTAGTTCCTTCTTTATGAATGAGATGAAGCAAAGCTTTTGCCTCCGTTTCAAAAAAAACACGTCAAGAGGAATTTCTTTTTTAGTAGAGCCGATAATGGAGTGAAGTCCATGCATGCAATGCCACAAGCTATAGAGTTGTAGTAGAGCACTTTACGTACAGAGCTATATTGCACAGTTCCCAATGCCCCGCCAGGCTTTTCCGGCTCCTCGGGCTTAATTGGGAGGGGCTAGTTTAAATATGCTACTAGCTGGAAGCTGCAAGCGAGGTGTGGCTAGGGTGAGCACGCGAGCCACGGGATGCTGGGAAGGAAAACCCGTTCACATGGCTAGGCTGTCCAGTGCACCTAGATTGTGGGGCCGCACGTCCGTTTGACTTCAAAACTCAAACTACCCGTGTAAAATATTGGCTCACAGCGAAGTGTAGTAGTATACTATTTAAAAAGAGGCCACCGTGTGTTCGGCCGGGATCGAACCCACAAAACGAGGTATACACTCCCGTGATGACTAGTAGTACTCGTTGGAGTACAACGCAACCTAGAATCGCCTTTTGTCGCTAGTAGTACGTACATTGTTCCTTACGAGAAACGCCTAAGAGCATGGTTAATAGTATAGCCAGCTGCTGGCTATAAGCCAGTGCCATGTCATCTACAGCCCATCTTATAGCCAACATGTAGTAGTAGTTTATTTCTTATAGCCCGCTGACTCAGCTCTATTGTACTTGCTCTAATAATGCAAGAAACCACTAAAATGCCAAGAAACTACTACCACTTGCATACGTGGCAGACTTAACATAAGACTACCTTATCAACCATTTTACATGCTCTTACCAACAAAAATCCTCGAGTGACCTCCTACCTCCGGCCCATCCACCTAGTCATCCTCAGCCATGGGACGCAGCTACTGCCGCCGGCAGAAGGCGAGGTCAAAACCGCCGGCGGTGTGGAGCCCATGTTGCGGCAGCCCGGATGCCAGCTCCGTCCGGCGCTCGCGGCCGCTAGCTAGCCAAGATAGCTCCGTCCAGCTGCTTGTCTGCAAGGTTTGCTAGCTAGATTGGCACGGCAGCGCGGCGGCTTGCTCGCGCTCGCCGCGCTAAGGCCAGCTATCTGGCTCGAGCGAAGGCCAGCGCGGCGGCTTGCTCGCTCGTGAGTCATGCTTGGGCCATCCTGCCAACCCATGCGGAGGCCAGCGTGGCGTCCGGTCCGTCCGACGGAGCGGCGGCCAACTCGCTCATCACCGGCGCCACCGACGAACACGCATCAGTACTGTTTGAAGTAATGTTTAGGAAAAATAATGATTTGAGGGGGAATAACATGATAGAAGGTCAGATGTGGATCCCTCGTGTCAACGGTCAAACAAAATGTGTTGGTTTAAGCTGCCTCGTCAGCACAGACATGTGGGCAACCCTGTCATAAATGGGTTTAAACGAACCTAATCGGTAGGAGTACTAGGTAGTTTTTGGTGTGGATTAAGAAATTTTGGGTATGTTTTTGCTATTTTTTGTACAATAGATTCCTCCTAGGGCTGGTTGAAAGTGGTAGTTTTTTGTTAAATACTCTACATATTGTAAGTAGGAGTGAAAGTTAAGCTTTGGAAGCCAATAAGCAAGGCTAGTTACATAGTGCATATGTGTACATGATTGAAAGTAAATATCAACCATGAGTTACTAATATCTTGATGGAAAACTCAAAACTGTGGAATACTAGGAAAAGAAATGCATGGTTGGAAATACTAGCAATGTTCATGTCCGTTGCAACGAATCATAATTAGAATAATACTTATTCACAAACTTGGTACAAAACACTTTAATTTTGATATACATATGTCACTAGAGATATATTATGTTTCAATTAGAATATATTCCTTGGGCTGTTTTGATGAGGTCAGGGAGGGATGTGGTTGGTTTTAAGATACTAATTATGGGTTTTTCTGCAAATTGGTAGACAAGTGGGATGTTGGTGAGAAAAGGCAACAACTTACCTCACAATCGTTAGATGTAGATCTAATGGTCAGAAACAACGAATGGCAGACACACCAGCATCAGCAACTTAGTCTTGTGTAGGAGTACTAGCAAGATCCGTGCATTGCACGGAACATCAAGATGCATTTTTTTATAAAACACTTGTTGTGATTGACCCTTTCGGGAGTAATACCATGTGTAAAAATTAATGATATCTCGAGAAATATGAGATAAGGTGAAGAGGAGTGGGGTGTGGTGGTGGTTGGTGGTCGGACTGAGCGGAGGCATGGGGATTGACGACGCTGGCAGCGGCCACCAGGCCAGTTTGTTCCAGAGCCTTCCTTTATTAATTGCTCAACAATGAGGTTTGTTGGATATAAGGATGAATGAGGGAAGGCCTTGTCTGCAAATGTGGAGAGGGGTGCGGGTATCTTTTAGTTTAATTTCCATCCGTCAGATATAGATCGGACGGTCTATATTGCAAGATGGCACACGTACCATCATCACCAACTCGGTTTTTTATAAGAGAAGAAATATAAGTATGGAGATACAAACATATTATCGATACTTGCTTCCGTAAACTAGCATCTACATTCTATTCAATGCCTCGGCATGTGGGGCCTTAGCACAATGACTTCTCGACTGTGTAAAACAAAGATTTTCCCGTCGCCGACAAGGAGGGGGTGACGGCAGCGTGCTTTTTGGCTTGCTCTAGTCCTAGTAGTCATACTAGGTGGTCTAAGCACGTGTATATTTATTCTTTTCACATCTCGTGTTCGCCGTACTGCCACGACTGTTCATGAATAGACAGTAAGTTATTCACGGGGAAACCCTTGTTAGGCATGTTTTCGGGAGTGAGAGAGTGTGTGCTTGTGTGATATGTTAGAGACTTAGGCAATGATAACAGATTCTTTGTGTCTATGTGTGTGGAGGATAGAGAGAGACATGTACATGGGGTTTTGTTTTGTGTAACGTGGAGACACATATACATAATTAGAGAGTGAGTGTGTGAGATACACATGCAGACATGAGGACAGATGAGGATCCAGGTAAATGGGTGTTTGTGCGTGTCTGTGTGTGTTTGTGCACGCGTTTGTGTGTGAGAGGGAGAGAGTGTATGTGGAGTAGAGAGACCACTGATGATGTAAACCTAGTATATGGGAAGGGGGAATGATGTGACATGTGTAGTAGCGAGATAGCATGGGTATGGGAGGGGGGAGAAGACTATTTGGAAGAGACATCGAGTGTGTGTGTGGGAGAGCGGTGTGAGAGCGAGAGAAAGAGAGAGCTAGCGACAGAGAGAGAGAGAGAGAGAGAGGAAGAGAGGGGGCGAGAGGGGTCGTTTGTGTCCATAAATGGCGTATAGATAGGGAGACAATGTTGATGTTGTCCGAAATTGGCCTATGAACGAAGACGCAAGGGAAGCAAGTCATCGTGTGTGTGATAGGGACTTCATGAGATATCTAGAATAGATGGTGTAGAGAACAATGTGCGAAAGCGAGAATGATTATACATTAGGGAGCTATGCAAAGAGTCACGCCATATATGTATACAGGGAAGGAGCTGGGGCGGGTACGCATATTGGAGAGATAGAAAGAGGAGAGTGGTACACAAGGAGACAAAGTGTGCTTATTTGCAGTGGGGGTGGTGTGTGAGGTGAGTGTGCGAGAACCACATAACTAGGGAGACAGACGTTTGGGGGTGACGTTTTGTGTGTATGGGAAATATACACTCTACATAGTGCGTGTGCTTGGGTAAGAGAGATAGAGGGAGACCTAGAGAGTGAGGGAAGAGATGTGTGCATGCCCGAGAGACAAAGTGATAGAGACCTATGTTGGGGTCCGGACTTTACAAGAGAGAGGGGTGTTAATGTGCTCGTGTGTTGGTGTTTGGGGGAGAGAACGACTTCTCTCTCTGTGTCTGTGTGTGGTGGGGGGGGGGGTTGACTTCAGATAAAGAGTGAGGTGTCTATATTTGAGGGACTTTAGCGTAATTGAGATATTGTGCACTCATCGTTGATCAATTTGTTTCACAGTTTGTACTATGAGATAATGATACTTTTGAACATGCGTGATATACCTTGATGTACCAGAATTACAAACCTAAGATTGGAATTTTGGAATTCGACTCCATCATTAGCTTTTGTAATTCATTTAAACGGAGGTACATTTTTTAAGTCGGGATTTCATGATTTCAAATTCATATATCAAACCTAGAGATATACACATACGGGCATGTTCAAACTTTATAATCATCCACTTTATTCATACACATACACATTTTTGCTTTTGTCATCATATTTAGGATAAACACATTTGAAATTTCATTTGAATTGGACCGTATGATGGTATTTGCCTGTAGTAGCTCAATGATCCATATTTGAATTGAATGGACAATCTAAGTTTCGAGTTGGAGACATTGATTTTCAAAACTTGCACATTTTTTTGCGTGCAAAACAAACAAATTGTCGGCCATGATATCATAGTCGGCCGTACGAGAGCAGAATACTTATAATTTTAGGCGCCAAAAGCTTTCAAACTTCCCGCTCACATCGAAATATCACGCGCCCGAAAGTTTAGCCCTGCAATATTCCTGTTTTACCCCTGCCACATGAACGGAAAAGGGATGCTTTGGTAACTCCATTGTTTTCCCCACTTTGCCCCCAACATTCTTCCCCAGAGCCCCTCCCCTTCCCCTCCCCGACACCCCCAACCATGACAAGCCGCTGAATGTAGTCCTCTGCCGCAGCGGTGGACCTCACACCCTGCCGGATCTACCTTCCGCACCTTGGAACCCCCAACTGCCAACTCACCACTTCACCGGAGCCGCTTCAGCGACTGGCTTGTCCACCGCTCCAGATCTCCTTAACTGCCATCATGGTCCACCGCACCGGATCTGCTTAACCGGTGCCCTCATCCACCACAGCGTAGGCCCTTCACTGACTCCCTCGTCCGCCCCTTCGCTGGCCCTTCATACGATCCCTCGTCCACCGCAACAGATCCGCCTCACCGAAAGCACTGTACAACGCGCCCGCCGAAGCCTTCGTCCACTACACCGGACCCGCTCCACGGACGCCATATTCAACTCCACCGGCCCTGCTTTACCGATGCCGCAGCCTCATCAGGTTATTTCGATTTGTACTCCTTCAGTTTTTCTCTTTATCGTGCAACTGTTCACTTACCATAGATGAGCTTTCTTGTATGTCGACAGGCGCCGCAACCGTAGCACCGGAGCCGCTTCAGCGACGGTGACAGCCGGCCCAAACTCAACCGCAACACGAGCACCATTGACGATCCTTAGCTATCAAGTATGACAACGATACCCATACGCCGCCGAGAATCAGGTACTATTATCCAACGGTTGGCGCCTACGTTCACTTTCCTAGCATAAGCAGCGCACCTTTGAATTTCTTCAGGGCATCATTCAGTTTTTCATGAGACGCGTTATTCTGCTTGCACCTGTAGGGCCATACTTCTGGCAGTGAACATGTTACATGTGCTAAATTACATACTAGTGCACATATAGTTAATATGCTTTAGTTTTGTTCTGATGCCACCTGTTGGTTCCATCAGACTGCTTAATGTTCTCTATGCTTAATTACACATCAGCAAACTAGCATGTGGTTCCGCTGCTTTTTGTTCGTTTTACCCTACATTTTCTGATGCTAGCTATTACATCACTGCTCCGAGCCTCTGTTCATTACTTGTTTGTGTGTTCTTGATCTTCCCAAGTTGCATGACTAATTTGATGCTTCTATTAATTATGGAGCTGCCAACCCCATCAAGCAAAATATTTGTTCTTTTAGGGCTGGCACCTCGAACAAGCATAAAAATAGAGGGAAGCAGATATACTCCCTCCGATTCTATTTACTCTGCGCATAACTCTTGACCCGCATACCAAGGAGGGCACTGGTTTAATTTTTCTGGACTAATTTGCCAATTAATTAGGGCAGAGGCTGATGGGGCGGGGCACAAAAGGAAACCAACGCTAGAAATCGGCAACACGCAGACTAATACGAGAAAACTGAGAAAAAGTTATACGCAAAGTAAAAAGAATCGGAGGGAGTATTGTCATGTATGCACACACCCTTCTTTCATTAGTTTAGATGAACCATTGATGATCAATTCGGACCAGTGCATGCGATTAAAATTAATTTTACCTAAATAGATGGTGCAGAATAAACTACAACAACTAGATTTGCAACCACGGGATGCTGACGATATCTTCAAAGAACATTGCAATAGCAGCTAGGCTTCACAACAACATATGGTAAGCCAGTGTGTTTTAGTACATGTGAAATGTAATGAGAGTGGGCTGCTTTCTTGGCTTGTGCCCTCAACGTGCAATCCTACCGAATTACGAATAGTTCAGTTGTCTCCTTTGCTATATTGGTTGATTCAAATGCTTATTTGTTGTTACGCTATACCTAAGTTGGCCAATATGTCAACAGTGCCTGCTGTACTATCGTAAAGAAATGCATGCCTGTTTCATTTGAGTCCTTAACTTTTCCTCTCAACTTCATCACAAGACTATCTTCGTAGTTTATATGAGGCCACACTGTTAAATGCTTTCTCAGATTATTTCAACTGCTTAGATGCCTTGGCAACTTAAATATAGCGGTTGTACACTCCCTTTCAACTAGGGATGTCAAATGGGTCCAGTTTAATCCCGATTAAAGTCCACTAGTGGTATGATAGTTCAAAAGAGTTTTTGTTTTTTTGAGGAAAATGAACTAGGGAGGTAGCAAAAATTAACTAGATGGGACTGGTGGATTTCGTTTATTTGCCACTTACATCCCTAGTTTCATCTTACCATTTTAATTTCTTTTCGGCTGATGCTGCTTCGAACCATTTAAATATAGTTTGCCATTCTCGGCAATAATTCGTCCGTCGTTTACCATGTAAGCTTACTGCCTGGATCATACGATAACTATCTCTTACTGATGTCCAGCGGAAACCTTTCAGGATGCCGTTCACACTAGGACACAATGTACAACCCCAGAATCTATTTGTGGAAGCAGTGCGCCATCCATGTTACCAGGTGGTAGCAGTTTAGAGGCAACACCGCGGGAGAGCAGTCTGAGCACAAATATTATAGTGCTTGAGGCTCTACTAGAGGCAGAAAGAGATGGTGTGGCTGCCATGAATGAGGTAATCTTTATCTTGAGGCTGGAAATTACGGAATTAGCGGCATGCATTATGCAAGCAACCCAAGAATTGGAGGAAGTAAGAATGTTGCATTTGAAGAAGGAGGAGGTCCTGCTGTTTCTGCTATCTGAAGCCCAAGATAATCCCGGTTCTTCTTTAGATACCAGTTGAAATTTTCATTAGATTATTGTACTTGCATGGTGTGTCATGTCTCTGAATGTATTATGTTGCAAGACCCCCTATGTTGTCCATGTGTTGTAATGATCCGAATTTTTTAGGCGAGGTAATCCTCAATACTTGTATGATTGACATAAGGTGAACTGTTTTTCGTGTGAGCATATTGTATTGGATGAAATAACTGTTTGACTCAGAGTGTATCCAACCTACTGAATTTGAAGATCACGGCATTTCTAAATCATAATCATATATAAAGGTGGAATAAATCTTTGTTGTGGTTTTGAAGAAATAAATAACAAAACGTATAATTATCTATGGATATTCATAATCGAATACAAATTGGATTTGAAATTAGTTTGCCAGGTCCCAGGGCAAACGTGAATGCTAATTCTCCCAAGTTTTGAACGAAGCGGCTAAACACCCACTATAATTTTTGGGCTGCCCGAAGCAAGTGTTTGCGAGATGGAAATTACTGTCTACCCCTGACACTTGACATCCTTATCGACAGGATTTACACTGCTGTTGATAGGGGTAGACTCGTAACTTCAATCAGACGTGACACGACGGCCTCTGAGCCCATTCAGACACGGTGGGCGCCAAACGTGGGCGGCAAAACACATTTGATTCAAGCTCGTCCGAAAGACATGTGTCTCTTCCTCCATTTCCCCATTCATACACGGTGGGCGGCAAAACAAACTCTCCTCGTCCGAAATCGATGTAGGCTTATATTTTAAATAGGGGCAGATGTGTAACTTCCATCAGACATGACACAACCGCCCTACCTGTCAGCCCCGTTCATACACCGTGGGCGCCAACCGTGGGCGGCAAAACACCCTCTCCTCGCCCGAAATAGTTACCGACAAATATTTGGGAGATGCGAGATTACCGTCCTATCCCCAACCGACGCGATGTCCGAAATTTTAAACGGGGGATAAGTCTGTAACTTTCCCCCATTTCAGAGAAGCGCGTCCCAAAGTTTGAGATCCCCCTCCCCTCCATTTCCCCATTCATACACCGTCGGCGGCACAACAACCTCCGCACTGCGGCTAGCCTCCTCCGTCCGCCACCCCATCCTCCACCTTACCGGAGCCGCTACCCCTACCCCGTCGTCCACTACAAGAGATGGACGTCTCTCATCCACGGCGCTGGACCAGGATCCTTTCATTGCCTCCTCTCGCTTCATCGGCGCCGTCGTCCACCTTGTCGTTGCCGCTCCTACGACCGCCTCGTCCACGGCAACAGGATATATCTCCCGACCCGGCCGTCTGCCGTCTAAAGTCTTCTTCCCCGCCGTCGACAGCCATCGCACCCGCAGCACCCTCAACGTATCAGCATAGGCCTACACGGCGTCGCAAGAGAGCTGGTACTCTTCCATTTGTGCTTAAGTTATTGATCTCACCCGGAAATAGATCGTAATTTGTTTACTGTACTTTTCTTGTCTGTACCAAATCGTAGTGGCTAGTTGAAAGCAAACATTGGTTGCGAAGTAGCTTTGTCCGGTTTGCACCTTCAGATCCGCCATGGCACGGGCACTATACTCGTAAAGCTTATGGTTTCCCCCCTTTATATTCACTACCATCATCATAGGTGCTTCGTGTCGTGCTAGCACTGCTCCTCAAGACCTCAACCCAAAGCTTACGTGTTGAAATACGAATCTGATATGATGCTCATATCACTAAAACAAAGAACGTTTAATTGGTCACCTAATGTTCCTATATTCGTTTCGAAAAGCATGTGCGCCACCCACTGGTCCAGCTAGTTCCACTTTCCTGATTTTTCTCTTGATGCCTAAGGTTTTCCCCTTTTATCTACTCTACTATGATCTGCGTAGGTGCTTTTTGTTGTACTAGCATTACTCCACCCATCAAGCTAAACAACACAACACTCACAATTTGAAAGCTTAGTTGTTCAAATATGATTGTGATATGATACTGATATTAGTTAACCGACACATTTAATTGGTTAGCTAAAGGTCCTACTTGAGTTTCCAAATGCATGTCGCGACATATAAAGAGACAACATAATTGCATTTCTTTGTCACTTGTTGACCGTACTTTCTTGTCCATACCAAATCTTAGTTGTTATTTCAAAGCAAACATCGGTTGCTAACTACCCTTTGCACGGTTTGCAGCTTCAGATCTGCCATCCCACTGCCACGGTCAACACTGTACTCATCATGCTTATGTTTTCCCCATTTTATGATGACCACAATCAGCCTACGTGGTTCGTGTCGTAATAGCACTGCTCCACCCATCGAGCTAAACAAGCTTAGTTGTACAAATTCATATCTGATATTATTGCTGATATTAGTAAAACTGAGAGATGTTTAATTGGTTAGCTAAATGTTCCTACTTTCGTTTCAAAATGCATGTGAGCCACATATGGAGAGACTGGAAAGAATAGTATTTCTCTGTGCGCTCTGGTTCATCATGGGTGGCCAACTGACATTGTATTAAAAGACTTGTAATATCTTCAATCTGCTCGCTCTTCTGCTCTTCTTTAAGATGATACTCTTCTCTTGCGGTCGACTGGTCAGGTCGAGTTGTTCTCCCTTAGTATATTTTGAACCTGTCAGGTCAGGTCGACTTGTTCTTCTTTACTATATGTTGAAGCTATCATCTGCGAAGTGTCATCACTTCTAGAGCTCTCATATTTTGAGTAGTAGGCCAGATTATATTAATGCACACAACAAATTATAGCATGCATGGCATCTTTTAAAAGAATTGCAGAGATAGCACAGAGGGGTTTATAGGGAGGCAGTATTGGATTAGAATCACTTCTGCATTACAAAGAAAATCTCACTTGTTTTTATGTTTTCATGCATGTCAGATATTGAACATTATCAGAATGAATATGAGAATGGGCGCACGAGAGGAATATTGCGGAACGATCCACTACCTAACAAACTTGGCATGGTGGAGGATGGCCTATCTTATTCACCCATCAAGGTGCTTGCTCTAACTTTGCAAAGTTGTATTGGTCGCACATATTTTGCTTCTGACCTCTTGCATTACTTCTACTTTGTTACACCATCTGCTTAGTTTAAGCATCATATATGAGTATATGACATACCTATCCATTTTCTGTACCTATTCCATGTGTCGTCACACTATGTTTTTCTAGTCAAATGTTGTTCTTTTGTAATAGATGTCCAAAAGGAAGAGGGTGAGTGCAGATCCTCAAGGAGTACAAACTAGGTATTTGGAAAAGGTAGTGATACATGTTAAATCAGATAGATCAACAGCCACAGAAAACACAGGCCCAACTGTACCACACCTCACCCCTACTCCAGTGGCCAAACCCCTATTAGTACTGCTTGGAGCCCAGCGTCAGGTACTGTCTATGATATCAATTCAAAATTTGAACTCCTAAATTTCTGCTTGTGCCTTACCTTCTCTCTTGTATGAAAACTAATTTCAAATGAATCTCCATGCTCACAGGATCATACGATCTCAAAACAATAATGGGCTCTGCATTGCTCTTGTCAGTACCTCTCTCCCTTTTGCCTTGTAACACTGTACTTAATTAATTGCTATTTGATTATGTATCATCAGTCTGCACCTGAGCTTCATTATCCTCTGTTTCTTCCAATATTATTTGATCTATATTTACTCTTTGCAAAATGTAGAATAATGGCAACGCTTATAAAGAATTTTCTTTGGGGAATTTATTGAATTATCCTTCCATCAACATGGAGAAGGGCTTTGTCCAGCCCGTGTTAACATGTAATGTAAGTTCATCTTTCTCAAGCCTTCAAACTTTGTTCTAGAATAGATTAGGATAGGCATCATTTCTTCCATTGCTGTTTGCTTTGCTGTTTACATCTGATTGGATGTTTGCAACAACTACCAGTTTCAAATTGTAGTTGTAAAAACATGTTCCTTATGTAGAATAGATCCATTTATTTGCCTATATAATTGTGAAACCTGTTACGTGTATCCTTGTTTCTCTTTTAGACTCATATCTCTTACGCCAGGCAGAACTTTAGGGAAGATAGTGAGCCAAACCATCTTGAGGACAGCGAGATGACCCCAAGGTCCTGTCTTGATGAAGACAATGAGTTGAAGCTACTCACCAGCAGGTGTGAGACAACCTCTGTGCAGTCGCTGCCTCAATCAGTTCGACTTCTTCAGTCTCAACTTAAAGCGGAAAGGCTTGCTTCAACTCAGCTCTGACTTGAAGTCAAAGATGCAATGAAGATGTCAGAGGACTGCCGTGCGCACCATCATGCCTTAAATCTAGTGTTGATGCATCTATCGTTGACACAACTGAGGTCTACTCAGCTTCTTCAGCTGTTTGGGGGGACCCGACCTGGCCAGGCCTAATGCCTTCTGAAGTGCTCTCAGTTTTGTATATTCTTTTGTCAGCGCATTTATTTGCACTGGTGGCGACCTTTGATGCCCAGTGGATGTAATATGTGTGATAGCCGTGATAGCCTAGCGTAAGTTGCTTTCTTATTTATTTCCTTATTGTCTTGTTTATTTGTTTGCTTCTAGTCATTGCAGTTCTTTTTCCGTGCTTTGCTAGTGGCTGCAATAACCTATTTTTTAAAACTAGGCCACAATAGACATGGGCTAATATTTACTGTAGTGACATTGGGCCTCCTACGGGCCGTAGAAACAGTGGGCCTTCTACGGGCCGTAGAAACAATGGGCCTTCTACGGGCTGTATCATCAATTGTCGGTGGAAACGACACCTATGGGATCACAAGAATCCCTACTACGGTTAGCGGGGTGCGGGGTTGAGAGAAGAGCGGATCAAATAGATAGCACACGGTTCGTTTATCCAGGTTCGGGCCGCGAGGATGCGTAAAACCCTACTCCTGCTTTGGTGGATGTGTATTTGTGTTCTTGAACTAGCTATGGGGCGTGAGGAGCTCCAAAAAGCCGAATCCCTCTCCTGGTCGCCTCGGTCCTCCTTTTATAGGAAAAAGGGGTTGCCACAGTGGCACACAGGAGGTGGAAAGGGCACAGTGCCATGAGGTTATCCCTCGCATTACATGACAAGGCGCATTTAATGCGTCTGCTTAGGTGCACTAGTAGAAAAAGGGTCAAACGTGAAGCACATTAGTGCCAGTTTGTATTTGAGCCAGTACTAATGGTACCATTAGTGCCGGTTCGAACGGATTTGCATTAATGCCAGTTCGTGTTGAACCTTTAGTACCGGTTCGTGGCACGAACCGGTACTAAAGGGGTGGTGGCAGGCTGGCGTCAGGCCGGGGCCCCACGATCACCTTTAGTACCGGTTCATGGCACGAACCGGTACTAAAGGTCTAACCTTTAGTACCGGTTCGTGCCATGAACCGGTACTAAAGGGGTCTAACCTATAGTACCAGTTCGTGCCACGAACCGGTACTAAAGGTCCCATTTTCAAACTCTACCCCCCCCCCCCCGGTGGATCGCCTTTTCAGTTTTAAAAAAAATAAAAGAAAATAATGGAAATGTCAAAAAAATAAAAGAAAATAAGTTCCTCATGTGATATGTGGTCTAGTTGTTGGGAAAATTTGCAAATGTGAATTTTGACTTTATTTGCAAAATCTCTTTGAAATTTGTAAAAATGGGCATAACTTTTGCATACTAACTCGGATGAAAAAGTTTTTTATATGAAAAATCATCTACTCGAAAAGTTACATCAAACCCCGTTAAACATTTGCAAAATCCTCAAAAACCTAATAGAAAAAAAGTTACGGGGCTTTTAAGATCTAGAGTGGAAAAAATTGAAAAATATTCAAACAGTGGGCAAACTGTGGTCAAACAATGGTCAAACGAATTATTCTAGAATATTAGTGTTACTAAATAATTATTTTAGTTATTTCAATTTTGGTCAAATCTGGTCAAACTATGGTCAAACTGTGGTCAAACAATGGTCAAACTAATTATTCAAGAAATATTAGTGTTACTAAATAATTATTGTTTTTTAAAACAATAGTTTCAAACTCAAACAGTGAAATCTGGTCAAGCAAAATTCTTGAAGGTTAATAGGATTGACATCTTACTATTATCAGGAAAACAACAAGTGCAGACTCGAAAACAGAGGAGAATAGAACCTGAAAGTTAAGCGTGCTTGGGCTGGAGTAGTGAGAGGGATGGGTGTCCGGTCGGGAAGTTAGATGATTTGGAATGAGTGATCCACACTTGAGCAGTTAAGAGAGGTGATTAGAGACTAAATCATCAAATAATTCAGAAAAATTAAAAAAAAAAAAAAAACAAAATTTTTTTCCAAAATTTTCAAAAAAAAATTCAAAAAAATAATTCTTTAGTACCGGTTGGTAACACCAACCGGTACTAAAGGTCCCCCATACCAGGGCGCGAGCTCACGCCACGTGGTGGCACTTTAGCGCCGGTTCGTGCCGAACCGGTACTAAAGGGGGGGGGCCTTTAGTGCCGAAACGTTAGTGCCGGTTCCATAACCGGCACTAAAGGCCCTTACAAACCGGTACTAATGGTCCGTTTTCTACTAGTGGTGTCCTCTCGCTTTATCGGGGACGGGGGCGAAGTCCGTCCCGTCCGTTGCCGCTCCTCCTCGTGTTGACAACGCGCCCTGGCCAGCGGTGCGTGCAATGCCATGTAGGCAAGCAGGCAGCTATGGTGGCGCGATGGTGGGGTCTTCACGAAGATCTGCATGCCGCCACGCAGGTGCCTGCCCAGTTGGTTGGGTCGGCAGTTGCATGTGAACGGCAGTGGAGGCTTGGTCGGTGTGGGCCTGGCGGTGGCCCTGTAGATGTCCTCGGCAAGGGCCTTGTCGGGCCCCGGGCAAGGGTCTTGCCATGGCGCCCGCTGTCGTACCCGGCAAGGCGCTTGCCGGGGGTCTCGTGGTTTTCCTTGGCTGGGATCTCGCCAAGGGTCGTTGTCTTCTAGTGCTCATCTGATCTTGAATGTTTCTTCAAAAAGATCTGCATGCCACCACAGAGGTGTCTCCCGAGCCCTTGCCCAACATAGTAGACCATGGTGGGGGCTGTGGACTCAAGGGTGACTCACTCCGTAGGCGTGGGGCGAGTTGCCGCGGCTGCTAAGGCCGACCCGGCAAGGATCTTGCTGGGGGGCCCCTACTTCGTCCCTTTGCTCTTCGTGGTCTTGGCCTTGTTTCAGCTATCTTGGACTTTGGTCTTACCCTGGCTCACCTCCCTTGCCCTGCTTGGTGCGGTCGCGGGCGTGGCTCTGACTGCCCGTGCACAGTCATAGGGGTACAAAAAGTGTAAAGTGTACCCCTCTTTTTGTACACCGATAGGAGCCCCCGGGACTGGGCCACATATAAGCACAACGCGTTGTTGGGCTAGGCCTAGAACGGTGCGCGGGAAGGCGGGGTGGTTTTTACCGCGGTAAGATTCTTCGCGCGCTGCGCTTCCCACGACCCGCGCGCACGGCGCGGCGTGGAGGGGTGTGCATGACGTGGGCGGCATGCGTGAGGTTGGTTCCCGCACGCATGCGTCACGTCATAGTTAATGTGCAAGGAGGCGGCCCGTGTTTTCCCCATAAAAAAGGAGTAACCGCGGGCGCGCCGCTCACTTTCACCCCCTTCCTTGTGCCTTTTCCAATCTCAGAGCTGCCGTCCTCTCTTCCTTCTTTCCTAAGCTTCCGCCATCACCTGCCATCGCTGCATCTCCGCCGCTCCTTCCCCATTCCTCTAACCTTCTCAGCCACCATGGCGCCCAAATCCACCAGGGGCAAGGGGGTGGTCAAGGATGCTGGGACTATGGAGCCGCCGGAGAGCGTGCTGTCGGGGCAGCGGACGCAGTCCGCCTTCTTCTTCCCCTCGACGGTTGACGTACATGAGCTCCGGGCCTCCTTCAGGCCCCTGTGGGGAGTGAAGACGGGGGGAGAAAGTTCGGGACATCCGGCCACGCGTGTGATCCCCACCGCCTGCGCCGATCCTGCTCCAAATCGGTATCCCTTCTTCGTTGATTATCTTTCTTCCGGGTTATGCCCTCCTTTTTCCGATTTCTTCTGCGACATTATGCGCACCTTCGGCTTCCGCCTCTTGTATTTTACTCCGAACGCGGTGGCGCGCATGGCCCTTTTTGCACATCTTTGTGAAGGCTTTGCCGGGGTGCAACCCAACACGGCGCTTTTCCGCCATTATTTCTTCCCTTGGATCCAGCCGGGAGGTGCCGTCTCTGGTTGCGTCACCTGGATCCCAAGATCCAAGGGGGCGTACCCAGACAGCGCCATGAAGGAGAGGTGGGAGGAATGGCGCGACCGGTGGTGCTGGATTGAAGAGAAGGCTTTTCATGAACCCGGCTGATATCATGCGACTCCGCCCCGGCCTCGACCACAATTTCACGGTGATGGCGCATGCCCACTTCCACTAGCGGCTTTTTCAGCTTGACGTGGGTCGCGACGGCGAGGTCGAGCGGACCGGCAAGGTTGCCAGGGCTGCCGCAAAGGCCGGCAAGGTCCTCAAGGGGCCGTTGTTCAAGCTGCCAGCAGGGGTGGTCCCGTTGTGCAATAATTCGCGTCGGTCCGAGATCATTGCTATGATGCTGGACTGTAACGTGCACAGCCCTCACCCGAGCTGGAAGGAGCCGAAGGATGTCAAGGTGCAGCAATTCTTCGACATCCTGCATGAGGGGCTCGTCGATGCCGACGCCGAGCGGTGGCTCGTCATGGACACCACCCATGCAGAGCTGGACTACATCGCCACCAGGGCAAGGGAGGCAAATCTCGCCAGGGAAGCCGGCAGCGTCGGGGGTGTGGAGGACAAGGCCGTAACGGCTGTGGAGGAAGAGGAGCTCACCCGGTGGGCGGCAGCCACCAAGGAGGTCAGCAGCGCTGACACCGGGGCTCCGCTTGTCGAAGACGCGGCCGACGAGTCGTCGTCAGAGGAGGCCGAGGCGGCAGGCTCGACGCCAGCCACGGGAAGAGGGCGAGTCATGCGGCGAGCTGGCTCCGGCAAGCCGGTCCAGCCCGGCAGGGCTGCGCGGCCTCAATTAACCCTGGAAGGGTCCGGGCGCCACACGAGGGCCACGGCGGCGAAGAGGTTGACAAAGGCCGCAGAGAGGAAGAAGGCAACTGCCCCTTCCTCATCCAGGCATGTTCAAACCCCGCCTTCTTCGCCTCGTCCGGCAGATGTCGACTCAGATGTTGATGCGGGGGTCGCT
Organism: Triticum urartu; assembly: GCF_003073215.2. Taxonomy (NCBI): domain Eukaryota; kingdom Viridiplantae; phylum Streptophyta; class Magnoliopsida; order Poales; family Poaceae; genus Triticum; species Triticum urartu. The sequence goes on from NC_053027.1 coordinate 567,833,365, forward strand.
TTTGATCTCGGGCCTCTCAGCCCGAGGAGGAAAAGGAAAGCAGCGGAAGAGGAGGAGATGGATGATGAGTAAGTACTGTGTTTCTTACTGCCATCTCCATTCCCCTGAATTAGGCCATGTATCTTGATCCATTTCTGCTTTGCAGGGACACAGAGATGTTGGCCTAGAGGGCGAAGAGGGCCAAGGCCTCAACGGGCAGCCAACCCCCGACTGGTGCTTCAAGGACGCCACTGGTGGTGTTGAGCAGCCCGGACAGCAGCCCCCGGCGCAGCCCCCAGCGTAAGTTCACCATCCTCGTCTTGTCGACATGTGCTAGGAGTTCGATATCCTGGTGCTCACCTTGTCGGGTTTGCAGGAGGGGAACGACATGAGGAGGAGCCACAGAGGGCCACCCCCAACACACCACCCCCATTGACCACGCCACCGCGAGGGGCGTCCCCGGCAAGGGCGCCAAGCATCGAGTCCACGCCCATGGAGGAAGAGGGGAACTTGGGCGCTGGCGACTCTGCCCCGGCACCAAATATTGGCGGGGAGGGGGCTTCTGCTTCACAGCCAGGCATCGGTGAGTTTCCCGTTCTTTGTCTTTGTTCTTCCCTTGTTCTTTTTCTTGGCTTCATCGCTTCCCTTATTACCCAGGTCCTCCTTTGGAAGATATGGAGGACGTGGATACTGTCATTGGGAACATTGCCGAGGAGGCCGCGGCGGAGGCCGACAGGATCGCCGCTGAGGAGGCCGCCAAGGACGCCACCAAGGACGCCGACAAAGTCGCCGTCGAGGAGGCCGCCAAGGACGCCGCCGGGGATGCCGCCACGGGGGCTGTTGGGGCGACCGGTGAGGTCTCCACCGAAGAGGCCAGTGGTGGTCCTGCCGGGGAGGCCGACAAGGCCGCATCGGAGGAAGAGGTGGTCAATGATCAACCTTCTTCCTCCACAACCTCAGGCTCTGGCAGATTTTTGAAGGTGGGCGATGATCTTTTCGTCCATCTTCCGGGGGTGACAAGCTCCCGAGCACCCACCGAAGGGGAGGTCTTTGACGGCGAGGTGCTTGCTGCCACCGGGCTCGAGGTGGTTGATGAACCGAGCGCCAGCAGCGAGGGTTCCCCAGAAGAGCAGCTTCTCCGCGCCATGGGGGCCAATTTCTGGAAACTCCAAGCACTCCACCATGCCCGTCTGGACAAGGCCAAGTCCAGGATGGCGATGGTGGACAAGGCGGAGGTGGACTTCAAGGCGCGCGTTGCTGAGATGCAAGCCTGGTTTCACCAGACCTGCGAGGAGCAGAAGGCCTTCCAGGAAGAGTTGGCCAAACGCGATGTGGAGCTCACCATGAAGCTGGCTGACATCTAGAAGGCCCAGGAGGCGGCGGCGAACGCGGCTGCCGTGGCCGAGGCCGCCCGGACTCAGCACCAGGCCACATTGGATTATCAGGAGGAAGACCTCGCCGTGCGTGAGCAGAAGCTTGCCGCAACGCTTCGCGGCAAGGATGAGGAGCTCGAAGCCCTTGTCGTGCGGCGGACTCGTGAGCTGGAGGAGAGGCACAAAGAGGCGCGCGATGCCCAGGCTCTGGCCCACGCCGGCAAGGTGAAGGAGCTGGGGGTAGAGCGGGACGGGCTGAGGGAGCAGGCCCTCAAGCTGTCCCAAGAGAAGAACACGCTCAACGGCGCCCTGATTGAGGCGCAAGGAGCAGTCATCAGCAGGGCTGGGGAGCTCTCCGAAGCACAGAACTCTGTCAGAGATCTCAAACTGAAGCTGGAGAATCTCGAGAAGATGCTGTCGGGGAGCAAGGCTCGGGAGGAGACCTTGACCAGGGGCCTGGAGGAGGAGAAGCAGCTGCGGGAGAACGAGGCCGCCGCCCACCAGGATTATGTGGCGGTGAAAACCATTGGATCAGCCGTATGGAGGACGTCGCCGGCAGGGTCACCTCGCAGTTGGCCACCATGGGGATGCCGAACGTGAGGTATGCCCCTGAGCGCAGCGGGACTGTCAATGCCAAGCTGACCCAGTTCTTCGAGGGCGTCCTTGGAGCCTTGGCTTATCTTCACTCCAGCAGGGCGGCCACGTTGGCCGAGGTGGCCCGGCGGCTTTGCCGGGGGGCCATGACCAAGGTCCTCACCAAGATCGCGTACTGGAATCCCGACCTCGACTTCGACGCCGCGATGGATAGCTTGCCGGATGGTACTGACCTCATGGTGCTCAAGGAGCGCATCAAGCCCTTCATCAGCGGTATCGACGAAATCAAGAGGTTGGAAGGCCAGCGCCGGGACTAGGCATCTCGTTCCTCATCGCCGCTGCAGGTTCACGAACAAGACAGTTTTTATCTTTAGTTAGAACCGTAGCAATGATGTGATGTAACATAACTTCTGCAGTACGCTTAATATTCGCGTGTGTTATTTCCCTGTTCAATTCCCCTTTTGTATGTGCGCCCTACGCCGATTGGGCAGGTTCGCCAGCGCGGAAGCCCCAAGCGGCATTTTGGGGACGGATCCCCATTGGCCTGCCGGGTATGCGTGCTGCCCGGCGAGCCACCTTGCCGTTCTGAACATGGCCGCTTGAACTGTCGAGCTTGACTCGAGTCAGAATCGAGAGCGTTGTTAATTGCGGAAGGCTACCCTGCCGCTCTCGACGCAGCCGCTTGAGCTGTTGAGCGGACTCGAAATAGGGCAAGGGCATTGCCGATTGCGGGAGAGCCCCCTGGCGTGCAGGTTTTCCACACAAAGGCATGACATCTCTGGGGGAAGTAACCCCATATAAAAATGATAGAAATGGTCAGGGTTCGGTGTGACTTAGCTTTCTGTTTGTAATCGCTCTGGCGTTGATCTTATGGCCGTCTTCGTTCTTCAAGAGTCGTGAGGACGAAGAAGTGTTGGACTAACTGCTAAAGTCGATTCTCACAACTGCAACCCCCTACCTGGCACGCCAAAGATGTCGGTGGAAACGACACCTATGGGATCACAAGAATCCCTACTACAGTTAGCGGGGTGCGGGGTTGAGAGAAGAGCGGATCAAACAGATAGCACGCGGTTCGTTTATCCAGGTTCGGGCCGCGAGGATGCGTAAAACCCTACTCCTGCTTTGGTGGATGTGTATTTGTGTTCTTGAACTAGCTATGGGTCGTGAGGAGCTCCAAAAAGCCGAATCCCTCTCCTGGTCGCCTCGGGCCTCCTTTTATAGGAAAAGGAGTTGCCACAATGGCACACAGGAGGTGGAAAGGGCACAGTGCCGCGAGGTTATCCCTCGCATTACATGAGAAGGCACATTTAATGCGTCTGCTTAGGTGTCCTCTCGCTTTATCGGGGACGGGGGCGAAGTCCGCCCCGTCCGTTGCCGCTCCTCCTCGTGTTGACACGCGCCCTGGCCAGCGGTGCGTGCGATGCCATGTAGGCAGGCAGGCAGCTGTGGTGGCGTGGTGGCGGGGTCTTCACGAAGATCTGCATGCCGCCACGCAGGTGCCTGCCCAGTTGGTTGGGTCGGCAACTGCATGTGAACGGCGGTGGAGGCTTGGTCGGTGTGGGCCTGGCGGTGGCCCTGTAGATGTCCTCGGCAAGGGTCTTGCCGTGGCGCCCGCTGTTGTCCCCGGCAAGGCGCTTGCCGGGGGTCTCGTGGTTTTCCTTGGCTGGGATCTCGCCAAGGGTCGTCGTCTTCTAGTGCTCATCTGATCTTGAATGTTTCTTCACAAAGATCTCCATGCCACCACAGAGGTGTCTCCCGAGCCCTTGCCCAACATAGTAGACCATGGTGGGGGCTGTGGACTCAAGGGTGACTCATTCTGTAGGCGTGGGGTGAGCTGCCGTGGCAAGGATCTTGCCAGGGCTGCTAAGGCCGACCCCGACAAGGATCTTGCCAGGAGGGGGCCCTGCTTCGTCCCTTTGCTCTTCGTGGTCTTGGCCTTGTTTCAACTATATTGGACTTCGGTCTTACCCTGGCTCACCTCCCTTGCCCTGCTTGGTGCGGTCGCGGGCGTGGCTCTGACTGCTCGTGCATAGTCATAGGGGTACAAAAAGTGTACCCCTGTTTTTGTACACCGACATCAATGGGCCTTATACAGGCAGTATGATCAATGGCCAAACATGGGCCAACAGGCCGCATTATGGCTGTAAATGGGCTAGAGTTGGAATCATCCGTTCATGGGACGACCATAATGGGCCATCGTTAATAGACCGTATTTGATGACGCTATGAAAACGGCCCAACGTATTAATGGACCACAAACGGGCCGACTGTAACCACGGGCTGAATTTGGCCCACAAGCAGAAAATGACAGTAACGGGCCGTAAGTAAACAAATGCTGGAAATGAGCCCAAGAATAAATGGGCTCTGAGAAGGCCGAAAGATAACATGGGCTGGAAACGGCCCAACGGAATAACGGGCCTTTAATGGGTATAAAGTGATACACTGTTCATCACGGGCCAGTTTCACCACGGGCCGTTAATGGGTGTAAAGTGATACACTGTTCATTACGGGCCAGTTTCACCACAGGCCGTTAGTAGGCCAAGAGTTACATAGGGCCTCATATGGGCCGAAAGACGTCATCGGCCATACATGGGCCAGAAGTGAAAACGGGCTGGAATCATATTAGATGGCTCAGATGACACTACAAGGCCTAATTCGGATAGGGCATAACGGGCCTTGGGTTAGCGGGCTGTAAATGGGCTATATTCGAACAGGCCGTTAACAGGCTTTCCATGGGCCGGCCCGCCAGCTTTTGACCAAGTCAAATGGGCCGGCCTTTTCATAGGAATGGGCCTCTGTTGGGCCGTGCCACGTGTCGACGTATCATAGGCGCCTACCTGACCCACTCACGAGCTGACACGTGTTTCGTCCGGCCAATAAGAATTTTACACGTGGAAATTTCCCATTGGTCGGGGCTGTTAACGGGTTATCGGATCCAAAACCTGACCCGATAGCTTAACGACGTTCCGTTATGGTGGATGCCACGTGTCGGTCACCCTTGACGAAAGCACTTCTGTGACGCACGATTTATCGTCATGGAAGTGGACACTTCCGTGATGATAATTTTGGTAATGTCATGGAACACTTCTACGAAAGCACAGGTATGACTATCTTGATTCTGTCATAAATTTTTCATGGATGTACATGCATGACAAAAAAGCGACCTACTGTGACAAACACGTATCATCACGGAAGTGTATTTTTTTTGTAGTGAGAGCTCGGGAATTACTTTCGTCATCCCTTGCATATTATAGTTCATCACGAAGTTCTAGTAACTTGGTGGTAGTGACTAGAGAACTTTGTCAATTACTATCTGATCTGGAAGATTAACTCCCACTTGATTCAAGCAATTGTAGTACCCAGACAATCTGAGCACATGCTCACTAGTTGATCTATTCTCCTCCATCTTGTAGGCAGATTACTATCAGAGGTCTCATACCTCTCGACACGGGCATGAGTATGAAATACCAACTTCATCTTGATCTCCGGCATGACACCTTGATCTCCGTCGTAGCATCGTTGTCCTCTCGCCAACTATTGCTTCTATGACTATCGCTACCACTTAGTGATAAAGTAAAGCAATTACATGGCGATTGCATTTCCTACAATAAAGTGACAACCATATGGCTCCTGCCAGTTGCCGATAACTTTGTTAGAAAACATGATTATCTCATACAATAAAATTTAGGATCATGTCTTGACCATATCACATCACAACATGCCTTGCAAAAACAAGTTAGACGTCCTCTACTTTGTTGTTGCAAGTTTTACGTGGTTGCTACGGGCTGAGCAAGAACTGTTCTTACCTACGCATCAAACCACAATGATTTTTCGTCAAGTATGTGCTGTTTTAACCTTCAACAAGGACCAGGCGTAGCCACACTCAATTCAACTAAAGTTGGAGAAACTAACACCCGCCAGCCACCTGTGTGCAAAGCACGTCGTTAGAACCAGTCTCGTGTAAGCGTCACGTAATGTCGGTCCGGGCCGCTTCATCCAACAATACCGCCAAATCAAAGTATGACATGTTGGTAAGCAGTATGACTATCATCGCCCACAACTCATTTGTGTTCTACTCATGCATATAACATATACGCATAAACCTGGCTCGGATGCCACTGTTGGGGAACACAGTATTTCAAATTTTTTCCTACGATCACGCAAGATCTATCTAGGAGATGCATAGCAACGAGCGGGGAGATTGTAGTCCACGTACCCTCGTATACCGTAAGCGGAAGCGTTATGACAACACGGTTGATGTAGTCCTATGTCTTCATGATACGTCTTCATCGTATCTACTTTTCCAAACACTTTTGCCCTTATTTTGGAATCTAACTTGCATGATTTGAATGGAACTAACCGGGACTGACGCTGTTTTCAGTAGAATTGCCATGGTGTTATTTTTGTGCAGAAATAAAAGTTCTCGGAATGACCTGAAAATCAACGGAGAATTATTTTGGAATATATAAAAAATACTGGAAGAAGAATCCACGTCAGGGGGGCCTCCACCTGTCCACGATGGTGGGAGGCGCACCTGCCCCTTGGGCACGCCCCCCTGCCTCGTGGGCCCCCTGATGCTCCACCGACCTCAACTCCAACTCCATATATTCGTGTTCGGGGAGAAAAAAATCAGAGAGAAAGTTTCATCGCTGACGGTGTCCTAGACTAGGGGGTACTCACCACGCTATCTCCTGATCTGTTAAATATGGCCAAGGACCCCCATGGCCATATACTCATGGGCCAGTCCGGACAGCTGCCGCATACAAGGAAGATTCCACAAGACTTGGTGATCAAGACAAGGACTCCTCCCCCACCGGCGTATTCGGCTAGGACTCTTGTTATCCTAGGCCTCTGGTGCATTATATAAACCAGGGCCAGGCTAGTCGATAGATCATATACAACAATCATACCATAGGCTAGCTTCTAGTGTTTAGCATCTACGATCTCGTGGTAGATCAACTCTTGTAATACTCATATCATCAAGATCAATCAAGCAGGAAGTAGGGTATTACCTCCATAGAGAGGGCCCGAACCTGGGTAAACATCGTGTCCCCCGCCTCTTGTTACCATCTGCCTTAGACGCACAGTTCGGGACCCCCTACCCGAGATCCGCCTGTTTTTACACCGACATTGGTGCTTTCATTGAGAGTTCTGCTGTGTGATCGACAAAAGGTCGATGGCTCGCCTGCAGATCAACTGTGACTTCGGCATCTTCGTCACCAGCTCGACTGATCACCTTGGTTCAACCAAGGATTGCGCCTACCTCTGATCGTCATGTTTGGATGAGGGCCTTCATCAACATCAACTCTGATCTCTATCAAGATCATGGAGGAATCATCCACAGAGCCCGGGGGCTCAACGTCAACATTGTCCTTGGGCGACCGTTCTGTTTTTCTGGACAGCGAACTTGTGTCCGCCGCCACCGCCTCCTCAAGTGTCGTTTTAACGATTGCTTCAGTGGAATTGTGCGGAATTGAGTCTACAACAACCCTGGAAAATTTCGTCGAGTTCCGATGGAGGAATCTCTGGCAATCCGCGATATACCGAAGCACTATCAAATCTGGATGAGAATCTGGACAAGTTTAGGGCGTGGTGTCCAGATTCTAGCTCGGACGTCCTTTGGAAGATCCAACCGTTGATCGGCCGCGGAATTCCTATATCTACCACCCCTCAAAATTTCAGCTCGATCCGACCGTCCAAACTCCGGGAACCTTCCGATTAGTGCATCACTTTTCAGATCTGTTTTCTGCGTGAAAACGAATCTGACCCGAGTTCGTCTTTTTTATGAACGGGATTTCGGACATCCTTTTTGAAGGAAGTTTTGTATGGGGTATTGTGTTTTGTTACCGAACACATCCCACTAACTTTAAAATATTTTGAACATGATCTTCAACATCATGCTGGTGTCAAACCAGTCCGGCAATATTGCTGCACGGCTGCCGACCTGCGCTAGACACGTCGTCACTTTGTTGAGCCGGGCTCAACTTCTTCGGATCATCATCTCGGCAAGCCGAACAAGAGTTCGGCATCGCAAAGGAAAAATCATCACCAACATCGCCGCCCCACGGATTACACGGAGCGGGCACATCGGCATCACCGCACGGTCACTTCATCAAGCCGGCATTGACCACGTCACGACCTGCATCGGCAGGGCCGCACTGTTGCTCCTTCAAGCCGGTGTCCATCACGCCGACCTACTTCGACTCATCGGCTGACATCGAGGCTTCAACATCTCGGCTGGACCAGGGGCTTTATCATCTCTTCATCAACCTACTCCGGTGACTTTAGCGTCACCAGCCGACCAACTTCGTCATGATTAGCTGGACCGAGGGCTTTGCCTCGGCAAGCCAACCTTTGCCAGCATTGCCATGCCGTTGCATTATCGCCCATCAGGCAATGGGTGTGTGGATCGAGTCCCAATTTTGGGAATCACCTTCCTTCGGATTGCTACAACAAATAAACCAGGTGCTATTAATCCTAGTATTTTTTGCTTGTTTGGGTTCATTTTTCCCAAGGAATTACTGCTCTGATTTGTCCATCATATGTACACAGGTCTATCAAATGGTGGCCGCATTAACGACGGTTGCATGGTGGTTCGGTCAGTCTCCGTACATAGTCCGGCGAACGCCGCATCCGGAACTCGGACCGACCTGTGAATTCAGGCTTTGCTACACCTTTACCGCATCACTCCGACGCCCTGCATCGACATTGACTTCGGCGCCAGGCCATATTTCTTTTATTACTCACTTTGCATAAATTATTAATTATGCAACAATTTTTTTATTTATTATCATTACTATTATCTCCGGTTTGCACTATTTTTGTGCACAGGAAAATGATCCGGGTTGGGCAGTATCGTCAACTCGGCGTACTGACATACCACGTCACCTCGGCTGGACGGGGGGCTTCGTCAACACTTCATTACCCCATGTCGGGGACTTCGGCACCACTCTGCCGGCCTGCATTGACCGTGCTATGTCACCACTTCGGAGTGCCGAGCTCTTTGCTCCGCCACCTCGGGACCGGCTTGGGGGATGGAACCTTGTCCCGCATCAAGCTCGGACCGTATCATCAATACCGAACACATTAACCAGCTAAGTTGCCTTCATGCTCAAAGTTTTAAACTTTTAACTTGTGTTCGGTTCGACCAAGCATTATACTTTTTTGAAAAAAAGTTGCTTGTAAAAAATTTCCTTGTCCAAACTTTGTTTGTGACCGACAAATTCAAATACCCAGTTCACTTGGGGGCTTCCTTTATGAAGCTTTTCCTCTTGCATACGATTATACTTGTACGGCTTCGTTCCTTGTTCGTGTATTACGCCACAATATGCACCATATTGACTTAAGCGATTTGCAAGCTGGGTTGCCTCGCTCCTGTGTTTACCCCTATGTTCCCGATTGTTCGGCTAGGGAGTAAAGGGAGCACCTCTGTGATTGTCACGATCGGGTCACCCGAGCCGAACCTCAGACTGGGTGAAGCCAAAAGCTAGCGCTCTTATTTTTTTCAATTATGGTCGGCACATAACGAAACTCATGAGTACAAAAAATCTATTGCACAAGTCTCATAGTAACAATGAGCACCGAAGAAATGTATCGGTGGGGGTACTATTTTCTTTGAAGATGCTTCTTGCACTTTGTCAGTAATATAGCATAAGTTCCCTGAGCGCGCTTTGTCTGTTACAGCCTTATGTCCTGATTGCCTAGTTATCGGAAACACTGTCGATATTATCGACAGGTGGAGTACATAACACTCTTCGGCCCTTGACCAAAGAGGGAGAAGCCGACGGTCGGTTAAGACGTGTATAAAGTTCGGGTGAACATAGATATGATATAAGTACTTTGGTCAATACAATCATTATACATAATATTCTTTTACCCAAGTTACTTGGGGGCTCATAAATTTATATGACCCGTTTTATAATAAGTGTTCTTCTTCTTAGTCATTGCAAAGTTTTTTTATCATTATTTATCACTCCTTTTTTCAACACGAGCGTGTGGTCACTAGACGGGAAGCCTAATTTCTCTCTCAAATCTGCTAGAGTTTAGTTTTCTAAATTGGCCTAGTGAGAAGTACTCCACCTTCGCGATAGGTGGTTGAAGCCGTAGGCTGACTCGCTTGAAGTCTTGAGATAGGATGTGTCATGTTAAAGCACGACAGAAGCACTTTTTTTTTCTAAAGTCCAATTTTCAGATTGGCACCGAACACTTGATCTTGTTCGGACGTCAGGTTTTCACTGACGTTTTTTGGGTTTCCAATCCTATGGCACTTTTAAAGTATTTGTGCGTTTCCAGCATTAGTCTCGCAGTGCCACGCCGGACACCTTCAGGGATTCGGCAAAAACATTCTCGGGTATTGCTATATATGCATCGATTTCGAATTGTGTCTTCGGTCAATAGTTGGGTTGCCCGGCTCCTATGCTTGCCTCCTATGTTCCGCTTTGTTCGGCTAGGTGTGCAAAGGGAGAACCACTGCGATTGTGTTTCCAGCTCGCATGGTCAAGCACCTCAGTGGAGAAAGCCGAAAACTGACTGTCACAATAGGCGTAAACTGGTCAGCGATCCGATGACTATGTTAAATTACGGGCCGTTCACAACATTGGCCGAAGTGTTTACGGCTTGACCTCGGATGTCGTCGAACACTAACCGGGGGCTCATAGCTAGCTTCCCCAGTTTAAAGCTCCTATGACTAAGTGAAAGTTATAAACCCTACATATTTGATTGCCTCGTTTCTGCTGACACAACCGCCTTTGGGCACCGAGACGTCGGCTAAGGGTTGTTTTGTTATTGCGGAAACACCCTGCGTAGTATCTACCAAGGGGTAGAGGCGGACGATGGGACACTTTCAACTGATAAACAGTCACAATGGAGTCAAAATAATGATGTACAGTACTTGGATACATAGAATCATTACAGATAATCTGTGATTTTACTCTGGATATCGATCCTTAATTCGGCCACCCGTGCCCACATTAAGGCTCGGGGGCTACTGGGCTTTGCGCTCATTATTTACAAATATTAAAGGGGCACATCGATCCCCTGATCTCGTGTTGCCACCCGACCAGTGTCTTGGGGGCTACTGCATTGCCTATTCAATGCGGAAAATTCAAAGGGCTCAGTGTTCGGCTTGATCGAATTATGGGAAAGCGTGTCTTCGGACAACAATAAGTACCATCTGGACCTATCTGGCATCAAGCAATATATCACGGCGACTTCTCACGACCCTCTCTCAGGGGCCCGTTCGCCGATCACTATTATCTCTAATATATTACACTGCGTTTTTATTCCTATGTATGCTGCCGAGCTAGGAATTGATCCTCATGCCGATTTCGCGCATCGACCTGAGTCTCAGGGGCTACTGGGAACGGCAGTTTTTATGCTTGCCTTCAGGTGCATCTCGGGTTTTAGACTGATACACACCTTGAGGGCTACTGGATATACATCGGTAGAGAAAACTGCACGAGTTAAAAATATTAACAAAAAATCAGCGCACGGTCGGGGTGGTGCACCACCTTTGAAGCAGTCCGACATAAAGCTCGGGCGCTAGCGGCTAGCTCCATAGAGGGCATTTCCGGCATTAAGCTCGGCTAAACTCCTTCAACTTTTTTGGACCAAAATGATCTATGACTTCTTGGATATAGTCCGGCGTTGGAGCTTGGACACAGTCCGGCGTTGGAGCTCGGATACATTACGGCGTTGGAGCTCGGAAGCAGTCCGACATTGGTGCTCGGCTGCAAAAGATACCTTGAATGCAGTCCGGCGTTAGAGCTCGGACGCAAGAGGACACTGCCTCCCGGGAACAACTTCAAACCCGAGGTGTGGCATAAAAATAACAAGGCATTGACAAAGGCCGTAAACTTAGAGGGGCTCCTCGGACGCCCGACATGTAAACTCTTCGGATGCACTTCGGCGATCCTCAAGATCGAAGATGAGATGATTTGTTGAACCAGTTTTCAAGACCGATGACTGAAGATGAAGAACAGTTCGGAAGAATCGAGGAGCGTTCCTAACTTGAAGACCGGTTCAGGGGGCTACTGACGGCGTCCTAGACTAGGGGGTACTCACCACGTCATCTCCCGATCTGTTAGATTGGGCCAAGGACCCCCATGGCCGTATATTCATGGGCCAGTCCGGACAGCTGTCACATACAAGGAAGATTCCACAAGACTTGGTGATCAAGACAAGGACTCCTCCCCCACCGGCGTATTCGGCTAGGACTCTTGTTATCCTAGGCCTCTGGTGCATTATATAAACCAGGGCCAGGCTAGTCGATAGATCATATACAACAATCATACCATAGGCTAGCTTCTTGGGTTTAGCCTCTACGATCTCGTGGTAGATCAACTCTTGTAATACTCATATCATCAAGATCAATCAAGCAGGAAGTAGGGTATTACCTCCATAGAGAGGGCCCGAACCTGGGTAAACATCGTGTCCCCCGCCTCTTGTTACCATCTGCCTTAGACGCACAGTTCAGGACCCCCTACCTGAGATCCGCTGGTTTTGACACTAACAATCACGTTTTACGATACAGAGCCGCTGCCAAGCCCTAAACTCTCCCGGGAGGGCTGATCTGGAGTCCGTTCGGGGCTCCGGAGAGGGGTATCCGTCGCCGTCGTCATCATCAACCATCCTCAATCGCCAATTTCATGATGCTCACCGCCGTGCGTGAGCAATTCCATCATAGGCTTGCTGGACGGTGATGGGTTAGATGAGATTTATCATGTAATCAAGTTAGTTTTGTTAGGGTTTGATCCCTAGTATCCACTATGTTCTGAGATTGATGTTGCTATGACTTTGCTATGCTTAATGCTTGTCACTAGGGCCCGAGAGCCATGATTTCAGATTTGAACCTATTATGTTTTCATGAATATATTTGAGTTTTTGATCCTGTCTTGCAAGTCTATAGTCACCTACTATGGGTTATGATCCGGCAACCCCGAAGTGACAATAATCGGGACAACTCCCGGTGATGACCATAGTTTGAGGAGTTCATGTATTCACTATGTGTTAATGATTTGGTCCGGTACTCTATTAAAAGGAGGCCTTAATATCCCTTAGTTTCCGCTAGGACCCTGCTGCCATGGGAGGGTAGGACAAAAGATGTCATGCAAGTTCTTCTCCATAAGCACGTATGACCATATTCGGAATACATGCCTACATTACATTGATGAATTGGAGCTAGTTCTGTGTCACCCTATGTTATAATTGTTACATGATGAACCGCATCCGGCATAATTCTCCATCACCGATTCAATGCCTACGAGCTTTTCACGTATTGTTCTTCGCTTATTTACTTTTCTGTTGCTACTATTACAATCACTACAAAACCCAAAAATATTACTTTTGCTATCGTTACCGTTACTTCCATACTACTTTGCTACTAAATACTTTGTTGCAGATACTAAGTTATCCAGGTCTGGTTGAATTGACAACTCAACTGCTAATACTTGAGAATATTCTTTGGCTCCCCTTGTGTCGAATCAATAAATTCGGGTTGAATACTCTACCCTCGAAAACTGTTGCGATCCCCTATACTTGTGAGTTATCAAGACTATTTTCTAGCACCGTTGTCGGGGAGCATAGCTCTATTCTTTGAGTCACTTGGGATTTATATCTGCTGGTCACTATGAGGAACTTGAAAGACGAGAAAACAAAAATTTATCCCTCAACTACGAGGGGAGGTAAGGAACTACCATCTACCTCTGCACTTGATTCACCTTCTGTTTTGAGTAAGCTTGCGACACCTAAACCTGCTTCTGCTATTAATTCTGACATGTCGCATGTTATTGATGATGCCCCTTCTGCTATGCATGATACTTAGGATGAAACCACTTCTATGCTTGATACTACTGTGCCACTTGGTGAATTTCTTGATGAACAACTTGCTAGGGCTAGAGAGAATGAAATTATTGAAACTGATAATATCGATGATAGTGATGATGAAGGCTCTCCTAATAAATATGAATTGCCTGTTGTGCCTGAGGGCTATTGTCGGTGTCAAAACCGGCAGATCTTGGGTAGGGGGTCCCGAACTGTGCGTCTAGGCCGGATGGTAACAAGAGGCAAGGGACACAAAGTTTTACCCAGGTTCGGGCCCTCTTGATGGAGGTAAAACCCTACATCCTGCTTGATTAATATTGATGATATGGGTAGTACAAGAGTAGATCTACCACGAGATCGTAGAGGCTAAACTCTAGAAGCTAGCCTATGGTATGATTGTTCTGTATGTTGTCCTATGGACTAAAACCCTCCGGTTTATATAGACACCAGAGAGGGTTAGGGTTACACAAAGTCGGTTACAATGGTAGGAGATCTACATATCCGTATCGCCAAGCTTGCCTTCCACGCCAAGGAAAGTCCCTTCCGGACACGGGATGGAGTCTTCAATCTTGTATATTCATAGTCCAGGAGTCCGGCTGAAGGTATAGTCCAGCCATCCGGACACCCCCTAATCCAGGACTCCCTCAGTAGCCCCTGAACTAGGCTTCAATGACGAAGAGTCCGGCGCGCAGATTGTCTTCGGCATTGCAAGGCGGGTTCCTCCTCCAAGTACTTCATAGAAGGTTTTGAACACTAAGATAGTGTCCGGCTCTGCAAAATAAGTTTCCACATATTGCCATAGAGAGAATAATATTTACACAAATCTAATCTGCTGACGTATCCCGTAGTGTGACATTGCACCATGGCCAAGCCTTTATTCGAATCGTTTTATTATCCCACCTCAGCGTGTAATGCGAGGCGGTTTCCTTGGCACGTCTCGTCGAAGCAGAGATCGTGTCCCCTTATTCTGGGATTCACATCAATACGGGCGTGGGTAACCCAACCACGCCATTGATTACGGCGCTTGGAGATAAGCGAGTTTTACCAGGCTGGTGGGGACACGTAGTTGCGTCCACCCATATAAGGGGATAAGGATCCACCTTTTCACCTACGCCTTCTTCCTCCTTTGCCTATCCATTTTCGCGCACTCGAGCTCCAGCGCCCAAGTCCGCACTCCCCACCTCAACCTTCTCTAGCCATGTCCGGAGAGGGAGGCAAGTGGATGGTCTCCTCCGTCATGGAGGGACACATCAAAAAACTGAGGAAGGCCGGATACTTGTCTAACGACATCGCGTATCGGCTTCCCAAAGAGGGGCAGCTCCTCCCCACCCCAAGGCCCCATGAGAGGGTAGTGTTCCTTCCCCATTTCCTCCGTGGACTGGGCTTTCCTATCGACCCATTCATCCAGGGACTCATGTTCTACTATGGCCTGGATTTCCATGATCTGGCCTCGAACTTCATCCTCAACATCTCGGCGTTTATCATCGTGTGCGAGGCTTTCCTCCGCATCCGCCCCCATTTCGGCCTATGGCTCAAGACTTTCAATGTCAAGCCGAAGGTGGTGTGCGGCAACCAGGCGGAGTGCGGAGGCGCCATGGTGGGCAAGATGCCCAACGTCTTATGGCTCAAGGGCTCCTTTGTGGAGACCCTGAAGGGGTGGCAATCGGGGTGGTTTTACATCACCGAGCCGCGCGACCCTGAGTGGGTCGCAGCCCCCGAGTTCCGGTCCGGACCCCCAATGCGGCTCATTTCCTGGAAAGAGACGGGCCTGTCATGGGGCAGCAAAGGAGAGGTGACTGGACTGCAAACATGCATCCAAACCCCGGTGGACAAGAAGATCAAGCTTGTCAACGTAGTCCAGGTTATGCTCATCCGCCGGATCCTTCTGTGTCAACAACGGGCCTTCAATCTGTGGGAGTTCAACCCGGCGCAGCACCGAACTCTGAGCAGGCTCTTCGATACGACGTACGAAGATGCCTGGAAGGTTCTTTTCAGGGGCGCCGAGGCTCCCGCATCCGCTACCGAGGATCGTGGATTCAGCGCGTAGCATCACGCTAGCACGGTAAGTTGTTTGTAACTTTTACAGGGTATTAGTTTTTCATAGTTTAACTCTATGCGGGATCTAAGCTCCCTTAACTTTGACGGGATTGGCAGGCGAAGTCCGGACAGATCGACTGTCCGCCTCCTTTGCCCGAAGACCCAGCCGATGCCCGCTTGGCAAAGCTGCTGGTTCCGGCACCCTATCTGGTGCCGGAGAAGAAGGCCAAGGGGACTCGAAAAAGTGCCCGGCGCCAGGAGGTGTCGGGTTCATCATCCGACGGCTCCAAGGCGCATTCCTCCCGTGAAGACGAGGAGGAGGAAGAAGAGACCTCTCCCCCTCCAGCGGGGGGAGAGAAGAAAAGGAAGGCCGCCCTCACTAGGGAGGCCGAAGGGTCCAAGAAGGGGAAAACCCTTCTTCCGGACTACTCCACCGACGCCGACGACGGCGGAGAGGAGTGGCCGCTCAGGGCCAAGCCCCTGGCGAAATCGTAAGTATCCGGATACCAGAGTAATTCAGAGTATTCCTTTATTGCACAGCTTTCCCTTATGTCGAATATGATTATGCAGCCCACCCAAAGACCGGCTCGACGTGTCGTCGAGCGGTTCACTGGACTCATCGGATGTGAATTCGCTTCCGACGGCTACCTCCCCCCGCCTACGGACGACGCCGAAGTGTTGTCCCAACAGGTTCTAAGCCAGGAGGAGGTGGTCCTGGAGGCGCCGCAAGGCGACCTCCCGGACTCTAGGAGTAAAGGGGATAAAACCCCCCAGGGCTCCAAGTCTGGCCCTAGGCCGGACACCGCTCCGGAACCTTCAAAGGTTCCAGAGTCCGGCGGGTGACCTCCTTCCAAGAGGAGCAAGCCCACCGTGCCAGTGACCCCCGTCCAACCGGAGGTGCCGGACAATCTGTTGGAGGTGCTCAAAGGCGCCTCCATCGACGAGGAGCACCGCACCATTATGAGTGCGGTGGTCCAGAAGGTTCAGTCCGCCAAGAGCGGACTGACTGAAGCCTGTGCTAGCCTTTTAACAGGCTTTGAGGTAACTAAATAATGTGTAAATAATATTACCGCATAGACAGTAGCCCCTGATGCTCTGTTTGGCGTTCGGGAAGAAAAGCCGAATAGAGGATCAAATAAAATTCGCAGGAGTCTAACAAAAAGGAGTCAATATGCGTATGCGGGCTTCTCTGCTGGCGTCTGCCGCACTGACTGCGGAAGTGGACACGCTAAAGCAGAACCTCGAGCAGTCCGAGCAAGAGCTCGGGCGTGCCAAGAAGCAGCTCGAGGACAAGGAAGGTAAGAAATACCTTGTTTAAATATATATATAAAAGTACAATTGCAAAAAATGACAGGGTTATCGTGGCTATTATAGGGGCCACATCTGAGGGGGCGACCCTTAAGCAAGCGCTGGTCGAGGCCGAGAAGAGGGCGGCCACGGAGCGCACCGAGCGGGAGAAGTACGAGGCCCAGGTTGGCAAGGTGCGACAAGAGCTCCAGGCTCTCATGAAAAAACATGAGAGTTTGGAGCTTGACTCAAAGACGCGAGCGTCCGAGCTCGCGATGGCTATTGAAAATGCCAAGTCTGCCAAGGCCGAATCCCAGAAGACCCTCCAGGAGTTGGATGAGGTGAAAAAGAGAGCGGCGGGTAAGGCATTCTTTATGCAAAGCAAACACATAAACGTGAGTTACTTGTTACTTACCCGAATCCGGAGCTCTCCAGGAGCATTCACAGATCTTCCCCGTAGCGTGTCCGATGCCGCCGCATTCTATCCAGCCGAGAAGAGCAGCTCGATAGAGAAGGTGTTCTGGTCTCAGTATGCTAAGGCCGGACACCCCGTGCCCCTGAGCGACCAGCTGAAGCAACTGGTCGAGCTCCACAAGGCGGCCGAACAGGCCATGAAGGGCCTCATAGTTCGGCTGTGGCCTGGAGAGGCTCTGCCTGGGAGCTATTTCGGGCTGGTGCGGCGGCTGGTGGGGCCTGTCCAAGGCTCGAAGTCATCAAGCGCTCCGTTTGCATTGAAGGTGCCCGTAGGGCCCTTGCCCGTGCTAAGGTGCACTGGGGCAAGCTGGATGCTGAGAAGCTTGTGAAGGACGGGCCACCGCCGGGGAAAGAGCATCGCAAGCCCGAGAATTATTATACGGATGTTCTGAAGGGTGCCCGCCTTGTGGCGGATGAATGTTCCAGGGATGTAATTTTTGAGTAAAACTCGCTCGTTTTGTCCTGTGTGCTGAAAACTTGTTCATATGCGCTAAGCAATGCTGTTGGAATTTAAAATATTACCTTCTGTGCGGCTGTTTATCAATTTTGAGAGATGGCGAGTCGTCGGCTTCTGCCCCCATGCCGCTAGTGCTGGGGTGTTCGGGGATAAACCTGAGCGCTCTTTTTCCCATGTTTGGGTCCTTCGAGGGAGGCGCTCAGCACAACGAACAAGGCAATCGGACTATAATGCGTGAACACTCTCACTTAGCCATAGAATTTTATAATTTTAAATTTCGGCGAAGCACCTGGTATTCAGAAGACCGAGTTCGGGGCGCTATCCACGCCTTGGCCAGACAGAGCCGACTTCTCGCTCTAAGCGGCATAAGTCTTTAGGGACTCGAAAAACCTCTCGAACAGCTACCAGCTCTCGCTTCATCATGACAGTCAGTTTTAGCTTTCTCTACTGAGGTGCTCGACCCAGCTCAACTGGGGCACAATCGCAGTAGTTCTCCTAGTGCTACCATAGCCGACACAGCGGAACGTAAGGCACCAAAACATAGGAGCCGGGCAAACCCAACTATTGACCCAAGACATGATTCGGAGCCGATGCATATAATGCTATAAGTTCGGGGTGCCACACTTGTTAAAGTGTTTGGACTTCTCACACCATATTGAGGGGTACTAAAGCCCCTGGCGTATTTTGGCCGTACCAAAGTGTACGGGTGCAACATGTCGTTGAGGAACATATATTTGTAAAAAAAGAGTAATGCAAAAATAGACAAAAGCTATGCATTGTTTATTAAAAAGGGCTGCGATCAAAGCAGAACGATACAAATAATGCGATAAGCAAAAGGTTGGACTATTTAACATGTCCGTTCCAGGGGCAGGCTACAGAATGGTATGCGAAACAGGTATACTTCTTGTGATAGAGACCACCTAGGAGTTTGGTAATGCGGCATGGCTTGTCTGCTTCCCTGGTTCTTGCATCGTTTGTGCGGCAATTGAACTGCCGAACAGGCCTTCCGAAGAATGGAGTCCTGAAAGTAAGAGAAAATTAAAAAATCGACAGCCCGTGGTGCGGTTTAAACCGTGTTTCGGGCGTGCCGTGATGGTGCCCCTCCCCCTGTACCCATGGTATTTCTAGTGCGTAGTTATGTACGCGAAGCACTGGCGTCACATTTTTGCGAGGGATGGGGTTGGGGCTGCATTGCTATGCCTGCTCAGAACGTGCCAGGCGGTCTTGTTGTAGTTTACTCCGGGCGCGCTTGACGGTGTCCGGACGTTTAATGGCCGGACTGGAGAACTGCTTGGTGATGCTGCTTTGTACTTCCGCTGCAAGGGCCGCCATGTGCTCCTCCGTTCGGAGGGAGCGTTTGGTGTTTCCATTGACCGTAATTACTCCTCGATGGCCTGGCATCTTGAGCTTAAGGTATGCGTAGTGCGGTACCGCATTGAACTTGGCGAATGCGGTTCGCCCGAGCAGTGCGTGATAGCCACTGCAGAATGGGACTATGTCAAAGATTAACTCCTCGCTTCGGAAATTATCCGAAGATCTGAAGACCACTTCAAGTGTAACTGAGCCTGTACAGTTGGCCTCTACACTTGGTATTATGCCTTTAAAGGTCGTTTTGGTGGGCTTAATCCTCGAGGGATCTATGCCCATTTTCCGCACTGTATCCTGGTAAAGCAGGTTCAGGCTGCTACCGCCGTCCATAAGGACTCTAGTGAGATGAAATCCGTCAATAATTGGGTCTAGAACCAATGGGGCGAATCCGCCATGACGGGTGCTAGTGGGATGGTCCCTTCGATCAAAGGTGATCGGGCAGGAGGACCGTGGGTTGAACTTTGGGGCGACTGGCTCTACCGCGTATACGTCCCTTAACGCGCGCTTCCGCTCCCTCTTGGGGATGTGGGTTGCGTATATCATGTTCACCATCCGCACTTGTGGGGGAAAACCCTTTTGTCCACTGTTGTTCGGCTGCCGGGGCTCTTCGTCGTCATCGCTATGCAGCCCCTTGTCAGTATTTTCGGCATTTAACTTGTCTGCCTGCTTGAACACCCAACAATCCCTGTTGGTGTGATTGGCCGGCTTTTCGGGGGTGCCATGTATCTGGCACAAGCGGTCGAGTATTCGGTCCAAACTGTACGGGCCCCTAGGATTTCTTTTGAATGGCTGTTTCTGCTGACCGGATTTATAGCCTCTGAATCCGGCATTAACTGCCGTATCCTCGGCATTGTCGTCGTTAATGCGGCGCTTCTGCTTGTTGCGACGCGACCTGCCACTACTATCCCTGGTATCCGAATTACCAGGGTTCTTGGTCATATTGTTGCTACGAGCAAGCCAGTTGTCTTCTACCGTGCAAAAGCGGGTCATGAGTGTCGTGAGTGCTGCCATAGATTTTGGCTTTTCCTGTCCAAGGTGCCGGGCAAGCCACTCGTCACAGATATTGTGCTTGAAGGCTGCTAGGGCCTCTGCGTCCGGACAGTCGACTATTTGATTTTTCTTTGTTAGGAACCATGTCCAAAATTGCCTGGCCGATTCCTCTGGCTGCTGAATTACGTGGCTTAGGTCATCGGCGTCTGGTGGTCGCATATAAGTGACCTGGAAATTGTTGAGGAATGCGGCTTCCAGGTCCTCCCAACAACTGATTGATCCTGCTGGCAAGCTGTTAAGCCAATGCCGAGCTGGTCCTTTAAGCTTGAGTAGGAGATATTTCATGGTGTGGAGATCATCGCCACGGGCCATGTGGATATGAAGGAGATAATCCTCGATCCATACCGCAGGATCTGTTGTGCCATCATATGATTCAATGTTTACGGGTTTCAAACCCTCGGGGATTTGATGATCCATTACTTCATCTGTGAAGCATAGTGGGTGTGCGGCGCCTCTGTACTGGGCTATATCACGACGTAGCTCCAATGAGCTTTGTCTACTGTGTTCGGCCCTACCGGATTTGTGTCCGGCGTGACGGTTACCGTCTCGAGTCATGGGGCGCCCACGCGATCCGTAGATCGATCTTGTTTGCCTTGCCTTGTCCTCCAACATATCTCGTAGGTCAGGCGCATTTTCCCGTGTCTTGGTACGGGGTGCGGCTTGAGTGGAGGGCCGAGAGGCCTCTCTGTCGCGGCCACGAGGTGGCCGGTCAGCCGTATCAAGTGCTGGTGATGTAGGTTTAAGTGCTTCCTCCTCTAATCGGGGTAGCAACCTGCGCTTTGGGTAGCTCTTGGAGGGGCGTTCGAGTTTATGCTCTTCGGCCGCAAGGACTTCAGTCCATCTGTCGAGTAGCAAATCTTGATCAGCTCTAAGCTGTTGCTGTTTTTTCTTGAGGCTTCTTGCCATGGCCATAAGCTTGCGTTGAAAACGCTCTTGCTCGACGGGATCCTCTAGCACGACGAATTCGTCGTCGTCGAGACTTGCCTCGTCTTCGGAGGGAGGCATATAACTATCATCCTCGACCTCTCTGTCTGCCGCTCTCTCATGAGGGCTGGCTTCTCCATCCTCCTGTGCTGAATCTTGCTGGAGGGGGTTTTCTTCGGCACTCTCCGGAGTATTATTATCTCCCGTGCTGGAATCACTGTATTTGCTTTGGTGGGATTTTGAGCGGCGCCGTTGACGCCGGCGCTTAGGCTGTTTCTTGGAGGGGTCATCCTCCGCTGTTCCATCGCCGTCTCCTTCTTTTGGGGTGTCCACCATGTATATGTCATATGACGAGGTGGCTTTCCAGGGCCCAATAGGCGCTGGTTCTTCATCGTCTCCTACATCGGCGTCCATACCGTCGATGTCTTCGGAGTCGAAGTCGAGCATGTCGGTTAAATCATTGACAGTGGCTATAAAGTGGGTGGTGGGTGGGCTTTGAATTTCTTCATCATCCGTATCCCAACCTTGCTGACCGTAGTCCGGCCAGGGCTCTCCCGACAAAGAGAGAGACTTTAGTGCTGAAAGATGTCCGCGGCAGTAAACTCCATGATCGGCGCCCAATCGGATTCGATCGGCAGGGGTGCGGAAGGTTCAGAGTCGGGAGAGGAGTCCGGCTCCTCGGAGTCACGAGTCTCGCGGAGTGCGGGGCTGGTGTTCGGCTCGATCGCCATTGGGATCGCAGCCCCCGAGGCGGCGTCCAACCACCCATCCTCGATCGGCGCAGTTGGCTCCGAATTAAGGGTCGAAGCCGATGCGGGTGTGGCCTCCAGGGCACTGTTCGGTGGCAGAGCTAGATCATGCTCGTCGTGACAGTGCGGCGCGCTCGGCAGTGGCTCGAGTCCGTCAAAGATCAAGTCCCCGCGGATGTCAGCCGTGTAGTTTAAACTTCCAAATCTGACCTGATGGCCAGGGGCATAGCTTTCGATCTGCTCCAGATGACCAAGTGAATTGGCCCGCAGTATGAAGCAGCCGAAGACGAAGATCTATCCGGGGAGGAAGGTCTCACCCTGGACTGCATTGCTATTGATGATCATAGGAGCCATCAAGCCTAACGGCGACGAGACAGAGGAACTCTCAATGAAAGCACCAATGTCGGTGTCAAAACCGGCGAATCTCAGGTAGGGGGTCCCGAACTGTGCGTCTAGGCCTGATGGTAACAGGAGGCAAGGGACACAGAGTTTTACCCAGGTTCGGGCCCTCTTGATGGAGGTAAAACCCTATGTCCTGCTTGATTAATATTGATGATATGGGTAGTACAAGAGTAGATCTACCATGAGATCGGAGAGGCTAAACCCTAGAAGCTAGCCTATGGTATGATTGCTCTGTATGTTGTCCTACAGACTAAAACCCTCCGGTTTATATAGATACCGGAGAGGGTTAGGGTTACACAAAGTCGGTTACAATGGTAGGAGATCTACATATCCGTGTCGCCAAGCTTGCCTTCCACACCAAGGAAAGTCCCTTCTGGACACGGGACGAAGTCTTCAATCTTGTATCTTCGTAGTCCAGGAGTCCGGCTGAAGGTATAGTCCGGCCATCCGGACACCCCCTAATCCAGGACCCCCTCAGCTATGTTATGGATGAAGAAACTAAAATAGACTTTCTTGCTTGCAGTGATAGAAGTGATCTTAAGAAATTATTAGCTAAGCTTAAACAAAAAACTCTGAATGCTAGAATGAAATATGATCCTGCTTATGCTACTTCACCTATCTTTGTTACTGATAAGGATTATGAATTCTCTGTTGATCATGATATAATTACTTTGGTTGAATCCGATCCTTTCTATGGCTATGAATCTGAAACTGTTGTGGCACATCATACTAAATTAAATGATATAGCCACCCTATTCAGTAATGATGAGAGAACTCGCTAGTTTTACATCCTTAAGATATTTTTGTTCTCATTAAATGGTGATGCTAAGATATGGTTTAATTCTCTTGATCCTGGTTGTGTGCGTAGTCCCAGGATATGATTTATAACTTCTCTGCTAAATATTTCCCTGCTCATAAGAAACAAGCTGCTTTGAGGGAAATATATAATTTTGTTCAAATTGAAGAAGAGAGTCTCCCACAAGCTTGGGGGAGGCTTCTCCAATTACTTACTGCTTTGCCTGATCATCCTCTTAAGAAAAATGAAATATTTGATATCTTTTATAATGGACTAACCGATGCTTCCAGAGATTACTTGGATAGTTTTGCTAGTTCTGTTTTCAGGGAAAGAACACCGGATGAAGATGAAATTCTATTGAATAATATATTGAAAAATGAAAATAATTGGACACTTCCTAAGCCAACTGATGACCCACAAGTATAGGGGATCTATCGTAGTCCTTTCGATAAGTAAGAGTGTCGAACCCAACGAGGAGCAGAAGGAAATGATAAGCGGTTTTCAGCAAGGTATTCTCTGCAAGTACTGAAATAAGTGGTAACAGATAGTTTTGTGATAAGATAATTTGTAACGAGCAACAAGTAACAAAAGTAAATAAAGTGCAGCAAAGTGTCCCAATCCTTTTTGTATCAAAGGACAAGCCTGGACAAACTCTTATATAAGGTAAAGCACTCCCGAGGACACATGGGAATATCGTCAAGCTAGTTTTCGTCACGTTCATATGATTCGCGTTCCGTACTTTGATAATTTGATATGTGGGTGGACCGGTGCTTGGGTGCTGTTCTTACTTGAACAAGCATCCCACTCATGATTAACCTCTATTGCAAGCATCCGCAACTACAACAAAAGTATTAAGGTAAACCTAACCATAGCATGAAACATATGGATCCAAATCAGCCCCTTACGAAACAACGCATAAACTAGGGTTTAAGCTTCTGTCACTCTAGCAACCCATCATCTACTTATTACTTCCCAATGCCTTCCTCTAGGCCCAAATAATGGTGAAATGTTATGTAGTCGACATTCACATAACACCACTAGAGGCTAGACAACATACATCTCATCAAAATATCGAACGAATACCAAATTCACATGACTACTAATAGCAAGACTTCTCCCATGTCCTCAGGAACAAATGTAACTACTCACAAAGCATATTCATGTTCATAATCAGAGGGGTAATAATATGCATAAAGGATCTGAACATATGATCTTCCACCAAATAAACCAACTAGCATCAACTACAAGGAGTAATCAACACTACTAGCAACCTACTAGTACCAATCCCAGACTTGGAGACAAGAATCGGATACAAGAGATGAACTAGGGTTTTGAGATGAGATGGTGCTGGTGAAGATGTTGATGGAGATTGCCCTCTCCCGATGAGAGGAGCGTTGGTGATGACGATGGCGATGATTTCCCCCTCCCGGAGGGAAGTGTCCCCGGCAGAACAGCTCTTCGGAGCCCTAGATTGGTTCCGCCAAGGTTCCGCCTCGTGACAGCGGAGTTTCGTCCTGAAAGGTTGCTTGTGATTTTTTCCTCATCTAAAGACCTCATATAGCAGAAGATGGGCATCGGAGAGCCAACAGGGGGCCCACGAGGTAGGGGGCGCGCCCTGGGGGGTAGGGCGCGCCCCCCACCCTCGTGGACAGGTGGGCCCCCCTCTGGTGAACTTCTTCTGCTCAATATCTTTTATTATTTCCCAAAATGACTTTCGTGGAGTTTCAGGACTTTTGGAGTTGTGCAGAATAGGTCTCTAATATTTGCTTCTTTTCCAGCCCAGAATTCCAGCTGTCGGCATTCTCCCTCCTTATGTAAACCTTGTAAAATAAGAGAGAATAGGCATAAGTATCGTAACATAACGTGTAATAACATCCCATAATGCAACAAATATCGATGTAAAATCATGATGCAAAATGGACGTATCAACTCCCCCAAGCTTAGAACTCGCTTGTCCTCAAGCGAAAGCCGATAACAATAAATATGTCCCCATGTTTAGAGGTAGAGGCGTCGATAAAAATAAAATACGGACATGAAGGCATCATGATTATTCTCATAACAGCAACATATATAGATTTTGTCATATGATTTCTTATGCTCAAGTAATAATCTATTCACAATGCAGAGGTACGAATCATAAACTTTACGGAAAACCAACAAACTATAATCTCAGTCATTGAAGTAATTGCAATTTATCATAACATCAGAAAGAGTCTATGTCAGAGCTTAATAGCAAGTCCACATACTCAACTATCATTTAGTCTTTCATAATTGCTAACACTCACGCGATACTTGTGGTTACAGAGTTTTAATCGGACACAGAGAAAGATAGGGGCTTATAGTTTCGCCACCCAACCTTTTACCTCAAGGGTAATGTCAACAATAATAACTTATGCTCCCCTACATCCAATTAGGTATATCTATCAGGATCTTTCCAACATACTGTGCTTGCGAAAGGATAAAATGTAAAAAGGAAAGGTGAAGATCACCATGACTCTTGCATAAGGTAGAAGATAATAATAAAAGATAGGCCCTTCGCAGAGGGAAGCAGAGGTTGCCATGCGCTTTTATGGTTGGATGAACAAAATCTTAATGCAAAAGAAAGTCACTTTATATTGCCCCTTGTGATATGAAACTTCATTATGCAGTCCGTCGCTTTTATGTCTTCCACATCACAAGATTGTATAAAGCTTATTTCCTCCACAACAATCTATCATACATATTTAGAGAGCAATTTTTATTGCTTTGCACCGATGACAACTTACTTGAAGGATCTTACTCAATCCATAGGTAGGTATGGTGGACTCTCATGGCGAAACTGGTTTAAGGGTTTTTGGAAGCACAAGTAGTATCTCTACTTGGTGCTGAGAATTTGGCTAGCATGAGGGGGAAAAGCAAGCTCAACATGTTGGATGATCCATGGCAACATACTTTATCTCAGATATAATAAAACATAACTCATTACGTTGTCTTCCTTGTCCAACATCAACTCTTTAGCATGTCATATTTTAATGAGTGCTCCCAATCATAAAAGATGTCAATAATAGTATATTTATATGTGAAACCTCTCTTTCCTTATTACTTCCTATTAATTGCAACGATGACCAAAGCTATGTCTGCCAACTCCCAACAACTTTTAATCATCATACTCTTTCTATGTGAAGTCATCACTCTCAATAAGATTAATATGAACTCTTTGTTTCTTTTTATTCTTTTTCTCTTTATTTTATTCACTCCAGATCATGGCAAAATAATCAAGCCCTTGACTCAACACTAATCTTTATTATATAGCTCATGGACTCGATTACATAGAGAGATCATAAAGCAAAACTCAAAACTAGATCATGCCATAAACTTTATTCTACTAGATCAAGATACTACTAATAGGATTGAACTAAGAAAAACGGTAAAGATAGGAGTGTGATGGTGATACGATACCGGGGCACCTCCCCCAAGCTTGGCAGTTGCCAAGGGGAGTGCCCATACCCATGTGATTATGTCCCCTTTGTTGGTGAAGAAGGTGGAGGTGTTGTTGATGATGTGGGCTTGTCGTCCATCTTCCAAGGCATAGGCTCACCATCATAAAAGGATGATCGAGTCTCCGGGATCCTCAAATCTGCAGCCAAACACATCCTTTTGAATCTATATTCATACTCACAGTTTTGGTTTTGCAGGTCATAGATTTGGGCTTGAAGGTGATTGATCTTCTCGTGAAGCTTGAAGATGGCCTCCCCGATGTTGTCGGCATCCAACTTGTGGCTGCTAGTGAACTCCGCGATCATCATGTGGTTGGAGTTGAGTCCACGTTCCACCATCCCTTGACACTTGAAAACTTGTTGCTCCACTGCTTCGAGCCTCGTCTCCACGCTTCCGGTCCCCTTCGGTCCCTCTTCATCGCGGATGTGCAGCAACCCATCATGCAACTCAATGGTTTGAGAGTGTCGCAGCACCTCCGCGAGGTAAGGGTTGATGACCTTCTCAAAGAACTTGTCCTTGGAGGCACTTGGGGACGTCATGATAATCTAGATCTATCAGAAAAACAGCTCGAAACAAGAACAGAGGATAATTGCGTGATATAGGAGTCAAAACCTTCGGGAGAATATATAATGAATTTTTACCGACCAAAATACGTATCGTGCAAGAAAACGGAGTCCGAAAGGCACACGAGGTGCCCATGAGGTAGGGGGGCGCCCCCAGGGGAGTAGGGCGCGCCCTCCACCCTCGTGGAGCCCTCGTGTCCTTCCCAGACTGCTACGTATTTTTCTATTTTTCTAAATATTCCAAAACGGAGAAATATTGCCTTAAAAATTGTTTTGGAGTCGGTTTACTTACCGTACCACATACCTATTCCTTTTCGGAGTCTGAAACGTTCTGGAAAGTGTCCCTTATATGTATTCCTCCGGGGTTACGGTTTCAATAACATTGGTTTCAATATTTATGGGATTACCTGAGATATAATGTTTGATTCTTTGACCGTTTACCACCTTCAGATTTGTGCCTTCGAAATTGTTGATTTTTATGGCACCGGAACGATAGACCTCCTCGATAATGTAAGGGCCTTCCCATTTAGAGAGAAGTTTTCCTGCAAAAAATCTTAAACGAGAGTTGTATAGCAATACATAATCACCTACATTAAACTCACGCTTTTGTATCCTTTTGTCATGCCATCTTTTAACTTTTTCTTTAAACAACTTGGCATTTTCATAAGCTTATGTTCTCCATTCATCAAGTGAGCTAATATCAAATAACCTCTTTTCACCGGAAAGTTTGAAATCATAGTTGAGCTCTTTAATAGCCCAATATGCCTTATGTTATAGTTCGAGAGGTAAGTGACATGCTTTTCCATAAACCATTTTATAGGGAGACATACACATAGGATTTTTATAGGTAGTTCTATAAGCCCATAATGCGTCATCAAGTTTCTTGGACCAATTCTTTCTAGACCCATTGACAGTCTTTTGCAAAATTAATTTGAGCTCTCTATTACTCAATTCTACTTGACCGCTAGACTGTGGGTGATAAGGAGATGCAATTAACGTCATACTTAGCAAGCATTTTACGGAAAGCACCATGAATAAAATGTGAACCACCATCAGTCATTAAATATCTAGGGACTCCAAACCTCGGAAAAATAACTTCTTTAAGCATCTTAATAGAAGTGTTATGATCAGCACTACTAGTTGGAATAGCTTCTACCCACTTAGTAACGTAATCAACAGCAACTAAAATATGTGTATATCCATTAGAGGCAGGAAAAGGTCCCATATAATCAAAGGCCCAAACATCAAATGGTTCGATAACAAGTGAATAATTCATAGGCATTTCTTGACGTCTACTAATATTACCAATTCTTTGACATTCATCACATGATAGGACAAACTTACAGGCATCCTTGAAGAGAGTAGGCCAATGAAAACCGGATTGCAATACCTTATGTGCAGTTCTATCTCCCGCGTGGTGTCCTCCATAAGCTTCGGAGTGACACTTGCGAAGGATCTGTTCCTGTTCATGCTCAGGCACACAACGTCTAATAACACCATCTACTCCTTCTTTATAAAGATGTGGGTCATCCCAAAAGTAATGTCTCAAATCATAGAAAAACTTTTTCTTTTGCTGGTATGTGAAACTAGGTGGTATAAATTTTGCAACAATGTAATTAGCATAATCAGCATACCATGGAGTACTACGAGAAGTATTTATGACATTTAATTGCTCATCAGGAAAGCTATCATCAATAGGTAGTGGATCATCAAGAACATTTTCTAACCTAGAGAAGTTGTCTGCAACGGGGTTCTCAGCTCCCTTTCTATCAACAATATGCAAATCAAATTCTTGTAGCAGGAGAACCCATCTAATAAGTCTAGGTTTGGCATCTTTCTTTTCCATAAGATATTTAATAGCAGCATGATCAGTGTGAATAGTTACTTTAGAATCAACAATATAAGGTCTGGACTTATCACAAGCAAATACAACTGCTAAGAGTTCCTTTTCAGTAGTAGCATAATTTCTTTGAGCATTGTCTAGAGTCTTACTAGCATAATGGATAACATTTAATTTCTTATCAACTCTTTTCCCTAGAACAGCACCTACAACATAATCACTAGCATCACACATAATTTCAAAAGGTAAATTCCAATCAGGTGGCTGAACAATAGGTGCAGAGATCAATGCTTTCTTAAGTATTTCAAATGCTTCTACACAATCATCATCAAAGACAAATGGTATATCTTTTTGTAATAAATTAGTCAGAGGCCGAGAAATTTTTGAGAAGTCCTTAATGAACCTCCTATAAAATCCGGTGTGACCAAGGAAACTTCTTATACCTTTGATGTCCTTGGGACATGTCATCTTTTCAATAGCATCAACCTTGGCTTTATCAACTTCAATACCTCTTTCAGAAACTTTATGCCCCAAGACAATACCTTTGTTCACCATAAAGTGACACTTCTCTCAATTCAAGACAAGATTAGTTTCTTCACATCTCTGCAAAACTCGATCAAGGTTGCTCTAGCAATCATCAAAAGAAGATCTATAGATGGAAAAGTCGTCCATGAAAACCTCACAAATCTTTTCACAAAAGTCAGAGAATATAGCCATCATGCATCTTTGAAAGGTAGCAGGCGCATTACATAAACCAAAAGGCATACTTCTATAAGCAAAAATACCATAAGGGCAAGTAAAAGTGGTCTTTGATTGATCTTTAGCTGACACAGGTATTTGAGAGAAACCAGAATAACCATCTAGAAAGCAATAATGTGTATGTTTGCATAACCTTTCTATCATTTCATCGATAAAAGGTAAGGGGTAATGATCCTTTTTAGTAGCTTTATTTAATTTATGGAAATCAATTACCATCCTATAGCCTGTAATAATTCTTTGTGGAATCAATTCATCTTTATCATTAGGAATAACAGTAACACCTCCCTTCTTAGGGACACAATGGAAAGGACTTACCCACTGACTATCAGCAACATGATAAATTATACCTGCCTCCAGAAGATTTAGTATTTCTTTTCTTACCACTTATTTCATTTTAGGATTCAGACGTCGTTGATGATCACGAATGGGTTTGGCATCTTCTTCCAAATTTATTTTATGTTGACATAGAGTGGGACTAATGCCCTTAAGATCATCAAGAGTATACCCAATAGCAGCACGGTGCTTCTTCAGAGTTTTCAATAATATTTCTTCTTCATGCTCTAAAAGGTTAGCACTAATAATAACAGGATATATCTTCTTTTCATCAAGATAAGCATATTTAAGATTACCAGGCAACGGTTTAAGCTCAAACACGGTATCACCCTTGGGTGGAGGAGGATCCCCTAGGATTTCAACAGGCAAATTGTGTTTCAGAATAGGTTCCTGTTTAAAGAATACTTCATCTATTTCCCTTCTTTCATTCATAAACATATCATTCTCATGGTCTAGCAAATATTGTTCTAAAGGATCACTAGGAGGTACGGCAATAGAAGCAAGACCAATAATTTCATCCTTACTAGGCAATTCTTCTTCATGGTGTTGTTTACTAAATTTAGAGAAATTAAACTCATGAATCATATCATCCAAGCCAATAGTAACAACATTCTTTTCGCAGTCTATCTTAGCATTGACAATGTTCAAGAAGGGTCTACCAAATATAATGGGACAAAAGCTATCTTGTGGGGAACCAAGAACAAGAAAATCAGCAGGGTATTTAGTTTTCCCACACAAGACTTCAACATCTCTAACAATTCCCATTGCTGATATAGTATCTCTATTGGCAAGTTTAATTGTGACATCAATATCTTCTAACTCAGCAGGTGCAATTTCATGCTTAATTTCTTCATATAAGGTAATAGGTATAACACTAGCACTAGCACCCATATCACATAAGCCATGATAACAATGATCTCCTATTTCAACAGAAATAACAGCCACGCCTACCATAGGTCTATGTTTATCTTTAGCACAAGGTTTGGCAATTCTAGCGGTTTCACCGCAGAATTGAATAACATGCCCATCAATGTTATTAGCCAAGAGATCTTTAACAATAGCAATATTAGGTTCAACTTTAACTTTCTTAGGAGGTGTATAAGTTCTAATATTGCTTTTATGAACCACAGTTGAAGCTTTAGCATGATCCTTTATTCTAATAGGGAAAGGTGGTTTCTCAACATAAGAAGTAGGAACAATAGGATCATTATAAGTGACAGTCCTTTCTTCAACTTTAGTAGGTGCAACTACTTTTACTTCTATGGGAGGATGATATTTAAACCACTTCTCCTTGGGGAGATCAACATAAGTAGCAAAAGATTCACAGAAAGAAGCTACTATCTCAGAGTCAAGTCCATATTTAGTGCTAAATTTACGGAAAACATCGGTATCCATAAAAGACTTAACACAATCAAACTTAGGTGTCATACTTGACTCCTTACCTTCGTCGAGATCCCAATCTTCAGAGTTCCGTTTAATTCTATCCAATAAATTCCATTTGAATTCAATAGTCTTCATCATAAAAGAGCCAGCACAAGAAGTATCAAGCATGATGCGATTGTTTTCAGAAAGCCGAGCATAAATTTTTTGAAGAATTATTTCTCTTGAGAGCTCATGATTGGGGCATGAATATAACATTGATTTAAGCCTCCCCCAAGCTTGAGCGATGCTTTCTCCTTCACGAGGCCAAAAATTATATATATAATTGCGATCACGATGAACAAGATGCATAGGATAATACTTTTGATGAAATTCCAACTTCATTCGTTTATAGTTCCATGATCCCGTATCATCACATAACCTATACCATGTCGATGCATCTCCCTTCAAAGATAAAGGGAAGACCTTCTTATTAACAACATCATCAGGTATACCTGCAAGCTTAAATAATCCACAAACTTCATCCACAAAGAGTAGATGTTCATCAGGATGCTTTGTTCCATCTCCTGTAAAAGTATTAGCTAGCAGTTTTTCAAACATACCCGAAGGAAGTTCAAAGGGAATAATTTCATTTTCAGTAGGTTCAGTAGGTTGAGGAGAAATTGTTTGCTCTACTAGTCGGGGTGAAGATACCGCGAACAAGCCCCTCAGAGGATTACTTTCCATAGTGACAAGTGACAGTAAATTTCAGCACACTATATAAATTTTTCCTTACCAAATTCCACCTACCAAAGGCGCTTCACTCCCCGGCAACGGCGCCAGAAAAGAGTCTTGATGACCCACAAGTATAGGGGATCTATCGTAATTCTTTCAATAAGTAAGAGTGTCGAACCCAACAAGGAGCAGAAGGAAATGATAAGCGGTTTTCGGCAAGGTATTCTCTGCAAGTATTGAAATAAGTGGTAACAGATAGTTTTGTGATAAGATAATTTGTAACGAGCAACAAGTAACAAAAGTAAATAAAGTGCAGAAAAGTGGCCCAATCCTTTTTGTAGCAAAGGACAAGCCTGGACAAACTCTTATATAAGGTAAAGCGCTCCCGAGCATGTGATTCACATTCATATGATTCACGTTCCGTACTTTGATAATTTGATATGTGGGTGGACTGGTGCTTGGGTGATGTTCTTACTTGAACAAGCATCCCACTCATGATTAACCTCTATTGCAAGCATCCGCAACTACAACAAAAGTATTAAGGTAAACCTAACCATAGCATGAAACATATGGATCCAAATCAGCCCCTTACGAAGCAACGCATAAACTAGGGTTTAAGCTTCTGTCACTCTAGCAACCCATCATCTACTTATTATTTCCCAATGCCTTCCTCTAGGCCCAAATAATGGTGAAGTGTTATGTAGTCGACGTTCACATAACACCACTAGAGGCTAGACAACATACATCTCATCAAAATATCGAACGAATACCAAATTCACATGACTAGTAATAGCAAGACTTCTCCCGTGTCCTCAGGAACAAACGTAACTACTCACAAAGCATATTCATGTTCATAATCAGAGGGGTAATAATATGCATAAAGGATCTGAACATATGATCTTCCACCAAATAAACCAACTAGCATCAACTACAAGGAGTAATCAACACTACTAGCAACCTACTAGTACCAATCCCGGACTTGGAGACAAGAATCAGATACAAGAGATGAACTAGGGTTTTGAGATGAGATGGTGCTGGTGAAGATGTTGATGGAGATTGCCCTCTCCCGATGAGAGGAGCGTTGGTGATGACGATGGTGATGATTTCCCCCTCTCGGAGGGAAATGTCCCCGGCAGAATAGCTCTGCCGGAGCCCTAGATTGGTTCCGCCAAGGTTCCGCCTCGTGGCGGCATAGTTTCATCCCGAAAGGTTGCTTGTGATTTTTTCCTCATCGAAAGACCTCATATAGCAGAAGATGGGCATCGGAGAGCCAACAGGGGGCCCACGAGGTAGGGGGCGCGCCCTGGGGGGTAGGGCGCCCCCCACCCTCGTGGACAGGTGGGCCCCCCTCTGGTGAACTTCTTCTGCTCAATATTTTTTATTATTTCCCAAAATGACTTTCATGGAGTTTCAGGACCTTTGGAGTTGTGCAGAATAGGTCTCTAATATTTGCTCCTTTTCCAGCCCAAAATTCCAACTGCCGGCATTCTCCCTCCTTATGTAAACCTTGTAAAATAAGAGAGAATAGGCATAACTATTGTACCATAACATGTAATGATAGCCCATAATGCAATAAATATCGATGTAAAAGTATGATGCAAAATGGACGTATCACCAACTCTTGAGCCTATTCCTAAGCCAACTCCGAAGAAGAGGGGTGTTCTATTTCTCAGTCCTGAAGATATGCAAGAGGCAAAGAAATCTATGAAAGAAAAGGGTATTAAAGCTGAAGATGTTAAGAATTTACCTCCTATTGAAGAAATACATGGTCTTAATTTACCGCCTGTTGAGGAAACATATGATATTAATCCATTACCTATTGAAGAAACTCATGGTCTTGATAACCCGACACATGTAGTAAAGGTAAATTCTATCTATAGATATGATAAAGCTGAAATCCCTCCTACTAAGTTTGTTAGCCAATGTTTGGATGAGTTTGATAACTTTATGATTAAGCAAGAAGACTTCAATGCTTATTTTGGTAGAAAATTAAACAAAATGCTTATATGATTGAACACTTGGGTGATTATATGGCTAATGTTAAATGTGAACTTAAACTCATTAGTAAACATGCTTCTATGTTTACCACTCAAGTAGAACAAGTACTTAAGGCTCAGCATGATTTGCTCAATGAATTAAATAATAAGAATAATGACTATGCTATTAGAGTGGCTACTAGAACTGGTAAGATGACTCAGGAACCTTTGTATCCTGAAGGCCATCCTAAGAGAATGGAGCAGGACTCTCAGAGAAATAATATAGATGCACCTAGTCCTTCTAAAAATTAGAAAAAGAAAAATGATAGGACTTTGCATGCTTCTAGTGAACATGTTGCTGAACCACCTGAGAATCCCAATGATATTTCTATTTCTGATGCTGAAACACAATATGGTAATGAACATGAACCTAGTGATAATGTTAATGATAATGTTCATGATGATGCTCAACCTAGTAATGATAATGATGTAGAGATTGAACCTGCTGTTGATCTTGATAACCCACAATCAAAGAATCAACGTTATGATAAGAGAGACTTTGTCACTAGGAAGCACGGATGGGTTCAGAAACCCATGCCTTTTCCTCCTAAACCATCCAAGAAAAAGGATGATGATGATTTTGAGCACTTTGCTAAAATGATTAGACCTATCTTTTTGCGTATGCGATTAACTGATATTCTCAAAATGAATCCTTATGCTAAGTACATGAAAGAAATTGTTAGAAATAAAAGAAAGATACCGGAAGCTGAAATTTCCACCATGCTTGCTAATTATACTTTTAAAGGTGGAATACCAAAGAAACTTGGAGACCCAGGAGTACCTACTATACCATGCTCCATTAAAAGAAATTATGTTAGAACTGCTTTATGTGATCTTGGAGCTGGTGTTAGTGTTATGCCTCTCTCTTTATATCGTAGACTTGATTTGAATAAGTTGACACCTACTGAAATATCTTTGCAAATGGCTGATAAATCAACTGCTATACCTGTCGGTATTTGTGAGGATGTGCATGTTGTAGTTGCAAACGTTACTATTTTAATGGACTTTGTTATTCTTGATATTCCCGAGGACGATAGTATGTCTATTATTCTTGGAAGACCCTTTTTGAATATTGCAGGGGCTGTTTTTGATTGCAATAGAGGCAATGTTACTTTTCATGTTAATGGTAATGAGCATACGGTACACTTTCTAAGGAAACAACCTCAGGTCCAAAGTATAAATTCTATTGGAAAAATTCCATCGATTATTATTGGAGGTTTTGAATTTCCTCTTCCTACTGTCAAAAAGAGATACGATATTCTTATTATTGGGGATGTGCATATCCCCGTTGAGGTAACATAGTGTTATTCGAAATTTCTCCGGTTTCATGCAATTCAGAATGAGTTTGTTAACAAGACCTACTCAACCTTGTTAGTGGATTCCTTTTGATGATCATGAGATGGATGAAGTTAGAAAGCACAACCTTCTGTACCCTCTCTCTACTTTATGTTATTTAGTTGAAATAAAGTAAAAATAGTATTTTTCTATCTGTTTTCTGAATTATCCATGCAATATAAAAATACCCCGAAAATAAAAGTTCTCCAAATGCCCTGAAATTGAAATATGATTTTTTCTGGAATATTTGAGAATATTTGGCACTAAGAACACATCAGGGGGAGTTGGCACCTGGCCACGAGGTTCCAGGGCGCGCCCACCCCCCTGGGCGTGCCCCCTACCTCGTGGACCCATGGTGGCTCCCCTCCACTTATTCCTACACCCACACACTTCTTCCTCCCAAAAAATCACTATCCAGCTCAAGCACGAGTTCTAGCTCATTTTGCTGCGATTTTCGATCTCCTTGCTCAAAGCACCTCTCACAAAACTGCTTTGGGGGATTGTTCCTTGGTATGTGACTCCTCCATTGGTCCAATTAGTTTTTGTTCTAGTGCTTTATTCATTGCAAATTTGTGCTGCCTAGGTGACCATGTTCTTGAGCTTGCATGTCAAATTTATATGGTTCCAAGTAGTTCTAATGCATGATATAGGCTCTAGCTACTTGTAGGAGTAGTTGCTATCAATTTTGTTGAGCTTGGGTCACTTTTAATTGAAGTTACTAAAAATTTCAGAAAATAATGAAGAGATTTTTGAGGGGCTCATCGAGCTGAAGTTCGAAGGAAAAACAAAGTGAAGAAGCAGAGAGGCCCAAATATAATCTACCTTGCACCGCGGAGGTTCGGCCGCGTGAATGGCCTTCCGATGATTTCTTGAGAGCAGCCGGGATTTATGTTGATTTTTATGAATTGGCTGAGAATGCAGGCCTAACCGACTTCCTCCACGACCAACGCGAACAGTATCTCTTACTCACCAATACTTTTGTGCAAAACTTCTACTATTATCCTAAGGAATCACCTCCTTCAGTAGAGTTTCATTTATATGATGTGGTTAAGAAGATGTCACTATATGAATTTTGCAGAGTTTGCAAAATACCTTTCGAGGGTAGCTTAGAGGAACCACATCCTAACGATGTGGACGGGTTTATTGATACTATTACTATAGGGGAAACTAGGAAGGTTTCCGATGCAAGAATCACTAGCATACATTTTCCTGTTTTACGCTACTTTGCAATATTTTCTAGTCGTTGCTTAATTGGTCGCGGAAACTGTGGAAACCTTAGTGTTCCTGATATTATTATTTTGTTCCATGGTTTATTCTGTGATAACTCTGTTAGTATGGGCGGTATTATTGCCAAACAGTTAAGTCTGAACCGTACAAAGGGCCCCATCTTTGGAGGTGTCTATGCTTCACGCCTTGCTGCATATTATAACATACCTATTAGGCACTATGAAAAAGAAGAAAAATTGCTACCCACTGTTTATTTAGATTATAAGAGTATGGTAGCGCATGATTTTATTGTTAAGAATAGGGAAAGGGCGCTTAAATACAAATTGTTCTTTGATAAACATCACCCTGAGACTATTACCTTGCCTGCTCCTTCCTTGTTTGATTTATCTGCAGGCCAGTATCTCGTTCCGTTGGAGGCCATTCACGCCCACCGGAACCCTACGTCAGCCACAGAGCCAGAGCCGGAACCACAATTTGATCCTCCACGACAGTCTAATTACCAGTGGGATCCGGAGATGATTGCCAACCAGTGGCAATTAGGGTCTTCTGCTTCTCAGTACAACCCCAACTACAACTTTGGATATCCGCCAGGCCATTCGTGGCAATAAACCAACTTAGGCCAAAAGCCTAAGCTTGGGGGAGTATGAATTTCTCACCGACATTACATTTATGTTCACACACTCATTGCTAGTTGTCGGTGCTCATACTCGTTCATTGTACTATCCATGCTAATTTATTTTGCTTTTTATGCTTTCTTCTTGTGTGTTTGATAAACCTTAAGAAAACCAAAAAAATTAGTTGTAGCTTTAGTTAGTTTACTTTTCTTGCTGTAGTAGTAATAATTAAAAAGAAAACCCAAAAAAAATTCCTGTTCTTCTTTTGCTTCTTGGGAGCTTTCCCGTGTAAATAGTTTTATTTCTTTTCTTTGGGGTTCGATAGGAGAAAACCATAATTAAATTGTTGAGGTCGCTCTATTATGCATTATTGTTGCCCATATTGCCTTGTCTTCTCCTGCTTAGTGAATGCTTGCAGATTCCAGCTTAGTCCAATGCACGTGCATTATTATTATTATTCACATCGTTCGGTCATGCAAGTGAAAGGCAATAATGACGATATATGATGGACTGATTGAGATGGGAGAAGCTGGTATGAACTCGACCTCTCTTGTTTGTGTAAATATGATTAGTTCATCATTCCTGATTCAGCCTATTATGAATGAACATGTTTGCAATGACAATTAGAGAATATAGTTGCTCGTGCCATGCTTGATTAGCTATGAGTTTATAATGGTTTACCTTGCGTGCCAACATGCTATTAAAATGGTTGTGATGTGGTATGATAGGGTGTATCCTCCTTTGAATGATTTGAGTGACTTGACTTGGCACATGTTCACGCATGTAGTTGAAACAAAATCAACATAGCCTTCACGATATTTATGTTCATGGTGGATTATATCCTACTCATGCTTGCACTCAATGTTTATTAATTTTAGTGCATGTTCATGACTATTGTCGCTCTCTAGTTGGTCGCTTCCCAGTCTTTTGCTAGCCTTCACTTGTACTAAGCGGGAATACTGCTTGTGCATCCAATCCCTTAAACACCAAAGTTATTCCATATGAGTCCACCATACCTTCCTATATGCGGTATCTACCTGCCGTTCCGAGTAAATTTGTATGTGCCAAATTCTAAACCTTCAAATGAAATTCTGTTTTGTATGCTCGAATAGCTCATGTATCAACTAGGGATGTCCGTACCTTCCATGCTAGGCGGGTTATTCTCAAGAGGAGTGGACTCCGCTCCTCACTCACGAGAAAATGGCTGGTCACCGGGATGCCCTGTCCCATGCTTTATGCAAATCAAATCAAAATAATTGCAAACAAAACTCCCCTGGGGCTGTTGCTAGTTGGAGGCACTCGTTGTTTCGAGCCAGCCATGGATTGATGCTTGTTGGTGGTGGGGGAGTATAGACTTTACCATTCTGTTTGGGAACCGCCCATAATGTGTGTAGCATGGAAGATAACGCCATCTCTTGGTTGTTATGTTGACAATGAAAGTATACCACTCAAAATATTATTTATCTCTGCTTTAAAACCGAGCTCTAGCACCTCTACAAATCCCTGCCTCCCTCTGTGAAGGGCCTATCTATTTACTTTTATGTTGAGTCATCACCCTCTTATTAAAAGCACCAGCTGGAGAGCACCGCTGTCATTTGCATCCATTACTATTAGTTTATATTGGGTATGACTATGACTGGATCTCTTTTACCATGAATTACAATGTTTAGTCAGTCCTTGATCTTTAAACATGCTCTGCATTTATGTTTTGCGGTCTCAGAAAGGGCTAGCGAGATACCATCTTGTTATATCATATCATGATTGTTTTGAGAAAGTGTTGTCATCCGAGATTTATTATTATTGCTCGCTAGTTGATTATGCCATTGACATGAGTAAACATGAGACCTAAATGTTATTGTGAATATGGTTAGTCATAATCTTTGCTGAAAACTTGAATGCTGGCTTTACATATTTACAACAACAAGAGCAAACAAAGTTTGTAAAAGTTTTTCTTTATCACTTTCAGTTTATCAACTGAATTGCTTGAGGACAAGCAAAGGAAGCTTGGGGGAGTTGATACGTCTCCGTCGTATCTACTTTTCCAAACACTTTTGCCCTTGTTTTGGACTCTATCTTGCATGATTTGAATGGAACTAACCCGGACTGACGCTGTTTTCCGCAGAATTGCCATGGTGTTATTTTTGTGCAGAAATAAAAGTTCTCGGAATGACCTAAAAATCAATGGAGAATTATTTTGGAATATATAAAAAATACTGGAAGAAGAATCCACGTCAGGGGGGCCTCCACCTGTCCACGAGGGTGGGGGGGCGCGCCCCCTACCTCATGGGCCCCCTGACGCTCCACTGACCTCAACTCCAACTCCATATATTCGTGTTCGGAGAGAAAAAAATTAGAGAGAAAGTTTCATCGCGTTTTATGATACGGAGCCGCCGCCAAGCCCTAAACTCTCTCGGGAGGGCTGATCTAGAGTCCGTTCGGGGCTCCGGAGAGGGGAATCCGTCGTCGTCATCATCATCAACCATCCTCCATCACCAATTTCATGATGCTCACCGTCGTGCGTGAGTAATTCCATCGTAGGCTTGCTGGACGGTGATGGGTTGGATGAGATTTATCATGTAATCGAGTTAGTTTTGTTAGGGTTTGATCCCTAGTATCCACTATGTTCTGAGATTGATGTTGCTATGACTTTGCTATGCTTAATGCTTGTCACTAGGGCCCGAGTGCCATGATTTCAGATATGAAACTATTATGTTTTCATGAATATATGTGAGTTCTTGATCCTATCTTGCAAGTCTATAGTCACCTACTATGTGTTATGATCCAGCAACCCCGAAGTGACAATAATCGGGACCACTCCCGGTGATGACCATAGTTTGAGGAGTTCATGTATTCACTATGTGTTAATGCTTTGGTCCGGTACTCTATTAAAAGGAGGCCTTAGTATCCCTTAGTTTCCGCTAGGACCCCCGCTGCCACGGGAGGGTAGGACAAAAGAAGTCATGCAAGTTCTTTTCCATAAGCACGTATGACTATATTCGGAATACATGCCTACATTACATTGGTGAATTGGAGCTAGTTCTGTGTCACCCTATGTGATGATTGTTACATGATGAACCGCATCCGACATAATTCTCCATCACCGATCCAATGCCTACAAGCTTTTCACATATTGTTCTTCGCTTATTTACTGTTCCGTTGCTACTGTTACAATCACTATAAAACCCAAAAATATTACTTTTGCTATCATTACCGTTACTTCCATACTACTTTGCTACTAAATACTTTGCTGCAGATACTAAGTTATCCAGGTGTGGTTGAATTGACAACTCAACTACTAATACTTGAGAATATTCTTTGGCTCCCCTTGTGTCGAATCAATAAATATGGGTTGAATACTCTACCCTCGAAAACTGTTGCAATCCCCTATACTTGTGGGTTATCACTTCACGATCCGACCGATCCTAGTACCGAAAGTACGGCACCTCCGCGATCTGCACACGTTCGACTCGGTGACATCCCACGAAC
This sequence comes from Triticum urartu, assembly GCF_003073215.2. Classification (NCBI taxonomy): domain Eukaryota; kingdom Viridiplantae; phylum Streptophyta; class Magnoliopsida; order Poales; family Poaceae; genus Triticum; species Triticum urartu. The sequence goes on from NC_053027.1 coordinate 567,874,438, forward strand.
TCTCGATCCAACAGTGTGTCGAGGGAGAGCTTCGTCAGCACGACGGCGTGATGACGGTGATGATGAAGCTACTGGCGCAGGGCTTTGCCTAAGCACTGCAACGATATGACCGAGGTGGATTATGGTGGAGGGGGGCACCGCACACGGCTAAGAGATCAGTGATCAACTTGTGTGTTTATGGGGTGCCCCCCTCCCCCGTATATAAAGGAGTGGAGGAGGGGGGAGGTCCGGCCCTCTATGGCGTGCCCTGGAGGAGTCCTACTCCCACTGGGAGTAGGATTCCCCCCTTCTCTTGTTGGACTAGGAGAGAAGGAAGGGGGAGAGGGAGGAAGGAAAGGGGGGCGCCGCCCCCCTTCCTAGTCCAATTCGGACCAGAGGGGGAGGGGCGCGCGGCCTGCCCTGGCTGCCCCTCTCTCTCTCTCCAGTAAAGCCCGTTAGGCCCATATACTCCCCGGGGGGTTTCGGTAACCCCCAGTACTCCGGTATATGCCCGAACTCTCTCAAAACCTTTCCGATGTCCAAACATAGTCATCCAATATATCAATCTTTATGTCTCAGCCATTTCGAGACTCCTCGTCATGTCCGTGATCATATCCGGGACTCTGAACTACCTTCGGTACATCAAAACACATATACTCATAATAACGGTCGTCACCGAACTTTAAGCATGCAGACCCTACGGGTTCAAGAACTATGTAGACATGACCGAGACTCATCTCCGATCAATAACCAATAGCGGAACCTGGATGCTCATATTGGTTCCTACATATTCTACGAAGATCTTTATCGGTCAAACCGCATAACAACATACGTTGTTCCCTTTGTCATCGGTATGTTACTTGCCCGAGATTCGATCGTCGGTATCTCAATACCTAGTTCAATTTCATTTACCGGCAAGCTCTTTACTCGTTCCGTACTGCATCATCCCGCAACTAACTCATTAGTCACATTGCTTGCAAGGCTTATAGTGATGTGCATTACCGAGAGGGCCTAGAGATACCTCTCCCACAATCGAAGTGACAAATCCTAATCTCGATCTATGCCAACTCAACAAGTACCATTGTAGACACCTATAGAGCACCTTTATAATCACCCAGTTACGTTGTGATGTTTGGTAGCACACTAAGTGTTCCTCCGGTATTCAGGAGTTGCATAATCTCATAGTCATAGGAACATGTATAAGTCATGAAGAAAGCAATAGCAACATACTACATGATCAAGTGCTGAGCTAACGGAATGGGTCAAGTCAATCACACCATTCTCTAATGATGTGATCTCGTTAATCAAATGACAACTCATGTCTATGGCTAGGAAACTTAACCATATTTGATTCATCGAGCTAGTCAAGTAGAGGCATACTAGTGACACTCTATTTGTCTATATATTCACACATGTACTAAGTTTCCAGTTAATACAATTCTAGCATGAATAATAAACATTTATCATGATATAAGGAAATATAAATAAAAACTTTATTATTGCCTCTAGGGCATATTTCATTCATAATCATAAGTAGGAGGTTTGTTCAAGTAAGAACAACACCTAAGCACCGGTCCACCCACATATCAAATTATCAAAGTAGCGAACACAAATCAAACCAACATGATGAAAGTGACTAGATGAAATTCCCGTGTACCCTCAAGAACTCTTTGCTTATCATAACAGACCATTTTGGCCTGTCCTTTGCCTCAAAAGGATTGGGCTACCTTGCTGCATACTTATTGCTACTATCGTTACTTGCTCGTTACAAATTATCTTGCTATCAAACTAGTCTGCTACTTACCATTTCAGCACTTGCAGATAGTACCTTACTGAAAACTTGTCAATTCCTTCTGCTCCTCGTTGGGTTCGACACTCTTACTTATCGAAAAGAGCTACAATTGATCCCCTATACTTGTGGGTCATCAAGGCTATTTTCAGGCGCTGTTGCTGAGGAGTGAAGCACCTTTGGTAAGTGGGATTTGGTAAGGAAACATTTATATAGTGTGCTGAAATTTATTGTCACTTGTCACTATGGAAAACAATCCTTTGAGGGGTTTGTTCGGGGTATCTTCACCTTGTCCGGAACCACAATTAGCTACCCCTCAACCTACTGCACCTATTGAAAATATTGAATATGAAATTCCTTCGGGTATGATGGAACAACTGCTAGCTAATCCTTATGCAGGAGATGGAACAGAACATCTTGATATGCACTTAATATATGTGGAACAAATTTGTGGATTGTTTAAGCTTGCAGGTTTACTCGGAGATGAGGTGATGTAAAAGGTTTTCCCTTTAACTTTGAAGAGAAAAACATTGGCATGGTATAGGCTATGCGATGATATTGGATCATTTAATTGGAATCGTTTGAAATTGGAGTTCCGCCAAAAATTTTATCCTATGCATCTAGTTCATCGTGATCGGAATTATATATATAATTTTTGACCGTACCTCATGAAGGATAACGTATCGCTCTAGCTTGGGGGAGGCTTAAGTCAATGTTATATTCATGCCCCAATCATGAGCTCTCAAGAGAAATTATTATTTAGTACTTTTATGCTCGGCTTTCTCGTAATTATCAAACCATGCTTGATACATCTTGTGCTGGTTCTTTTATGAAGAAGACTATTGAATTCTGGTGGGATCTTTTGGAAAGAATTAAACACAATTCTGAAGATTGGGAACTTGACGAAGGTAAAGAGTCAGGTATTAAACTTAAGTATGATTGCATTAAATCTTTTATGGATACCGATGCTTTTCAAAAGTTTAACACTAGATATGGACTTGACTCTGAGATAGTAGCCTCCTTTTGTGAATCATTTGCTACTCATGTTGAACTCCCTAAAGAGAAGTGGTTTAAATATCACCCACCTATTAAAGAAGAAATTAAAGAACCGATACCAGTTAAAGAAGAAACTATACTTTATAATGTTGATTCAGTTGTCCCTTCTGCTTATATTGAGAAACCACCTTTTCCTGTTAGGATAAAGGAACATGCTAAAGCTACAACTGTGGTTAACAAAAGCTATGTTAGAACACCTAAACCTGATGAACAAATTAAAGTAGAACCTAGCATTGCTATGGTTAAAGATCTCTTAGAAGAAGATATAGATGGGCATGTTATTTACTTCTATGAAGAAGCTGCTAGAATTGCTAAACCTGATAAAAAAGATAAACATAGACCTGTTGTGCGCATGCCTGTCATCTCAGTTAAAATAGGAGATCACTGTTACCATGGTTTATGTGACATGGGTGCTAGTGTGATTGCTATTCCTTACACTTTATATCAAGAAATTATGGAAAACATAGCACCTTTTGACATAGAAGAAATAGATGTTACTATTAAACTTACTAATAGAGATACCATATCACCAATTGGGATTGTTAGAGATGTTGAAGTCTTGTGTGGAAAAATAAAATACCGTACTGATTTTCTTGTTCTTGGTTCCCCACAAGATGACTTATGTCCCATTATCTTTGGAAGACCTTTTTTGAACACAGTTAATGCTAAGATAGATTGTAAGAAACAAACCGTCGGTGTTAGCTTTGGTGATGAGTCTCATGAGTTTAATTTTTCCAAGTTTAGTAGAAATCTTCATGAAAAAGAATTGCCTAGTAAGGATGAATTAATTGGTCTTACTTCTATTGTTGTACCACCTACTAATCCTTTAGAATAGTATTTGCTAGACCATGAAAATGATTTACATATGCATGAAAGAAATGAAATAGATATGATTTTCTTTGAACAACGTCCTCTACTTAAACACAATTTGCCTACTGAAACTCTTGGAGGTCCTCCTCCACCTAAAGGTGATCCTGTGTTTGAATTAAAACAATTGACGGACACTTTGAAATATGCTTATCTTGACGAAAAGAAAATATATCATGTTATTATCAGTGCTAACCTTTCAGAACATGAAGAAGAAAGATTATTGAAAGTTATAAGGAAGCACCGGGCTGCTATTGGATATACCATTGATGATTTAAAGGGCATTAGTCCCACTCTATGTCAGCACAAAATCAATATGGAACCTAATGCTATACCCGATGTTGATCACCAACGTCGGTTAAATCCGAAGATGAAAGAGGTGGTAAGAATGGAAATGTTAAAACTTCTAGAAGCAGGTATAATCTATCCTATAGCTGATAGTAGATGGGTAAGTCTTGTTCACTGTGTTCCTAAGAAAGGAGGTATTACTGTTGTTCCTAATGACAAGAATGAACTTATTCCACAAAGAATTGTTATAGGCTATAGAATGGTAATTAATTTCAGAAAATTAAACAAAGCTACTAGAAAAGATCATTACCCTTTGCCTTTTATTGATCAAATGCTTGAAAGATTATCTAAGCACACACACTTTTGCTTCCTTGATGGATATTCTGGATTTTCACAAATACCTGTTTCTCAACCTGATCAAGAAAAGACCACTTTTACTTGTCCTTTTGGAACCTATGCTTATAGACGTATGCCTTTTGGTTTATGTAATCCACCTGCTACCTTTCAAAGATGCTGCTATATTCTCTGACTTTTGTGAAACGACTGTTGAGGTTTTCATGGATGACTTTTCTGTTTATGGGAAGTCTTTTGATGATTGTTTAAGCAATCTTGATCGAGTTTTGCAGAGATGTGAACAAACAAATCTTGTCTTGAATTGGGAGAAGTGCCACTTGATGGTTAATGAAGGCATTGTCTTGGGTCATAAAATTTCTGAAAGAGGTATTGAGGTGGACCAAGCTAAGGTTGACGCAATCGAGAAAGTGCCATGTCCTAAGGACATAAAAGGTATTCCTAGTTTCCTAGGCCATGCTGGTTTCTATAGGAGGTTTATTAAAGACTTCTCTAAAATTTCTAGGCCTCTCTCTAATCTTTTGCAAAAGGATATTCCTTTTGTTTTTGATGATGATTGTTTAGAAGCCTTTGAAACACTCAAGAAAGCTTTAACCTCTGCACCTATTTTCCAACCACTTGATTGGAACTTGCCTTTTGAAATCATGTGTGATGCTAGTGATTATGTTGTTGGTGTTGTTCTAGGAAAAAGAGTTGGTAAGAAATTGAATGTTATTCATTATGCTAGTAAAACTCTAGACAGTGCTCAAAGAAATTATGCTACTACTGAAAAAGAATTTTAGCAGTGGTGTTTGCTTGTGATAAGTTTAGACCTTATATTGTTGATTCTAAAGTAACTGTTCACACAGACCATGCTGCTATTAAATATCTTATGGAAAAGAAAGATGCTAAACCTAGACTTATTCGTTGGGTTCTCTTGTTACAAGAATTTTATTTGCATATTATTGATAGAAAAGGAGCTGAGAACCCCATAGCCGATAACTTGTCTAGGCTTGAAAATGTGCTTGATGACCCACTTCCTATTGATGATAGTTTTCCTGATGAGCAGTTAGCTGCAATAAATGTTGCTAATAGTACCCCTTGGTATGCTGACTATGCTAATTACATTGTTGCTAAATATTTTCCACCTAGCTTTACATACAAACAAAAGAAAAAATTCTTCTATGATCTAAGACATTACTTTTGGGATGACCCACATCTTTATAAAGAAGGAGTAGATGGTATTATTAGACGTTGTGTACCTGAGCATGAACAGGGAAAAATCCTACGGAAATGTCACTCCGAACCATATGGAGGGCATCATGCTGGAGATAGAACTGCTCATAAGGTATTGCAATCTGGGTTTTATTGGCCTACTCTCTTCAAGGATGCTCGTAAGTACGTCTCATCTTTTGATGAATGCCAAAGAATAGGTAATATTGGTAAGCATCAAGAAATGCCTATGAATTATTCACTTGCTGTTGAACCATTTGATGTTTGGGGATTTGATTACATGGGACCTTTTCCTTCCTATAATGGCTATACACATATTTTGGTTGTTGTTTATTATGTTACTAAATGGGTAGAAGCTATTCCAGCCAGTAGTGCTGATCACAACACCTCTATTAAAATGCTGAAGGAAATTATTTTCCCAAGGTTTGGAGTCCCTAGATATTTAATGAATGATGGTGGTCCACACTTTATTCATGGTGCTTTTTGTAAAATGCTTGCTAAGTATGATGTTAACCATAGAATTGCATCACCTTATCATCCTCAGTCTAGTGGTCAATTTGAACTTAGCAATAGAGAAATAAAATTAATTTTGCAAAAGACTGTCAATAGGTCTAGAAAGAATTGGTCTAAGAAATTAGATGATGCACTTTGGGCTTATAGAACATCATATAAAAATCCTATGGGTATGTCTCCTTATAAAATGGTCTATGGAAAAGCTTGTCATCTGCCTCTTGAATTAGAACATAAAGCATATTGGGCAGTTAAAGAACTCAATTATGATTTCAAACTTGCTGGTGAAAAGAGGTTATTTGATATTAGCTCATTAGATTAATGGAGAACCCAAGCTTATGAAAATGCAAAATTATTCAAAGAGAAAGTTAAAAGATGGCATGACAAAAGAATCCAAAAGTGTGAGTTTAAAGTCGGAGAATATGTTCTTTTGTACAACTCTCATTTCAGGTTCTTTGTAGGGAAGCTCCTCTCAAAATGGGAAGGCCCATATGGCATCCAGGAGGTTTATCGGTCTGGAGCCATCAAAATAAATAATTCCGAAGGTACTAACCCAAAGGTTGTCAATGGACAACGAATACAGCATTATATCTCAGGTACGCCTATTAATGTTGAAAGTAATATCATCCAAACTTTAACACCGGAGGAACACATAAAAGAGAGCACTCCAGAATCATGAAAATAAGGAGGTACGTGATACGGTAAGTAAACGGACTCCAAAAAATCCGCAAAAATATTTTTATCAGTTTACGAATATTTTAGAAATTTGGAAATAAAGAAACTTCCAGGAAGCGTCCCCTGGTGGGCACAATACACCAGGGCGCGCCAGGCAAGCCTAGCGCGCCTAGGTGGGTTGTGCCCATCTGGGACACCTTCCGTACTCCATTTTTCATCCATGTACTTGTCCCCGAAGATAAAAAATATCTATATATACTTCCCGAACTTGTTAATCACCGTATCGCGAAGAAATCCTCTATTCTCTTTTCTTGCTGTTTCCGGTCAGATTTGTCAAGCCAGGCATCATGTCTTCCTGCTCCTCCAACAACATGGGAGAAGATGCTTGGCTGATGAAGATCAAGACAAAGAGGGAGGAGCCTACGGATGCTGTCAAGGGAGGCAAGGGCAAGGAAGTGATGATGTCAGCTAGGACTACGTCGGTATTTCCCCCAAGAGGAGAGGATGATGTAGCACAGCGATGGTAGGCACTTCCCTCAGTTATGAAACCAAGGTATCGAACCAGTAGGATAACCAAGCAACAAAACATAAACAGCCCCTGCACACAAATAACAGCCACTCGCAACCCGACGTGTTAAAGGGGTTGTCAATCCCTTCCGGGTAACGGCGCTAGAAAATTACTTGTGGCTTCTCTTGAGAAAAATAGCAAACGGTGGGTAAACAAATTACTGTTGGGCAATTGATAGAACTTCAAATAATCATGATGATATCCAGGCAATGATCATTACAAAGGCATCACATCCAAAATTAGTAGACCGACTCCTGCCTGCATCTACTACTATTACTCCACACATCGACCGCTATCCAGCATGCATCTAGTGTATTAAGTTCATGAAAAAACGGAGTAATGCAATAAGAATGATGACATGATGCAGACAAGATCCATTTATCTATTGTGGTAGATATTAGATCTCGTCTTTTTTTCCTTAGTAGGAATGATACATACGTGTCGGTTCCCTTTCTGTCACTGGGATCAAGCACCGTAAGATCGAACCCACAACCGGGCACCTCTTCCCATTGCAAGATAAATAGATCAAGTTGGCCAAACAAAACCCAAATATCATAGAAGAAATACAAGGCTATAAGAGATCATGCATATAAGAGATCAAAGAAACTCAAATAACTTTCATGGATATAAAAAGATATAACTGATCATAAACTCGAAGTTCATCAGATCCCAACAAACACACCGCAAAAAGAGTTACATCATATGGATCCCCAAGAGACCATTGTATTCATACTTCAGCGAGAGAGAGAAAGCCATCTAGCTACTAACTACGGACCCGAAGGTCTACAAAGAACTACTCACGCATAATCAAAGAGGCACCAATGGAAGTGGTGAACCCCTCCGTGATGGTGTCTAGATTGGATCTGGTATTTCTAGACTCTGCAGCGGCTGGATGAATATTTCGTCGATGCCTCTAGGGTTCTGGTATTCTTGGGGGTATTTATAGAGCAAACAGGCGGTCCGGGGGGCACCCGAGGTGGGCACAACCTACAAGGGCGCGTCGGGGCCTCCTGGCACACCCTGGTGGGTTGTCCCCTCCTTGGGACTCCCCCAGGTTCAACCAGGGCCCATCTTCTTCCTTCTGGCCCATAAAAAATCTCAAAAAAGTTTCGGGCCATTTGGACTCCGATATCCTATGATGTAAAAATCATGGAAAAAACAACTGCTGGCACTGGGCACTATGTCAATAGGTTAGTACCAAAAAATGATATAAAATGACTATAAAATGATTATAAAACATCCAGGATTGATAATAGAACAACATGGAACAATCAAAAATTATAGATACGTTGGAGACGTATCAGCATCCCCAAGCTTAACTCCTGCTCGTCCTCGAGTAGGTAAGTGATAAAAACAGAATTTTTGATGTGGAGTGTTGTTTGTCAAGTCATATCATGTTCTTTTCTTTATAGCATGGACATTTGGACTTTTATGTGATTCAAAGCAATAGTATATTTTTGACATAATAATTTAGATACTCAAGCATATCAACAAGCAACCATGTCTTTCAAAATATCAATGCTAAAACAAGTTATGCCTAGCCCATCATGCTCAAACATTGATCCATTCATGAAACACACTCGAATATTAGCTACACCCAATACTTAAGTTCGATCATATTGCCTCTTAGTTGGTGCTTTTATAAGAGAATATGGAGACTCAAATTCAAAAATAAAAGTTGCATAAAGTAAAAGAAAGGCCCTTCACAGAGGAAAGTAGGGATTTGTAGAGGTGCCAGAGCTAAAAGCGAAAAAATTAGAGATAAAAACATTTTGGGAGGTGTATCCATCCCACCAACGAAAACGACTTAGAGCTATAGACACTTTCCATGCTAGATATGCCATAGTCGGTTCCCAAACAGAAAATAAAGTTTATTCTTTTTTCCACCATTCTTGCACTTTCCATGGCAAGCCGTATCCACGGTTGCCCTCCATACGAACACTTCCCAAGGAATTTATTATTTGACAACATAAAGTAAATTCATTTTTGCATTTTGGGATTGGGCATCCCTAAAACCTTTGCCTTACTCTTGTGCAATGACAAGTGAATAAACACTCATCGTGAGAATAGCACATCCAGCATGGAAAATATTAGCCACCCGTTACCGTTCCGCGAGCGAAACAAACACACAAAAGAGAAGTTTATTTTGAAAATTAGAGATGGCACATGCAAATTTGCTTAGAACGGCAAAAGAATACCGCATATAGGTAGATATAGTGGACTCATGTGGCAAAACTGGTTTAAAGGATTTTGGATGCACAAGTAGAGGTCATACTTAATGCAAAATGAAGGCTGGCAAAAAGATTGAGAAGCGAGCAACCAAGAAACGAATAATTTCGTAAAGCAAGCATTAAGCATAATTAACTTTATCCTTCAACATAACTCACATATCACATAATAATATCTCAAAACTATTACTAAGAATCAAGTTTATTTTGTCCAATGATCTTCATGACATTTTTTACTTTATCCTTCTTGGATATCTATCACTTTGGGACTAATTTTCATGTGTTGCTTTTCATAAGCTCAAACAAATATAAGTGAAGATCATGAGCATACCAAATTTTCTTTCTCTCAAAATAATTTAAGTGAAGTAAGAGAGAATTTCTTCAAAATTTACTAACTCTCAAATAAATCTAAGTGAAGCAAGAGAGCATTTCTTCAAAAAATAACAAGCACACCGTGCTCAAAAAGATATAAGTGAAGCACTAGAGCAAGTGCTAGCTCATAAAAGATTTAAGTGAAGCACAGAGAGAAATTCTAACAAGTCATGATATAATTTTGGCTCTCTCAAATAGGTGTGTCCAGCAAGGGTTGATGACTTAAAACACAAAATAAAACAAGCAAATACACATATCATACAAGACGCTCCAAGCAAAACACATATCATGTGACGAATAAAAATATAGCCTCGAGTAAAATACCAATAGTTGTTGGAAGAAAGCGGGGATGCCACTCGGGGGCATCCCCAAGCTTATTTGGTTGCTCATTTTTGGATAATAGCTTGGGATGCCGAGGCATCCCCAAGCTTAGGATCTTACATCCTTCCTTCATCCATCGTAATATAACTCAAAACTTGAAAACTTCAATCACACAACGTGAGATCCGTTAGTAAAAGAAAGAAAACCACTACTATAAGTGTTGTATCAAACCAATTCATATTTTGTTTTTGTATTATATCTACTGTATTCCAACTTTTCTATGGCAAAAACTCATCAAAGAAAACCATAGAGCCATCAAAATAAGCACACAATACAAAGAAAACAGAATCTGTCAAAACAGAATAGTCTGTAGTAATATGATACTTTCGAAAACTTCTGCAACTCCAAAATTTCTGAAAAATTAGGAAGACCAGGGTAATTTATATATTGATCTTATGCAAAAATAATTGGCATTTTATCACTTTATGGTGATTTTTAACAATTATTTTCGTAAGCACCAAAGTTTCTGTTTTTTCAGCAAGATCAAACAACTATCACCCAAGAAGATCCTAAAGGCTTTACTTGGCACAAACACTAATTAAAACACAAAAAACACAATCATACCAGTAGCATAATTGTGTAAACACACAAGAACAGAAAGAAAAAAGCAAAAATAAATTTTATTCATTGGTTGCCTCCCAACAAGTGCTATAGTTTTACGCCCTTAGCTAGGCGTAAGGCAAGGATCTAAGTTTTGTCATCCTTCTTCTTCTTAGTTTTCTTAGAGGTGTTTCCATCATGAGGTTTTGTAAACAAAACATAAAACATATTATCCATGGAAACTTTAGCATTCCTTAGTTGGTTTTCATCATAACCCCTTTGATTTCCTGCAACAATCCAAGAGTAGTGTTGATTAACATTATCAAAAACTTGTTGGATTATATCTAGAACGGGGACTTCCTTCTTAAGATTCTCATCAAAGATTTTATTATCCCCAAGCAAATGCCTTAGTGTATAGTCACTATTATAAAGGATTTCATCTATCACAGGTTTTTCATGATTCATACCATAAAATCAAAGATTTCCCTAGCTTCCCGAATTATGTAGTCAAACTCATTCATAAGAACGAGAGTGGCCAACTTTTTAGCCCAGGATTCTTCATTTCGGGAAGCTCAAAAAAATCTTTACAAAGTAGGATGAGTGGGGATAAATTTACTTTCAAGTTTCAGAACTAGTGCTGAAATAGCATTCGCATAAGATCTAGTAGTTTTAAGTATATAAGCATCATCAAGACTCAGATTTCCAACACAATTGAAAAATTCTTGGATATGTTCTTTTCTCATAATGTTCCCTTGCCCCAAGATAAAAGTTTTAGCATCCAGATTGCCTAAACGTCCACTCTTAGGAGTTAGTTCATCATCTGTTGGTGCCATACCGAAATCACTCGTGCTTGCAAGCAGAGAATAGATGTGACAAGAAAACGGCGAACGGAAAAAGAGAGGCGAATAAGACGGCAAATTTTTGTGAAGTGGGGGAGAGGAAAACGAGAGGCAAATGGAAAATAATGTAAATTGCAAGGAGATGAGATTTTTGATTAGGAACCTGGTTATGTTGAAGATCCTCCCCGACAACGGTGCCAGAAATTCTCCTTGACGGTAGCTGCTACTACGTCGGTATTTCCCCGGAGAGGGAGGGATGATGTAGCACAGAGACGGTAGGTATTTCCCTCAATGATGAAACCAAGGTATCGAACCAGTAGGAGAACCAAGAAACACAATGTAAACATCACCTGCACACAAACAACAACATCTCGCAACCCGAGTTCTCAATCCCTTCCGGGGTACGGCGCCTCAAGATAGGCAAATGGACGTGAGGTAAATTGGAGTAAATTGATATATTGAAAGCTAAATAAAATAAATAGAAATAAATCGCAGAATGTTATTTTTGTATTTTTAGTTTAATAGATCTGAATAAAAACACAAAGGAAAAGTAGATCACAAGGCAAATATATGAGAAAGAAGACCCGGGGGCCGTAGGTTTCACTTGTGCCTTCTCTTGAGAAAAATAGCAAACGGTGGGTAAACAAATTACTGTTGGGCAATTGATAGAACTTCAAATAATCATGACGATATCCAGGCAATGATCATTACGTAGGCATCACGTCCAAGATTAGTAGGCTGACTCCTGCCTGCATCTACTACTATTACTCCACACATCGACCGCTATCTAGCATGCATCTAGTGTATTAAGTTCATGGAAAAATGGAGTAATGCAATAAGATTGATGGCATGATGTAGACAAGATCCGTTTATCTATTGCGGTAGATATAGATGTCATGTTTTTATCCTTAGTAACAATGATACATATGTGTCGGTTCCCCTTCCGTCATTGGGATCAAGCACCGTAAGATCGAACCCACTACCGAGCACCTCTTCCCATTGCAAGATAAATAGATCAAGTTGGCCAAATAAAACCCAAATATCGAAGAAGAAATACGAGGCTATAAGAGATCATGAATATAAGAGATTAAAGAAACTCAAATAACTTTCATGGATATAAAAAGATATAGCTGATCATAAACTCGAAGTTCATCAGATCCCAACAAACACGGGATCTCCAAGAGACCATTGTATTGAGAATTCAGCGACAGAGAGAAAGCCATCTAGCTACTAACTACGGACCCGAAGGTCTACAAAGAACTACCCACGCATCATTGGAGAGGCACCAATGGAAGTGGCGAACCCCTCCGTGATGGTGTCTAGATTGAATCTGGTGGTTCTGGACTCTGCGGCGGCTGGATGAATATTTCGTCGACACCTCTAGGGTTGTAGTATTTTTGGGGTATTTATAGAGCAAAGATGCGGTCCGGGGGCACCCAAGGTGGGAACAACCCACCAGGGTGCGCCAGGGCCTCCTAGCGCGCCCTGGTGGGTTGTCCCCTCCTCGGGACTCCCCCCAGGTGCAACCAGGGCCCATCTTCTTCCTTCCAGCCCATAAAAAATCTCCAAAAAGTTTCGGGGCATTTGGACTCTGTTTGATATTGATTTCCTGCGATGTAAAAAACATGGAAAAAAACAACAACTGGCACTGGGCACTATGTCAATAGGTTAGTACCAAAAAATGATATAAAATGACTATAAAATGATTATAAAACATCTAAGATTGATAATACAACAGCATGGGACAATAAAAAATTATAGGTACCTTGGAGACGTATCAGTTGTCATTTGATGAACGGGATCACATCATTAGAGAATGATGTGATGGACAAGACCCATCCGTTAGCTTAGCACTATGATCGTTTAGTTTATTGCTATTGCTTTCTTCATGACTTATACATGTTCCTATGACTATGAGATTATGCAACTCCCGAATACCGGAGGAACACTAAGTGTTCTATCAAACGTCAGAACGTAACTGGGTGATTATAAATATGCTCTACAAGTGTCTCCAATGGTGTTTGTTGAGTTGGCATAGATCAAGATTAGGATTTGTCACTCCGAGTATCGGAGAGGTATCTCTAGGCCCTCTCGGTAATGCACATCACTATAAGCCTTACAAGCAATGTGACTAATGAGTTAGTTACGGGATGATGCCTTACAGAACGAGTAAAGAGACTTGCCGGTAAGAGACTGAACTAGGTAGTATGATACCGACGATTGAATCTCGGGTAAGTAACATACTGATGACAAAGGGAACAACATATGTTGTTATGCTCTTTGACCGATAAATATCTTCGTAGAATATGTAGGAGCCAATATGAGCATCCAGGTTCCGCTATTGGTTATTGACCGGAGATGTGTCTCGGTCATGTCTACATAGTTCTCGAACCCGTAGGGTCCGCACGCTTAACGTTCGATGACGATTTGTATTATGAGTTATGTGATTTGATGACCGAAGATTGTTCGGAGTCCCGGATGAGATCACGGACATGACGAGGAGTCCCGAAATAGTCGAGACATAAAGATTGATATATTGGACGATGTTATTTGGACACCGGATGAGTTCCGGGAGGTACCGGATAAATATCAGAGTGTAGGAGGGTTATCGGAATCCCCCAGGGCAACTAATGGGCCTTCATTGGCCTTAGTGGGGAGATATAAGGGCCACAAGGGGCTGGCCATGTGCCCCCATTGGGTCCGAATTGGACTAGGGGAAGGGGGCGGAGCCCCCTTTCCTTCCCTTCCCCTCTCCCTCCTTCTTCCCCCTTCCTCCAGGTGGAATCCTACTAGGACTTGGAGTCCTAGTAGGATTCCTCTCTCCTGGCGCGCCCTACAGGGTTCGGCCGGCCTCCCCCTCCCCTCCTTTATATACGGGGGCAGGGGGCACCCTAGAACACACAAGACCAATTGTCTTAGCCGTGTGCGGTGCCCCCCTCCACAGTTACACACCTCGGTCATATCGTCGTAGTGCTTAGGCGAAGCCTTGCGACGGTAACTTCATCATCACTGTCGCCACACCGTCGTGCTGACGGAACTCTCCCTCGGCCTCAACTGGATCAAGAGTACGAGGGACGTCATCGAGCTGAACGTGTGCTGAACACGGAGGTGCCATACGTTCGGTGCTTGGATCGGTTAGATCGTGAAGACGTTCGACTACATCAACCGCATTACTAAACGCTTCCGCTTTCGGTCTACGAGGGTACGTGGACAGACTCTCCCCGCTCGTTGTTGTGCTTCTCCTAGATAGATCTTGCGTGATCGTAGGATTTTTTTGAAATACTATGTTCCCCAACACTATCCGTTGCAGGAAATGTCTCGTGCAGAGCAACACATGGACGAGATAGTGCGGCTACGACATGCTGCTCCACCGCCTTCTTCTCCACCACTTGCATTGGTTGACGATGCGATCCTCGCTGACGTGCCTTTGCAGACCGACCTCCCGGAGCAGACTGAGCTACTTCGCATTGAGCTTCGCGACTGCCTTGCGCGTGTTTTGTGCGTTTCGGCGAGAGCGGAGGCCGCTCTCGGCAAACTCCAAGTTGTGCCTATGGAGTCTGTGTTGCCTAAGCTTCAGGTTGATTTTGAAGTTGGCGAGGATGCCGACCTTCATGGAGGTTTCTCACCTCGTGCTCGACCCTACCCGTTGCCGTCGACTGTGGTGCCGTCTACCTCTGGGAGTGAAGTCATCACTGAGATGGTGGCTCCGGTGCTGCCAATTATGCCTAAGTTGAACAAGCTATGTGGGGAGCCCATTTCGCCTGTTTTGATAGTGCTTCCTAAGGAGATGGAGTATCTTGCAGAGGCCTTGGAGATGCCGGCTACGACCTCACCACCGTCGTTGGAGCCTAGCCAGCCGCTCGTCTTTATGGACCATGGAGGTTTGGATGCCGCTATTGCTCTCTCACCTGTGGCTGTTGGTCAAGTGGCATCTATGTGTGTCGAGGTTGACGAGGTACGTGCTTTGGCACCTAATTCCGAGGCACCGAAGTCCATCCGGTCGCCGTCTTTGACCGTGAGATGAGGAGGTCTTCGCGAAAAAGCTTTGCAGCTTGCTCATCAGTTTGGAGGCAGCTAGCCCTGGGTCTGGCATGGCTATTGCTTTCCTTCTAGCGGAGGAGGCTTCTACGGGCAAATCCAAGAAGGTGAAGAAGGCTCTCAGGAGCATTGGCAAGAAGAGTGGCGCCATTGGTAAGGCATCCGCGGCTGCTTAATGGATGATACTCAGTCTCTTCGACTACCATCTCCGATTGGCTCGCCTCCGTGGATTTGGTGGTGTCCGTTCTCTTTAACATTGTATTCGTTGCGACGTAGAAGTGCGAGGTATCGAGGTTGTTGTGTGGTTTGTATGGTTGTCGGGTTGACCGTGAGGCCATTAAGTTTCTTTCTTCACGAGTAGTCCTCATGTGATCTATTTGTACCGGTTTTGCCCGATTTTTCGTTAATTAACTAGGCAATTCTCTTCTTCTTAATTAATCCATAAGGCAAATCTTTTGCCTCCGTTTTAAAGAAAACACGTCTGATACCAACCTGTAGCGCCCAAGATGCGATTCTATCCCAATCACGTGATGAATTCATGATCGGGGCACAATCGCATTTCGAGCGCATAGCAAGGTGGATATCATTACAACATACCATGTACTGAATAGATGAGAATACAAGGTAAAGGCTTACACTCGCCACAAGCTACAACATGAATACAATAGTTCATCAATACATAGCCATCATCATACAGAAGAGTAGGATCCGACTACGGATGAAAACAAACGAAAAGAATAACGACATCCACCCTGCTAATCCCAGGCTCTCCGACCCGGAACCCATCCCTTGATCGAAGAAGAAGAAGCAGAAGAACTCCAAGACAATAAAGCATCGCTCTCACGTCAAAGCATCGCTTTACCTATACCTGCAACCGTTGTTGTAGTAATCTGTGAGCCACGAGGACTCAGCAATCCCATTACCATGGGTATCAAGACTAGTAAAGCTTAATGGGTATGGAATGGATAAGTGGTGAGGCCGCAGCAAACGACTAAGCATAGTATGGTGGCTAATTTACAAGTACAAGGGTAAGATGGGAAGCTACGCAAACGATCGCAAACTAATAATGATCAAGAAGTGATCTTGAACTACTTACGTTCAAACATAACCGAACTGTGTTCTCTTTTCGAACGCACCCAAAAAGAGACAGTCACGGTTACGCACGCGGTTGGTGTATTTTAATTGAGTTTGGTTCGAGTCCTCTACAACTGGATATTAACAAATTCCCATCTGCCACATAACCGCGGGCATGGCTCTCGAAAGTTTAAACCCTGCAGGGGTGTCCCAACTTAGCCCATGACAAGCTCACGATCCACGGAGACAATCCTCCATCTCGGGGCCCTCCGATCAGACTCGGAATCCCCGTGCAAAAGACATTTCGACAATGGTAAAACAAGTCCAGCAAGATCCCCCGACGTGCCGACACCCTGATAGTAGCCGCGCATATCTCGTCTCAGGCCTCGACGGATGAGCTAAGCGTACATGTACCAAAATACCCCAAGTTGCCAAGGGGCGGTCCCGCATGGTGCTCTAGTTTGGGACCAACACCATCAACACTGGCCCCCTGTATTAGGTTGAATAACGAACCTCGGGTAGCGCTAACTCCCTATGCGTCAAATTTATTATCATGTTTAGTTATTATGTTGAGCAAATGGTAAAACCAATGTTGGTCCTTGCTGGAAGAGTTTTATTTAAAGCAAACTGTCAAGAGGGGCCCATAAACCCTCACCGTGTTAGGGACGCAAAATCAAGGAACATAACACCGGTATGACGGAAATTAGGGCGGCAAGAGTGGAACAAAACACCAGGCAAAAGGCCGAGCCTTCCACCCTTTACCAAGTATATATGTGCATTAATTAAATAAGAGATATTGTGATATCCCATGATATCCATGTCCCAACATAGAACAACCTGCAACTGCACCTGCAACTAGCAATGCTATAAGAGGGGCTGAGCAAAGCGGTAACATAGCCAAACAATTGTTTGCTGGGATGGTGGAAAAGGTTAGAGGCTGACATGGCAATTTGGGAGGCTTTGATAAACAAGTGGTAGGTAGCGCGACATAGCGATAGCATCGAGACAACTAGCATAGCAAAGATAGTAGTGAGATCCAAGGTGACGGTCATCTTGCCTGAAATCCCGCTAGGAAGAAGACCGAGTCCATGAAGAAGACGAACCCACGTAGTCGAGCGAATCCTCACAATCGCAACGTTACCGGAACTATCAAGAAGAAGCAACACCGGAAAGAAGCAAACAACATGGTAAACACACAACACATAACATGACATGATGCTCAACCAAGTATAATGCATGTCCGGTTTAATGAGTCATGGCATGGCAAAGTGCAACACAACACTATAAATTAAGTGGAGCTCAATATGCCACATTCAATTATTTAGTTCGCTCTTGTTTATGCTACTCATCAATATTAAATGTTGTTAAACATGGCAAAAGGTGAAGCATATGAAAACAACCTATTTAGGCAAGTTTAAATGAGGCCGGAAATAACAAACAAGAATTCCGGCAAATCCCCACATGTCATTTAGCAATTTAATGCAAACAACAATTTTAAACATTTTAAATGTCGTTACCATGATGCAGATGACATATGCAAGTTTATGTAATTTTATGAAAATGTTGACATGAGCATGTTATGAAGCATTTGGTCACCATGGCGGAACGAAAGGGGTGCCACGGCAACAACAACGGAAATGGTTCCATGGCAACATTTCGATGATCCGATACTCGTCAAGATGTCGGTGCAAAAGAAAGTGTGGATGTACGGAACATGCAAAAGATGGTGGGGTGATCCCGATTACTGGGTTCTCACGAGTTGACGGCATGAAAAACGAGGAGGAACGTGCAATGACAACTCGGACACGGTGCAAACACGAGCATATCATGCCACACACATGCATTCGTTCGCGGGCGTCGTCTCGGGGTTATACCTTTGAAGCGTGCGTTTCAGGGCGGAACGAGTCGGTGCAAAGTACAGGAAGTAGACGTTCTCGAGACGGTCGTAGTGGAAGTAGTGGTACACAACGACAGTAGGTGTACACGGGTCGTAGAGGAACTTGAGGGGTCCGATGTCACACCCTAGCTAGTTCAAGCATTAGAGTGTGCATCAAGTGAATTTCCTTTTAAGTTTGAAATGGGGATGACAGAACCCCCAACACCCCCCTCGAAACAACTAGGGTTTACTAAAATTATTTTCAATGAACCTGAAATGCCCTTCTAAAAAGTTCACCCTCTTTGTCTTGGGTTAGAACCTCTGGCAAAATTGGTGCACAATTTTCTAGGTCAATAGAAGGTCATTGAATTAAATCATAAGTATTTGATTTTGGGCATTTAAATGCTATAAAATAATTTAAATGCTTAAATAATTCTGGAAATAAATGTTTGCTGTTGGAAATATTCTAAACAGAGCCCACAATTATTTTCAGGATTTTTGGAAATGTTTTAGTATTTTTAATAAAGCCCAACAGTTGAAGTTAAATAGAAAAAGAAAACAAATCAGAAAAAGAGAGAGAGGGAGAACCCCACCTGGGCCTTACTTGTGCTGGCCCGGCCCACCTGGCCTGTGCCAGTCGTCACCCACCTCTGGCAGTAGGCAGAGGCATGTCGCCGGCGCGTGCTCCCGCGGCCACCTCCTGCTTCCACCTCCTGCTGCCTCCTCGTCCCCATCCGAGCGCCACGGAGACGCCCAACACCTCCCTACACTCCTCCCCTCTCTCCCCCTCGTCTCCCTCACCCTCTCCCGCGATGGCTGAGCGCGATCCTCGCTGCCGTTCGCCGTAGTTGTCACCAGAGCCACCCCCTCGCCTCCCTGATGTGCCCGTGAGCTCCGCCTCCATCGTCCACGCCTCCTCGTCGACTCACGCGACGCCGGACGCCTCCAAGCGCCTCCCCGACGCCTTCTTCTTCCTCGGTCCGCTGAGATCGCCGGCAATGCCCCGATGATGTCCGACCTCCCCTGAGCCCGCTGAGACGCGTCCTGCAACCGCCGTGAGCCCTTTACCGATCCCCCCTCTTCTCTGCTTCGTTTGCTTGCCGTAGACGCCGCCCCCTTGCTCACCGTAGCACGCCGCCGCGCGACCTCAATGCCGGCGTCACTCCGGTGGCCATTTGGTCAAGTGCGGGTGCTTAACACACTCACCGCACCTTGTAGCACCTCGCTAGTGCGTCCGTTTCCCCGCTAGCTCGCTGCAGGAGCAAAACCACCAACGGCCGAGCTCCGGCCGCCGCCACGAGCTCGACTCCGGCGAGCTCGCTCCACCCTAGCTCCTCCCACTTGCCCCACTAGATGTGCGTGAGCCCCAGCTACGCGTAGGACCAAACCGCGGTCCAATTGGTCGCCTGTGGGCGATTTCCGAAGCTCTCCGCCGTCTCGGCCTCGCCGGCGACTCAACACCGGCGGGATTAACCCCGCTGACCAGGGGTTTGACCCCAGTTTGACTCCGCCTGAGACACTGATAGGTGGGGCCGGCTCCTAACTGATTTAGATTAGTTTAAATTAGACCTAATCACTCTGTTAGAGGTTAATGACGTCGTTAACTAACCCTCTCTCACTGACATGTGGGCCCAGAGCCTAACTAACCCAGTTTAGTGCTAACTAAACACTAACTAACTCTGTTAGTTAGCTGAGAGACCGACAGAAGGGGCCCACCAGTCATGTTTGACCTGGGCTGGCGCCTTTGACCCGCTGACGTCACAGTGACGTAGTGCTGACGCATTAACTCAATTACTGGATTTATTCTTTAATAGGAAATTCCAGAAAATAGTCAAAACTTCTAAAAATCATAGAAAATCAACCATAGCTCCAAATGCAAAGATTTATATATGAAAAATGATCAGAAAAATTCAATCTATCCATCTGTAATGGTTTCATGCATGAAAAAACAAGTTAACCCTGCTGTTTAAGAAGAATAAGGTAATGCACTAATAAGGCCATGTTTAATGAGCTAATATTTGAATCTTTGATTCAAATGAGTTCATTCCCTTCTGTTTTGCCTTCATTAGACCAAAACACTTTCATCTTGGGGATGTCATAGCATGCATCATATTGTTGCATATTGCCATGTGTTGATTATGTTCAGTGTGTCTATCGTGGTAGGTTCTGCCTCCGAGGATAACCCCTAGTATCCGTTTGAAGGGCAGTACCCTACTACCTCTACAACAGGCAAGCAACCCATTGATCATTCCGATACAAATCCATATTCCCGCTTCTGCTCTTGTTTACTGCATTAAGACAACGCGATTCAAACTGCTGTGTGCTACGGTAGTTGAACCCTTATCCTCTGCATGACCTGTCATTGCCACAGTAACTAGATGAAACCCACTAGCATGTGTAGGAGTTGATTGAGCCATGTATGTGATTCCTACCTTGCTATGCCTGCTATGCTTAGAGTTGTGTCAGGTCTGGTTCATCTGGGTGATGGGCTAGAGTGATATGATTATGTCAAGTAATGTGAGGGAAGTGTTGAACATGTTTTGGGTAAAGGTATCGATGAGAGGCCATGTAGGAGTACATGGTGGGTTGTTTCATTGAGGCCGTCCCTAAGAATTGAGATCTGTATGTGTGATTTAAGATTCAGCTACTACCATGCATTGGGATCCTTAATTGACCCTCTCGGCTTCTTAAATACCATAGTACTCTGTCCAGGAGTTGCAAATAGTTTCTGGTGTTGTAGGTTATGTGTTGGCGGCCGTGCGTAGCACTGACCCTAGGGGTGGGCTATGTTGCGGTAGATACACCGTGGCACGGTGTACCAAGTCACCCGTTTGGTGTCTCGGGAACCCTGTTCACATCGGTCGGGGCCGTATGTGGAAACCTCGGCCGGACTCCCTGCGGATGGAACCTAGATAGGCGATGAACCTGGACTAGAGACTTGAGTGTTTAGGTAGGCCGTGGCCGACACCCTCGTTGGGCCTCCGCTTGAAGGTTGCCGAGTACATGTCGTGTAAACGGCGGTAAGTGGTGAAAGCGTGTATGACGAGGTACACCCCTGCAGGGTATAAAACTCTTTGAATAGCCGCGTCTGCGGTAAAGGACTGCTTGGTTGCCTATACAGTTCATAGACAAGTTAAATGGATACTATTAAAAGTCTCAAGATAAGTGTGAGTACCGAGGATGGCCCTCTAGTAGGATGATGAGGGAGGATCCACGGTGGAGTATTGTGTTGGTGAGTAGTGGACTCGTGTGCGAAAACTATTTTACTAGTGAAGTTCCGTAGGATAGCTTAGCCAAGAGTCAAAGCTGGCTTGCTGCAATAACCCCACCACCTTCTTGAGAATGAGCATGTATATTAGGTTCTGATGTAAGACTTGCTGAGTACCTTTGTACTCATGTTTGCTTAATTACTGTTTTCAGACGACAACACCGCCCCCTCTGATGGGTTCTACGTAGACCTTGATGTCGACGAGTGACTAGCCACCCAGGTGGTGATCCTGGCCATGGAGGGCCCTATGTAGATAGACAGGCTTCGAGAAGCCTTCTTTCTTTCTAGTGTCTGTACTCAGACTAGTTGCTTGCGCATGTGCTTGTATGATTGTATGACTTGAGTGTCGGGTCATGTGACCCCTATCTGTATGAACATGTTATGTATGGCTCTCTGGAGCCTTTAAATAAAGTACTTGAGTTGTAGAGTTTTGTTGTGATGCCATGTTGTATGTACTCATATCGGGCATATTGTGTGTATGATTGAAATGCTTGGTATGAGTGGGATCCGACAATCTAGTTGTTTATCCTTGGCAGCCTTTCTTATGGGGAAATGTAGTCTAGTGTTCCTCGAACCATAGTAGTCCGCTACAGCCCGGTTCACCGGAGTCCTGCTAGCCCAGCACTACTGTTTAGGACACTTGACTGGCCGACATGTGTTTCACTTCGTTCCTATGTCTGTCCCTTTGGGGAAATGTCACGCGGTGATATCCGGAGTCCTGCCTAGCCTGCTACAGCCCGGATTCCCCGGAGTCCTGTTAGCCCAGTGCTACAGCCCGGAATCACTCGCTGATGACCGACATGCTCGATGTGATTCATGTATGCCTGTCTCCATATGTCTGTGCCGCTTTGGGTTCACGACTAGCCATGTCGGCCCGGGTTCTCTGTCATATGGATGCTAGCGACACTATCATATACATGAGCCAAAAGGCGCAAACGGTTCCGGGCCATGGTAAGGCGACACCCGTGGAATACCGTGCGTGAGGCCGCAAAGTGATATGAGGTGTTACCAGCTAGATCGATGTGGTTTGGAATCGGGGTCCTGACAGCGTTGGCATCAGAGCCAGACTGCCTGTAGGTTCGTTGAGCCAAACTGGTCGATGTCGAGTCTAGAAATGCTTTAGTTATATGTAGGGGAATTGATTGTGGGAGGAAACGTAAGGCTCTTTTACTCCTTTACCTTATGCCCTCTGATCTCAGTCATTCTCTTCTCATTCAATGTGGGTTAAGGACTAGGCTCTCTTCTTCTATCAGGTTCACGTGTTACTAATCCGTAGTAGTTTATAGGATTGTTGTTACAAGTCCAAGTTCAGTTTCTACTATTTTTAGTATGTTGCTAATTGAATCAGAACCTTGATATGATGTTATTGAGTGGTATTGCAGACTGTTGTGGACGTCTCAAATCTTTTTCTGAGCATTTACAGCTGTTATGCTGTTCAATTTTCCCTAGAAATTCTAATGTCTTTACTTTGTGGTTGTGCTTTCAGATGGCCAACCGTGTTCAAAACCAAGTGGTTCGCCTGACCCGGTGCCTCGACGTGCCCGGTCATACTACTATGTTAGTCCGGGTAATGATCGAGACGGGTTACCGTTGGTATCCCGAATACACTGTCGAAGAGCAGTCCCGCGACTTTAATCAAAGCCAATATTTCCGCACCGTCAGGATATTTCCTTCTTATCCTGGATCTACCGAGCCCCTTCACTGTTCCTATGGACTCAGGGTTACTGTTGAGATGGCTGTGCAGGACGCTGCCTATTCCATGATGACCACCATGCGAGTCCGGACTGGCCTGCTTCGGAACACTGACTTCCTTTACATGCCAGCTTCACTTCCGGGAGCGCAAGGGTATCTTCAGGCTATCTATGCTGACTCCAGTCAGGAGGACTCATTAACTCGTACCACCGCTGAGATGCTCGAAGATAAGGACCGAGAGAATCGGGCCTTGAGCCTGGAGCTTTTCAATACCTGTGCTGATCATTGGGCCACATTGACTCGGTTTGCACCTGCGGTGCAAGCTGGATGTATGGATACAAGGGATCTATATCCTGTGAGATCTGCTCTGCCAGACATGGTGGATTGGCGTGATGTGGGAGGCATCACCCCACCTCGTGGTCCCCGCAGGCCACCGTTTGTTGGTCCAAGACCTCATCCTAGCCCCTTTGGTCCACAAGCTCCTCAGGACCGTCTGTTCCCAGATGATCATGTTGAACTTCCAGGCTATGGAGGTGTCTTCTATGAGGACTACTACGGAGCTGTCTGAGTTATTAGTAGTACCACTAGTATTGTAACAGTTGTATCTCCATTGTCCTGCGTGACTTGTGGAATATGACTTTGTGTGTAATCAATTCTGGAGGTGTAGACAAATAATGTATAGGAGCTTGGAATGCCTCCGATGAGATGTAACGTCTTTCATCATAGTTGTACTGTAGCCTGGGCTTGTACTAAACTATGTATGATGTGTATGACCGTTGGTATATATATATATGGCAGTCTTATATTACCATGACATACGGATGAACATCTCTGCATTCCGTGTTATCCATTACATTCTGCACTTCCTTGCTAAGTTTGATTTGGCCGACCGTGTTACCCTGACGCTAAGAAGCAGGCAAGGTTCCGCAAGGGACTTAGCCCTGAGCTTCGCCGCGATCTTCGTCTGCACGAGTGCACCTCCTTTCAGAAGTTGGTCAATAAAGCCATCAATGCTGAGACAGGCCAGACTGATTATGATGCTTCACGCAAGCACTCCCGTGATTTTGGCTCTTCATCCGGCTCTGGAGCTCAGAAGCGCCGGGTGTGGATCCCAAGCACGGCACTGCCACCCAGGTTCATCCCGAGGCCATCCTTTGAGGCGCCTCGTCCCAACGAGCAGTTTGCACCGCCCAAGCCCTATGGTGGCCCCGCTACTAATGCTGCTCCACGCCCCAATGTTGTGACTTGTTTCAAGTGTGGAGAGCCAGGTCACTATAGCCGAGAGTGTCCCTAGAACAACAACCCCAATCAAACTGGAAAGTCTGTTGGCCGTGGTAAGCCCGCGGGAAAGACATTCTACGCCAAGCCGGCCACCACTGCCCATGGCCATGTCAACTATGTTTCAGCCGAGGAGGCTCATGAGGATCCTAACGTCGTCCTTGGTACGCTCCTTGTTAACTGCCATCCAGCATCTATTCTTTTCGATACTGGAGCATCTCATTCATTCATATCCGAGAACTATGCTCGAATGCATAACACGACATTCTGTGACATGCCCACTTCCATGGTAATTCAAACTCCGGGTTCCAAATGGCAAACTTCTAGAGTAAGCCATGGGAACGAAATTCTTGTCGATAGACTTGTCTTCCTTGCTTCCTTAATAGCCCTCAAGTCCTCGGACATAAACATCATTTTGGGTATGGACTGGATGTCAGCTCATTATGCTAAGATTGATTGTGCCACTAGAACCGTTCAACTTACTCACCCATCGGGCAAGACAGTCAATGTCTTAACTCGAGTGGCCAAGCGCCAGCTCTACTCCCTAAATGCCAACCCCCTTCCAGACCTTGAGGATGTTCCGGTAGTCCAAGACTTTCCGGATGTCTTTCCAGAAGAACTGCCAGGTGTTCCACCTGACAGGGATGTCGAGTTTGTGATAGACCTTGTTCCAGGAACCGTTCCAATTTCCAAAAGACCCTACAAGATGGCACCCTTAGAACTAGCCGAGCTTAAGAACCAACTCGATGAGTCCTTAAAAAGGGGTTTCATCCGTCCTAGTTCCTCTCCTTGGGCTTGCCCCGTCCTCTTCGTCAAGAAGAAGGATGGAACGGATCGAATGGTTGTGGATTACCGACCTGTCAACTTGGTCACCATCAAGAACAAATACCCGCTTCCCAGGATCAACGATCTGTATGATCAGCTCGCTGGATCCTCAGTCTTTTCCAAGATGGATTTGAGGTTGGGCTACCATCAAATCAATATCAGAAACGGGGACATTCCCAAAACGGCCTTTGTTACTCGTTATGGCCAATACGAGTACACCGTTATGTCCTTCGGTTTAACCAATGCCCCAGCCACCTTCTCCCGGTTAATGAACTCGGTCTTCATGGAGTATTTGGATAAATTTGTCGTAGTATACCTCGATGACATACTCATCTACTCCAAGAATGAAGAGGAACATGCCGAACATCTAAGGCTGGTATTGATGAAACTTCGAGAGCATCGCCTTTATGCAAATTCTCCAAGTGTGAATTTTGGTTGCCAGAAGTGACCTATCTAGGCCATGTAATCTCTGGTAAGGGTATTGCTGTCAATCCTGAGCGAGTTCAAGCCGTCCTTGATTGGACTCCACCTGAGACGGTCAAGCAAGTTCGGAGTTTCCTTGGCTTAGCGAGCTATTGCCGCCGCTTCGTCGAGAATTTCTCCAAGGTTGCTAAACCTCTAACTGAACTCCTCAAGAAAGATAAAAAGTTCGAGTGGACTCCACAGTGCGAGTTCAGCTTTCAGGAACTGAAAAGACGCCTGACATCTGCTCCCGTACTGGTACCACCAGATTTCTCCAAGGACTTTATTATCTATTGCGATGCCTCGCGACAAGGACTAGGTTGCATACTCATGCAAGATCGTCAGGTAATTGCCTATGCTTCACGGCAATTACACCCACATGAGGAAAATTATCCCACACATGATCTAGAGCTTGCAGCTGTAGTCCATGCACTCAAAACTTGGCGACATTACCTCCTCGGTAATCGTTGCGAGATCTTCACCGATCACCAAAGTTTGAAATATATCTTCACCCAACTAGATTTGAATCTTAGGCAAAGACGTTGGGTCGAGTTGATCTCGGATTACGACTTAGGAATAACTTACACCCCGGGCAAGGCCAATGTCATGGCTGATGCGCTAAGCCGTAAGTCCTATTGTAACTGAAGGAAATATGCCCTAGAGGCAATAATAAAGTTATTAATTATTTCCTTATATCATGATAAATGTTTATTATTCTTGCTAGAATTGTATTAACCGGAAACATAATACATGTGTGAATACATAGACAAACAGAGTGTCACTAGTATGCCTCTACTTGACTAGCTCGTTAATCAAAGATGGTTATGTTTCCTGACCATGAACAAAAGAGTTGTTATTTGATTAATGGGATCACATCATTAGGAGAATGGTGTGATTGACATGACCCATTCCATTAACTTAGCACCCGATCGTTTAGTATGTTGCTATTGCTTTCTTCATGACTTATACATGTTCCTATGACTATGAGATTATGCAACTCCCGTTTGCCAGAGGAACACTTTGTGTGCTACCAAACGTCACAACGTAACTGGGTGATTATAAACATGCTCTACAGGTGTCTCCAAAGGTACATGTTGGGTTGGCGTATTTCGAGATTAGGATTTGTCACTCCGATTGTCGGAGAGGTATCTCTGGGCCCTCTCGGTAATGCACATCACTTAAGCCTTGCAAGCAATGAAACTAATGAGTTAGTTGCGAGATGATGTATTACGAAACGAGTAAAGAGACTTGCCGGTAACGAAATTGAACTAGGTATTGAGATACCGACGATCGAATCTCGGGCAAGTAACATACCGATGACAAAGGGAACAACGTATGTTGTTATGCGGTCTGACCGATAAAGATCTTCGTAGAATATGTAGGAGCCAATATGGGCATCCAGGTCCCGCTATTGGTTATTGACCGGAGACGTGTCTCGGTCATATCTACATTGTTCTCGAACCCGTAGGGTCCGCACGCTTAAGGTTTCGATGACAGTTATATTATGAGTTTATGAGTTTTGATGTACCGAAGGAGTTCGGAGTCCCGGATGAGATCGGGGACATAACGAGGAGTCTCGAAATGGTCGAGACGTAAAGATTGATATATTGGACGACTATATTCGGACATCGGAAAGGTTCCGAGTGATTCGGGTATTTTTCGGAGTACCGGGTAGTTACGGGAGAAGCAATGGGCCTTGATGGGCTTTAGTGGGAAGAGGAGAAAGGGCCAAGGGGCTGCTGCGCCCCCCTCCCCTCTGGTCCGAATTGGACTAGGGAAAAGGGGGCCGGCCACCTCTCCTTCTCCTCCACTTCCTTCTCCCTTCCTCCCCTCTTGGTGGACTCCTACTAGGACTTGGAGTCCTAGTTGGACTCCACATCCTGGCCGCACCAATTGCCTTGGCCGGCCTCCTCCTCCTCCATCCTTTATATACTGAGGCAAGGGGCACCCCATAGACACAAGTTGATCCACGTGATCTTATTCTTAGCCGTATGCGGCGCCCCCTGCCACCATAGTCCTCGATAATATTGTAGCGGTGCTTAGGCGAAGCCCTGCGATAGTAGTACATCAAGATCGTCACCACGCCGTCGTGCTGACGGAACTCTTCCCCGACACTTTGCTGGATCGGAGTCCGGGGATCGTCATCGAGCTGAACGTGTGCCAAGAACTCGGAGGTGCCGGAGTAACGGTGCTTGGATCGGTCGGATCGTGAAGACGTACGACTACATCAACCGCGTTGTCACAACGCTTCCGCTGTCGGTCTACAAGGGTACGTAGATCACACTCTCCCCTCTCGTTGCTATGCATCACCATGATCTTGCATGAGCGTAGGAAATTTTTTGAAATTACTACGAAACCCAACAGTAACAACCTGATGTTACAACAAAGTCAACCACTTCTCCACGAGGAATTTCGTAAGCTTAATCTTCACATTGTTCCTCGAGGTTTTCTATCCACCCTGGTAGCGAAACCTAAGCTTATGGATCAAATCATAACCGCCCAGCGGTATGATAAGGGCATATCCTGAATTAAGGAAAGCATCGCTAGCGGAGTTGCTAAATGTTTCTCCATGGATGAGCGAGGTGTTGTCTTCTTCGAGAACCGTTTGGTGGTTCCCAAGAAACAACATCTGCGCCAGTTGATCCTTAAGGAAGCTCATGAATCCCCTCTCACCATTCATCCCGGGAGTACTAAAATGTATCAAGACCTACGCCAGAGGTTTTGGTGGACTAGGATGAAAAGAGAAATCGCTCAATACATTGCTAGTTGCGACGTCTGTCGTCGTGTTAAAGCAGAGCACCAACGGCCTGCTGGCACCCTTCAACCTTTGGTTATTCCCGAGTGGAAATGGGATAAAATCAGTATGGATTTCATCACTGGGTTTCCCAGGACCAAGAGAGGGAATAATGCCATCATCGTCGTGATCGACCGTCTTTCCAAAGTAGCCCATTTCCTACCTGTTCGTGAGAGTATCACCGCTAGCCAGCTAGCCGATTTATACATCTCCCGAATAGTGTCTCTTCATGGTGTTCCATTGGAAATTAACTCAGACCGTGGGAGTCTCTTCACCTCTCGATTTTGGGAAAGTTTACAAAATGCTATGGGAACTCGTCTCTCTTTTAGTACCGCCTTCCATCCTCAATCAAGTGGTCAAGAAGAGCGAGTCAATAAAATTCTGGAAGATATGCTCCGTGCTTCTGTCATCTCGTTCGGAATGAGTTGGGAGAAATGCCTTCCATTCACGGAGTTTGCTTATAACAATAGTTATCAAGCTAGCTTAGGCAAGGCTCCTTTCGAAGTTCTCTATGGATGAAAATGTCGAACGCCTCTTAACTGGTCAGAAACCGGGGAAAGACAACTCTTTGGCCCGGATATGATTCAGGAAGCAGAAGAGCAGGTTCGCGTTATTCGTGAGAAATTGAAAACAGCCCAATCTCGTCAAAAGAGTCAATATGATCGTAAACATAAGCTTATGACTTATGAAGTCGACGAGAAGGCTTACCTTCGGGTTACTCCGTGAAAGGGAACCCATCGTTTCGGTATCAAAGGCAAATTGGCTCCTCGTTACATTGGACCCTTTCACATTCTTGCCAAACAAGGAGAAGTTGCCTACCAATTGGAACTACCTTTGCATCTTTCCAGAGTTCACGATGTCTTCCACGTTTCTCAACTCAGGCGTTGCTTCGCGGATCCTATCCGTGGAGTGGACCATGAAACGCTTGATCTACAAGATAACCTCTCATATCAGGAATATCCTGTTCGTATACTTCATCAAGCCGAGCGTACCACTCGACGTCGTAATATCAAGTTTCTCAAGATTCAATGGTCACACCATTCCGAGAAAGAAGCCACTTGGGAAAGGGAGGATCGTCTTCGACTCGAGTATCCCACCTTGTTTCCGGAGGATCCTAAATCTCGGGACGAGATTCTTTTGAGTGGGGGTGAGTTGTCACACCCTAGCTAGTTCAAGCATTAGAGTGTGTATCATGTTAATTTCCTTTTAAGTTTGAAATGGGGATGACAGAACCCCCAACACCCCCCTGGAAACAACTAGGGTTTACTAAAATTATTTTCAATGAACCTGAAATGCCCTTCTAAAAAGTTCACCATCTTTGTCTTGGGTTAGAACCTCTGGCAAAATTGGTGCACAATTTTCTAGGTCAATAGAAGGTCATTGAATTAAATCATAAGTATTTGATTTTGGGCATTTAAATGCTATAAAATAATTTAAATGCTCAAATAATTCTGGAAATAAATGTTTGCTGTTGGAAATATTCTAAACAGAGCCCACAATTATTTTTAGGATTTTTGGAAACGTTTTAGTATTTTTAATAAAGCCCAACAGTTGCAGTTAAATAGAAAAAGAAAACAAATTAGAAAAAGAGAGAGAGGGAGAAGCCCACCTGGGCCAGTCGTCACCCACCTCTGCCAGTAGGCAGAGGCGTGTCGCTGGCGCGTGCTCCCGCGGCCACCTCCTGCTTCCACCTCTTGCTGCCTCCTCGTCCCCATCCGAGCGCGACGGCGACTCCCAGCACCTCCCTGCACTCCTCCCCTCTCTCCCCCTCGTCTCCCTCACCCTCTCCCGCGATGGCCGAGCGCGATCCTCGCCGCCGTTCGCCGTAGTTGTCACCAGAGCCACTCCCTTGCCTCCCTGACGTGCCCGTGAGCTCCGCCTCCATCGTCCACGCCTCCTCGTCGACTCACGCGACGCCGGACGCCTCCAAGCGCCTCCCCGACGCCTTCTTCTTCCTCGGACCTCGTAGCGCCTCGCTAGTGCATCCGTTTCCCCGCTAGCTCGCTGCAGTAGCAAAACCACCAACGGCAAGCTCTAGCCGCCGCCACGAGCTCGACTCCGGCGAGCTCGCTCCACCCCAGCTCCTCCCACTTGCCCCACTAGATGCGCGCGAGCCCCAGCTACGCGTAGGACCAAACCGCGGTCGAATTGGTCGCCTGTGGGCGATTTCCAAAGCTCTCCGCCGTCTCGGCCTCACCGGCGACTCAACGCCGGCGGGATTAACCCCGCTGACCAGGGGTTTGACCCCAGTTTGACTCCGCCTGAGACACTGATAGGTGGGGCCGGCTCCTAACTAATTTAGATTAGTTTAAATTAGAGCTAATCACTGTTAGAGGTTAATGACGTTGTTAACTAACCCTCTCTCACTGACATGTGGGCCCAGAGCCTAACTACCCAGTTTAGTGCTAACTAAACACTAACTATCTCTGTTAGTTAGCTGAGAGACCGACAGAAGGGGCCCACCAGTCAGGTTTGACCTGGGCTGGCGCCTTTGACCCGCTGACGTCACAGTGACGCAGTGCTGACGCATTAACTCAATTACTGGATTTATTCTTTAATAGGAAATTCCAGAAAATAGTCAAAACTTCTAAAAATCATAGAAAATCGACCATAGCTCCAAATGCAAAGATTTATATATGAAAAATGATCAGAAAAATTCAATCTATCCATCTGTAATGGTTTCATGCATGACAAAACAAGTTAACCCTGCTTTTTAAGCAGAACAAGGTAATGCACTAATAAGGCCTTGTTTAATGAGCTAATATTTGAATCTTTGATTCAAATGAGTTCATTCCCTTCTGTTTTGGCTTGCATTAGGCCAAACCACTTTCATCTTGCCATGTCATAGCATGCATCATATTGTTGCATATTGCCATGTGTTGATTATATTTAGTGTGTCTTTCATGGTAGGTTCTGCCTCCGAGGATAACCCCGAGTATCCGTCTGAAGGGCAGTACCCTACTACCTCTACAACAGGCAAGCAACCCATTGATCATTCCGATACAAATCCATATTCCCGCTTCTGCTCTTGTTTGCTGCATTAAGACAACGCGATTCAAACTGCTGTGTGCTACGGTAGTTGAACCCTTATCCTCTGCATGACCTGTCATTGCCATAGTAACTAGATGAAACCCACTAGCATGTGTAGGAGTTGATTGAGCCATGTATGTGATTCCTACCTTGCTATGCCTGCTATGCTTAGGGTTGTGTCAGGTCTGGTTCATCTGGGTGATGGGCTAGAGTGATATGATTATGTTGGTAATGTGAGGGAAGTGTTGAACATGTTTTGGTAAAGGTATCGATGAGAGGCCATGTAGGAGTACATGGTGGGTTGTTTCATTGAGGCCGTCCCTAAGAACTGAGATCTGTATGTGTGATTTAAGATTCAGCTACTACCATGCATTGGGATCCTTAATTGACCCTCTCGGCTTCTTAAATACCTTAGTACTCTGTCCAGGAGTTGCAAATAGTTTCTGGTGTTGTAGGTTATGTGTTGGCGGCCGTGCATAGCGCTGACCCTAGGGGTGGGCTATGTTGCGGTAGATACACCGTGGCATGGTGTACCGAGTCACCCGTTTGGTGTCTCGGGAACCCTGTTCACATCGTTCGGGGCCGTATGTGGAAACCTCGGCCGGACTCCCTGCGGATGGAACCTAGATAGGCGATGAACCTGGACTAGAGACTTGAGTGTTTAGGTAGGCCGTGGCCGACACCCTCGTTGGGCCTCCGCTTGAAGGTTGCCGAGTACATGTTGTGTAAACGGCGGTAAGTGGTGAAAGTGTGTATGACGAGGTACACCCCTGCAAGGTATAAAACTATTCGAATAGCCGCGTCCGCGGTAAAGGACTACTTGGTTGCCTATACAGTTCATAGACAAGTTAAATGGATACTATTAAAAGTCTCAAGATAAGTGTGAGTACCGAGGATGGCCCTCTCGTAGGATGACGAGGGAGGATCCACGATGGATTATTGTGTTGGTGAGTAGTGGACTCGTGTGCGAAAACTATTTTACTAGTGAAGTTCCGTAGGATAGCTTAGCCAAGAGTCAAAGCTGGCTTGCTGCAATAACCTCACCACCTTCTTGAGAATGAGCATGTATATTAGGTTCTGATGTAAGACTTGCTGAGTACCTTTGTACTCATGTTTGCTTAATTACTGTTTTCAGACGACAACACCGCCCCCTCCGATGGGTTCTACGTAGACCTTGACGTCGATGAGTGACTAGCCACCCAGGTTGTGATCCTGGCCATGGAGGGCCCTATGTAGATAGACAGGCTTCAAGAAGCCTTCTTTCTTTCTAGTGTCTGTACTCAGACTAGTTGCTTCCGCATGTGCTTGTATGATTGTATGACTTGAGTGTCGGGTCATGTGACCCCTATCTGTATGAACATGTTATGTATGGCTCTCTGGAGCCTTTAAATAAAGTACTTGAGTTGTAGAGTTTTGTTGTGATGCCATGTTGTATGTACTCATATCGGGCATATTGTGTGTATGATTGAAATGCTTGGTATGAGTGGGATCCGACAATCTAGTTGTTTATCCTTGGAAGCCTTTCTTATGGGGAAATGTAGTCTAGTGTTCCTCGAACCATAGTAGTCCGCTACAGCCCGGTTCACCGGAGTCCTGCTAGCCCAGCACTACTGTTCAGGACACTTGACTGGCCGGCATGTGTTTCAATTTGTTCCTATGTCTGTCCCTTCGGGGAAATGTCACGCGGTGATATCCGGAGTCCTGCCTAGCCTGCTACAGCCCGGGTTCCCCGGAGTCCTGTTAGCCCAGTACTACAGCCCGGAATCACTCGCTGATGACCGACATGCTCGATGTGATTCATGTATGCCTGTCTCCACATGTCTGTGCCACTTTGGGTTCACGACTAGCCATGTCGGCCCGGGTTCTCTATCATATGGATGCTAGCGACACTATCATATACGTGAGCCAAAAGGCGCAAACGGTTCCGGGCCATGGTAAGGCGACACCCGTGGAATACCGTGCGTGAGGCCGCAAAGTGATATGAGGTGTTACCGGCTAGATCGATGTGGTTTGGAATCGGGGTCCTGACATCCGAGGTCTCCGTCGAAGTGGTACACATTTCGTAGACGTTTGGGGTCGTTAGTAGAGGTACTTGTCGCATCACCGGAGGTAGTCGACCTTGGCGTATCCAAAGGTGTACTTGTGGTCTTGAGGGTCGACGGTAGTCGTTCACGTGACGGTCTTGAAGGTTGGGTAGTCGTTCGGGCGTCTATGTGGACTTGCCAGTCTCGGTCTCGGCAACATAGTTGTACAAGGACTTGTCGAATCCAAACTCTTCGAGGGCCGTCGTGGTACTTGGCGCTTGCGGTGTGTTGCTTGGGGAAACCAGGGGTACTTGGCAGGTTCCACACGAAGATGCATCGATGGCGCTCGAAGGCAGTAGCGGGTGGCAACCCAAACAAGCAAGGGCACAGGAGGTGAGGGAGACAGCTTGCTGCTGGGGACAGCCTCGTCCATGGAGAGGTGGAGATCGAACGGTGGTGGAGCTCGGTGCAAGGCGGGCGCAAAGGCGAAGCAGTCGTCGAGGCAGGGGCGACGTGGGAGGAAGCAGGGGCGCCGGGCATCAACAACAGCTGCCGGAGGCTGGGAGCTCCCCGGCGGCGGTCATGGCACGCGGGCGCTCAAAGCGGAAGGAGACGGGGCGGCGCTTGGGGCTCGGGGTGGCGCGCAGAAGAAGGAGCAGCTCCGGTGGTGGCGCTCGCCAAAGCGGCGCCGGAGACGGCAGGGGAGCGACGTCCTGGGGCAGCGCGACAAGGCGAAGGCCGGCGGCGCCGTTGGGGCAAGGAGCTCTGGCAGGGCCGAGGCGGTGGCAGGGGAGCACCCCGGCGAAGCGCATTTCTGCAGTCCATTCTGCAGTCGGATTCGAAGAAGGAAGGGGCAGGTGCCAATATCGTTCTGTAGTCGGATTCGAAGAAGGAAGGGATCGAATTCAGTTTGTGTATGAGCAAAAGGAGCTACTTTTATACATGTCTGCCTCTTGTGAAGTGAGCTCTTTTATGGATTTTTTTTCAAAACTATGACGTATTTTATAGCAAATTCGGAAACTATAGCAAAGAGTGGAGAAAAATCAAAACTAGCACCCCGTCGGCCATGCGTGGGCCGAAAAGGGTGTTTTCGGCCTCCCTTTGGCTGAAATGGACTTTTCGGCGTTGCCTTGGCCGAAAAGGTGCGTACCTGGGCCGAAAAGACCTTTTTGGTCAGGAGTAGGCCGAAAAGTCCTTTTTGGTCAGGAGTAGGCCGAAAAGTCCCTTGGGCCCACCTTTTCACGTTAATGGTTGACCGAAGTTGCGTGGCTCCACTCTTCGGCTTACGTTAGGCCGAAGCGATTTTTTTTAATTTTGGTATATAAATACTGTGCAACCATTGTCCATCTTAGACACTAAAAAAATATATTTTCGCGCAACCCTTTCCCCTCAATATTTCCCCGTCAACTCTTTCCCGCCATCCGTTTCCCGCAAACTCCTTCCCGTCATATGTTCCTGCCACCCATTTCCCGCCAACCCTTTCCCACCATACCACAGTATACCATTAAATAAATTCTTCATATTAAAAAAATTGGGATAAAAGCGCAAGCGATGGAGTCAAAAACCTGACCTCACGCTGGGTATATGTGTCACCAGCCAAATAGGATAGCATCTGGCTAATGTATTTATATAAAAAAATAATTTTTATATACATTTAAAAAAAGGGAAAAGATCTTGAGAAACATGATTTTTTTTAATATGAAGAATTTATTTAATGGTATACCACGGTATGGCGGGAAAGGGTTGGCGGGAACATATGGCGAGAAGAGGTTGGTGGGAAACGGGTGGCAGGAACATATGACGGGAAGGGGTTGATGGGAAACGGGTGGCGGGAAAATATTGAGGGAAAAGGGTTGCGCGAAAATATATTTTTTCAATGTCTAAGATGGGCTGTAAGTGCATCTAGTGCCACCCCTAGTTGATTTTGGAGTATTGACGACAAACCTAGTTGAGGGACTAATGTGTTTGTTAGAATTGCAGGAAAACACAGGTAGAAGTCCCTCATTGATTCGGTTTACTACCAGAGATGACCCCTAAAAATGAATGAAGACATTGAAGTCAAAGGTGGTATATGAAGATATTCACATTGAAGACTATGACAACAGAAGACACGTTATGAAGCCTATGGAACTCGAAGACTTAGATCTTTCGTAGTTCTTTTTATTTTTGTTGAGTCACAGGAACCACCGTACTGTTAAGTGGGGTCCAGGAGAACAAGTCAGAATGACTTAAATGATGCCTAAATCAAAAACCTATGTCTTCGAGTGAAGAAAATGAGAGCAAATCTTGTCCAGAGCCAGACACGTCAGCTTTGCTTGTAGCCCAAGTAAAGTTGCCATGAGAGTTCGAAATCTGACCATTGAGACACGTGTCAGTTCCTTAGTGACCCAGGGTCATTTCGGACAAATCAGGTCGGGTTGCCAAGTGGCTATAAATAGCCCACCCCCACAACCATAAACAGTTGGCTGCTCAGATTTCAGTGCACGGCTTTTGTCGTTTGAGAGCAACCCACCTCAAAGCCTTTGAGAGAAAATTCCTAGTGAGGAGAAAAGCCCTAACCACCCAGAGCCAGAGTAAATTGGGCATCACTTAAGTCTTCTTGTCTGTGTGATCTGAAGACTTATTACACTTGAGGACTGTGAATCCTCCAGACGGTTAGGCGTCGCGTTCAGAGCATCCAAGAGACATTGTGAATTGCGAGTGAACGAAGTCCGTGAAGGTTTGGGAGTCTACCTTGAAGACTTACCAGAGTGATTGGGCGAGGACTAAGTGACCTTAGCTCAAGGAGATTACGGTGAGGACTTGGTGTCCTGAACTGTGTGTTCAGGACTGGGTGTCCGGGACTGTGTGTCCTAAGGTTTAAATACCTAGCCGCTCCAACCAGACGTACAGTTATCACAGCAACTGGAACTGGTCCAACATATCATTGTCTTCAACGAGTCACTGGTTTCATCTTCACTTCCTTCTCTTGCTGTTACTCATTGTGAAGTCATTGCGTGCTTGCTTTATCATTTGTCTTCACAACGTGAATGCATGATCTGTTTGGCTTCATAACTTCTTCCTACTTGATCCTTATTACACTGAAGCTGTTTGTCACTGTGCTTTCACTCTATTGAATACATGACCATGGCTGGCCTAGTGTATTCTAACTTCCGCTGCATAGTAATAGGCATAATCTTCACTGTTTGTCTTCATAACTCCTAAGTTT
Organism: Triticum urartu; assembly: GCF_003073215.2. Taxonomy (NCBI): domain Eukaryota; kingdom Viridiplantae; phylum Streptophyta; class Magnoliopsida; order Poales; family Poaceae; genus Triticum; species Triticum urartu. The sequence goes on from NC_053027.1 coordinate 567,911,662, forward strand.
TGAATACTTTCATAAAAATCGCCTATTCACCCCCCCTCTAGTCGATATAACGCACTTTCATGGGCAATGGTTGCATAGTATTTATATACCAAAATTTTTAAAAAAATCGCTTCAGCCTAACGTAAGCCAAAGAGTGGAGCCATACTACTTCGGTCAACCATTAACGTGAAAAGGTGGGCCCAAGGGACTTTTCGGCCTACTCCTGGCCCAAAAGGACTTTTCGGCCTCCTCCTGACCAAAAAGGTCTTTTCGGCCCAAGTACGCACCTTTTCGGCCAAGGCAAGGCCGAGAAGTCCATTTCGGCCAAAGGGAGGCCGAAAACACCCTTTTCGGCCCACCCGTGGCCGACGGGGTGCTAGTTTTGATTTTTCTCCATTCTTTGCTATAGTTTCCGAATTTGCTATAAAATACGTCATAGTTTTTTAAAAAAATCTCTTTTATGGTACCCCGCGTCAAATATTAGCCATCCATTCTTGAAATCTAATGGTAACGATCGATCTATACTGCTCCGATTTGCCAATAGAAACGCGAGCTGTATAGCTTGCACCGCTTCTCTCCCGTCCTCCAGTATACAAATCGCTAGGGCATTTTGGGAGTAAATAGTTTCAGCTCGCCCGTCTCGCCCTCTGGGGACTGGTCCGCCGTGACCAGGCCGACTGGGCCGGCAAGGTGCGGCACCTTCAAACCGACTTTTAGGCCTTCCGGACATCCGATGCCTCCTGGCGCACGCTGCTCGCCAACGACGGCGGCCGGCCATGCCAGGCAGGCGAGACCATGGCGGCTGGCTGCGGGCTGCCCCGGCCTGCCCTTTCGGATCACGCTGTCCGCGGACGGTGGCGAGGCGACCCGAGGCTGCGGGACTGCTTGCGTGCGGGAGGCGGGAGCGGACGAGCAGCTACGGCGGGGCTGCTTGTGTGCGGGAGGCGGGAGCGAACGAGCAGCTGCTGAGGTGCTGTGGGGCGTGCACGACGGGTGTTGCTGCAGGCGTGGAGCGCGAACGGGCGCGCGCGTGACTGGGTGGGACGCAGATTTTTTGAGCTTAGGCATCCCGGTCGCGTTATCGTGGGCGTTGGTTCAGAGGCTTGTTCTTGAGATGTGCAATGACTCTGTGCAATTTTGCAGCGTCATTACAGGACTCGGGTACTGTATACTTTGTTTCTTTCCTCCGCCGATGAAATCCAATCTGCTCTCTCTCCCTGCCTTTTCTTTTCTCTCTCTCCCTCTCAACTCTCACATGCGCTCTCTCTCTCTTGTCGAACACAGCAGCTCTTTTGTTCGTCTTCTATCTCAAAATCTCTCTCACTGTCTCACCAGGAGGAAGATAGGCTCTCTCTCCTCCCCAAACTCTCAACACCGCCTCATGGAACATGCAGTTCTTTTCTCTCTCTTCTCGCACACAACATGCCGAACAGACTCTCTGTCTCTCCCCATGCCATTTATCATCTCTCTCACACACACAACTCTATATCTCAAGAAAAAAATAACTCTCTCTCTCTCTACCCTGCCATGTCTCTTCTCTCTCACTACCCTGCCATGTCTATTCTCTCTCACACACAACTCCCTATTTTTTTAGAGGCCTGCTTCGGTACACCCCCCCCCCCCCCCCTCCCCTCCCCTCGCTTAATGTATCTTAATGTATAAGGGCATCTTGGGCATACGACGTATCCTCGCGCCATACAGGTAGAGCCGAGCGCACGGCTCGAGCCGATACGGCCGGCTCGCAACTACCCTCTCTCCTTCGCGCAAAAAAAAACACGACCTGCGCTGATCACGCGGCCCATTCCAACGTCGCCCCGCCCCACCGATCGCCGCCCTTACCCGCCGATAGCCGCCTTTCCCCGCCGATCTAGACATGATCACGCTGCCAATTCCAACGTCTTCCCGTTCAGCCGATCGCCGCCTTCTCCCCGTCTTCACCCGGGATCTGGCCGGCGCGGACAGATCTTGGAGTCGCCCGCCATACATGATGTCGCCTCCGTGCAGGTCGTCACGGTGACGTGGCCTACGTGGACGTCGTCGCTGCCCGCAACTCCGTGATCAACCTCTCCGGGAACGTCCTCGCCGTCCGCAGCCACGCCAGGCCGGCTGAAGTGCACGTGCATGCCATGTAAGCCGTCTAGTTCGTCAAAAAATTGAATCTGTAAATAATTATGTGCAATCACTTGTTAGATAAGAATTTCTCATCTGTATGATCGTAGTACATTTAATTTGATTTAAAATTGATAGATCAATTTTTTGTTATATATTGCAGTGTTGGTTGAGAGTTCATTTAATGGATAAAGAAACTGGATATACGGATCTGTTTTTGGACACGAGTTGGGATGGTAGCGATAGTGTTGATCGTACGAATGGTAACGATAGTAAAGATGATGATGATGGCAGCGACAATGAATCCTGGTCGTCGTACGATAATTTACCTGAAGAGGATTTTGAAAAGAAGGAGGAGGGTGCTTGTAGTGAAAACGTAAGTGTCATGTACATTCTTTTCGTCGGATGAAGAACCATATGGTACTTACACGTGCATATGATTTTTTTATGTGCAGGAGGATATTGACGTTCAGAACGAGGAAAATCATGGTGTTGAATCTATCGGGGTTAACATAAGCCAGGTTCGGTCCAAAATTTAAGATGTCATTGAATAATAAAAAATTGGTTATGACAACTTACACTTGCTTATGTGGAATATTGTAGGCTAACTTTGATGATTGGAGTGGTGAAGATGGATATGAGCATGAGGATGGAGCTAATATGGACATTGAGGAAGCTGAAATCCAGCAACGTGCGTTGGAGACACAGTTGAAGGTTATGGGTATGACATTTGCATCACAATGGGAGGCTCACATGTTCTATAATAACTACGCCAAAGACCGTGGATTCAGTATCAGAAAAGATAAGGTGAAACGAGGAAAAGGACTTTCAACCACTGTTCGGTATAGGAGATACGTTTGCTCGAGGGCAGGAAAACGTCTCAGTAAATTTTTAAACCCGGAGGGCCGTACACGCAGGCTAAGACCAGAGACTCGTTGCGAGTGTGGCGCACATTTAGTCGTGAAGTTGGACAAAGGACGTGGAGTTTGGTTCGTGGCAGCTTTTATGGATGATCACAACCATTTGTTGGCTAGACCAGATGAGGTGGTATTTCTGCGGTCACATCGAGTGATGGGAGATCACCAAATAGCTGAGATCTTGGCGATGGAAGGAGCTGGGATCAGAAAGCATATCATCGTTGACAACTTCATTAGCAGGTATGGCTCGTATGATAAGTGTGGGTTTCTGAGACAAGACGTGTACAATCTATGTTGCCGAGAAAAAATGAAGTTGATTGCGAAGGGTGATGCTAGCACGGCAATCGGGATTATGAGGAGCAGAAAGGAGAAGGATCCAGAGTTTTTCTTTGAGTACGTGCTCGATAAGGAGGGCCGTTTGAAGAGCATGTTCTGGTGCGATGCACAGTCACGGCGGGACTATCAATTGTATGGAGATGTGACGGTGTTCGACAGCATGTATAAGATGAACAGATATGGTATGCCGTTCATCCCCTTTGTTGGTGTAAACAATCACCGTTGCACCACAGTTTTTGGTTGTGCCATTGTGTCCGATGAGACCGAAGCGACATACGTGTGGCTGCTTCAGACATTCCTAAAGGCCAATTGTCAGAAAAAGCCAAGGTCAATCATCACAGATGGAGACGCTGCAATGATACGAGCTATTCGGTTGGTTTTGGTTGATGTGTTGCACCGTCTCTGCTCATGGCACGTGGAAAGAAACATGCAGAAGCACTTAATTACAAATCGCTAAGTGAGTTCAGGGCACTCTTGTACTACTCCACCTCTCCAGCCAACTTTGTGGCGAGATGGCACGCTTTCATCCATAAATGGAAGACTGATAAAACAGAAGAGTGGCTGAGTAGGATGTACAGGAAGAGGAGTCTGTGGGCAGCATCATATCTGTCAGATGGTTTTTTTCTGGGTATGCGCAGTAATCAAAGGAGTGAAAGTCTTAACTCTTGTCTTCACCTGCACTTGGACGGCGGTATGACTATTGTTGACCTAGTTGTGCATTATGAGAATTGCATAGTCCGACTACGTGAGAACGAGGCGCATGATGACTGTGTTTCAAATCAGTCATTGCCACCATCAGTCACAGAATATAAGGATATTGAGAAGCATGCCGCCGAAGTATTCACTCATTCCAATTTTTATATTCTTCAACAAGATCTGAAGAAGATGGGAGAACTTGAGATTTTTGAGACGCTAGTGGGAGTTGACTGCCACACCTTCATCGTGACATGGAGAAATAACCGGAAATTTCAGTTCAGCGTGAATTATCGAGCTGAAAACTCTGAGAATACGATAGACTGTAGTTGTGGACGAATGCTTCGGAAAGGATTGCCTTGCAAACACATTCTGTATGTGTTGGTTCATCTTAAAAAATCTAAAATACCTAAGTGTTGCATTCTTAAGAGGGTGTCGAAAGTTGCGAGAGGTGGGCTGCCTGCACAGCAAAAGAGTGACTTGTTTGGCTGGGGTTGGACAGGGGCAGAGCAGCGTGCTCGCTATAGTCAACTTAGTATAACAGGAGCTGAAGCTTTTCATGTTGCTTCAAATGATCCATTCGTCTATGATGAGTTGATGCAGTGTCTGCAGAATATAATAGCAAAGAAAAAGGTCCCTGATGATGATGTTGTTGGTAGTACAAGAAATGTGCATGAGGATCCACGTCAGCCGGAACAACATGTTGATGTCATAGGTGATACCGTGAAAGTTTCCACGAAGGGCGCCCCTAAACAGAGCAGGACAGGGCGGGCAAAGAAAGATCCAAATGTTACAAAGAATAGAAGACCAAAATCATTTTCTAAGAAAAAACCCGGTCCTCTTTGTGGCATTTGTAAGGAAGAGGGCCATAGACGGCAAACATGCTCTGAGAATGAAAAGTAAGTTTTTCATTTTTTCAACTATTTTTTGGTTTTGTCTTCACAATTGTCTGATGAGTTGTTTACAATTTGTTATGTAGGAAACGGGCATAAAGATGAAGTACTCATAATCAGTTGAAGGCACTGGCAATTTCAATTTATTTGCTTAAGAATAAGAGACATGGCACTTTGAGTTTATTCTTTAAATCACCTTGTTTGATGAAAGTCATTAGCACTTTCAGTTTATTTGTTTAAGAATAATAGACATGGCACTTTGAGTTAATGTTTATGCCACCTTGTTTAATGTTATGAGACATGCGATTTATATTATTATGTGTGAAACATATTATATTTGTATAAATGTGTTACTGCTGTAATGACATAGTAAACTTATGAAGATCTTTAAAATGTAATGTATGTGACAATTGTTTTGTAAAAAAAGCCCCAGCTGTGGCCGGGCGCGCGCGGACGGTAAACTACTACGCATTGTGGCGAGGCCTTTCGGCCGCCGAGCGGGGAGGCCACGGCGCACATCAGGGCATCATGTTCTGTAGCGAGCTTGTGAGAAGGCGAAGACGCGGGTATGTAAACCGGTCGGCGCGTCTCTCCGCGGGCGAGGTGGGACTAAACCTACTCGGCACAAAGCGCCAGCATCCGTATCCGCACACGAAGAGGATCGGCCCACGCGCCCGACGCGCGTCGTTTATGGGCCGATAGATCGCCATCTTCCCCCTCGGGATCGTTGCATGTGTGCCGCTGGCTGGGGCGGGACGAGACGTGTGCCACCCGGCGTGCGGCTGGTCGTACGGCCGGCTGCTGGGCCAGCAGACCCGCCCCGTGGCGCAGGACGAATGGCACCAGCCCGCACTACCTGCACTGCGCGGGCCCGCCACTGGCTCGGCTGTCGGCCACCGCACGGGCTGGAATATTCGTCGGACCGATCGCCGCTGTTGCCACTAGAATCGACGTGAGAAATTGTGCAGCTTTTATCCACATCGCACCAACTCAGGACAGCGGGCATATTTTTTAATTAAAAAATGACCGTCGCGTATAGGAACAACAACAACAGTACATGTAATATCGCAGAGGCAAACTGATACATTTTAGGACAGAAAAAATATTACTTGCCCACACGCATTTAAATTTTTAGTGTCTCACGAAAGCAATAAATAAAACGTGAAAAATTGTTGAAAACTATCCCAGTGCCATGTCGCATTACAATCGATCACAATATCCAACAACGGTAGGGAAACCTTCTACGGGACTAAAACCCTACCGATGCTAATACCTACTCCTTCTCCATGATTTTAACAATTTTCATCTTCACTTTCTCTAATCTGTTGACCTCAGGAAAAATGATTTCCGCAACAATACGCGGCCTTGACTCATTAATCTCTTGCTGGTCAAATTCATGTGTCCAGCGATCTCCGTCCCAGTATTTTATGCACCACATCACAAAAAGTCCACAAGACACTCTGCAATAAACATGTGTGTGATCAGCTTAGGATATAGCATGCACTTTCTTGTATTCATTTAACTTACCTATCATGTTGTCTCGGCATTTTATACTCATTAATTGGCCACGTAGCATCATGCGCTGTCTGGCTGTGAATTTTCCCACCAATTCACACCACTTCTCAACCGAGCAGTACACATCTCCTAGTTCTTGCATTCTAAATAAGATGCCAGTTAGCAAACTAGTTACGAGATTCAAAAAAGATTACGTACGGTTCAATACCATACCTTCCGGTGTCTCGACGAGCACCGGCAGCCACCGTTGCCAAACCCCACCCGGTGTGGGTTAGTCGTGGCAGCCGCGCGCCCTCTGCCCACACGAGCGCGCTGGCCGACGGCCCGTCCTAGGGTTTAGGGTGCCGGCGAATTTGCCGAGACGGCACGGCCGGGCCTGAGATCCAAGTCGCGCGCGCAGATGACGGATTGTATGGCCGACGTCAGGCCGGCGGGGAAGGGAGTTTGGACGACCATGGCGTTGCGACCGTCGGATCAGGGACGGGTGAGGACGTGCGTGGAGGCGGCGGGGCTAGGCGGTCCTGGGGCGAGGTAATGGCGGCTTGGTTTCCATGCCATGCACGCACGTACGGCGTCATAGACGTGGTCACGCCATAGTGGGCCACTTGGCCCGTCCCGTAAAACTACCGCCGGCTGGCCCACGGTGCATTTATTAAAAACATGCATTGTAGTTTAATACCACATCGCTAAGCCGGCGCGCCGTTGACTCCTTTATATAATTTTCTGTCGGTCAATGAACAAACATCTCAGTTTGTGGGACTCTATTTGGAGGATATGCAGGATCGATGTGAGTCTTCACCTGCTCAGAGCTTGTGAAGGTTCACATTGATCATGCATATTCTTCAAAAAAAGAGCCATTATCTTTGATGTTTTTTTAACGTCAGAAATTATTAATGCATTTTCTTAATGCAACAATTTTAACGACAGTCGGTGGATCCCAAACTTTTTGGACACGCACCCATCGCCAGGTCCATCATGCGTGCAAGTTTTCATAATTTTCCGGCACCGTATGAATTTTCTATGGTTTTCTTCGTGAAATGCACCGAAAACACTGACCGGGCGTGACGCAACGTGCGTATGGGTCGGAATTCGTTCAACTCTTGCGTGGGGCCCTAAGATGGGCATGCCCACTGCCTCCCAAAATTGGGTCACGTTCGTGCATGCCACCTCGTACCACCAACACAACCAGCACTGATCTGATATGGCCGATGTCAGCCCCATACCGCGTTCTCTTTTCTGACTCAGCCGGTGGAGCCCAAACTTTTGGGCCACGCACCCATCGCCAGGTCCATCATGCGTGCAAGTTTTCATAATTTTCCGGCACCGTATGAATTTTCTATGGTTTTCTTCGTGAAACGCACCGAAAACACTGACCGGGCGTGACGCAACGTGCGTATGGTGTCGGAATTCGTTCAACTCTTGCGTGGGGCCCTAAGATGGGCATGCCCACTGCCTCCCAAAATTGGGTCACGTTTCGTGCATGCCACCTCGTACCACCAACACAACCGACACTGATCTGATATGGCCGATGTCAGCCCCGTACTGCGTTCTCTTTTCTGACTCAGCCGGTGGACCCCAAACTTTTTGGCCACGCACCCATTGCCAGGTCCATCATGCGTGCAAGTTTTCATAATTTTCCGGCACCGTATGAATTTTCTATCGTTTTTTCCGTGAAACGCACCGAAAACACTGACCGGGCGTGACGCAACGTGCGTGTGGTATCGGAATTCGTTCAACTCTTGCATGGGGCCCTAAGATGGGCATGCCCACTGCCTCCCAAAATTGGGTCACGTTTCGTGCATGCCACCTCGTACCACCAACACAACCGGCACTGATCTGATATGGCCGATGTCAGCCCCGTACCGCGTTCTCTTTTTTGACTCTGCCGGTGGACCCCAAACTTTTTGGACACGCACCCATCGTCAGGTCCATTATGCGTGCAAGTTTTCATAATTTTCCGGCACCGTATGAATTTTCTATGGTTTTCTTCATGAAACGCACCGAAAACACTGACTGGGCGTGACGCAACGTGGGTATGGTGTCGGAATTCGTTCAACTCTTGCGTGGGGCCCTAAGATGGGCATGCCCACTGCCTCCCAAAATTGGGTCACGTTTCGTGCATGCCACCTCGTACCACCAACACAACCGGCACTGATCTGATATGGCCAATGTCAGCCCCGTACTGCGTTCTCTTTTCTGACTCAGCCGGTGGACCCCAAACTTTTTGGCCACGCACCCATCGCCAGGTCCATCATGCGTGCAAGTTTTCATAATTTTCCGGCACCGTATGAATTTTCTATGGTTTTTTTCGTGAAACGCACCGAAAACACTGACCGGGCGTGACGCAACGTGCGTGTGGTATCGGAATTCGTTCAACTCTTGCATGGGGCCCTAAGATGGGCATGCCCACTGCCTCCCAAAATTGGGTCACGTTTCATGCATGCCACCTCGTACCACCAACACAACCGGCACTGATCTGATATGGCCGATGTCAGCCCCGTACTGCGTTCTCTTTTCTGACTCTGCCGGTGGACCCCAAACTTTTTGGACACGCACCCATCGTCGGCGGTGGTGATGGGGCGAGGGCGGGGGCGGGGCGGCGCCGGAGTTGGGGGAGGGGATAGGGGTGGCGGCGCGGCGAGGCTTGGGTGGAGGGGGCAGACAGCGGCAGGGAGGGTGGGCGGTGCAGCGGGTCGGGATCCAGCGGCGGCGATGCGGTTGGGAGGCGCGGGGGGTCGGGGGGAGAGGAGGAGAACGAATGGACGGGGCGCCCCAGGGGGATGGATAAGGTGAGTATATGCCGACGGCTTAGCCGTCGGCATATCTCTATATGCCACGTGTACGGCTATGCCGACGGCCAAGCCGTCGGCATAGGTATATTCTTTTTTTTCATTATTTTAAGGTGCATTTTTCCTAACACATAAATATTAAACATGTTTATTGGTTCTCACAAAAAATTTGACTGCATTCTGCCCGTCGGAATAGATAGTTTTCGGCCCAACGTGGCTGTTTCCCCCTCCGTCACACGGCGGCAGCGACGACCGTGAGGGGTGCACACCCCGGAGCCGCGTCTCGGGTGCCTGCGAGTACCATCACACTTCCACAAGCGTAGGAGGGCCCACCGCAACACCTGGCGGCATTGCTACCCCCCCCTCCGGTACCCCGTCCGTGAGGGGGGGGCACACCCCGGACACGCGTGCCGGGCGTTTTCAACCGCCACAACACTTCCAGACTTGTGAGAGGCCGCCTACGCAAGATTTGTCCGCATGCTAGCCCCCGGTGGCCGCCGGCCACAGTCGTAGACGCGCGAAGGGCAATCCGCGTAGAGGGAATTTTTCAGATACTTCTCCATCACCAAAAATTATGAAAAAATACCATCATTCCTATAGCACATGTGCCCACGTCATGCAAAAAAAAATCATGATTATATCGCGCTCCGAGTATTTAGTAATATTGACGCCGCATCGTTACCGCAGAACGTCTACTATCGTGTCATCGCCGTCCGTGAGGGGGGCCACGCACCGGAGACACGTCCCGCCTCTTCGGACATGCCACCACACCACCCCGCATGTATGAGGGCCCGGTGCGACGCTCCGGTGGCATTGCTACCCCCCAGTGCCCCCGTCCCGCCTAACCCTCTAGCGTTTGACCACGGGATCTACCCCTTTGACTTTGCACAGACGGGCTTTGACCAGTGGACCTCCCCACCCGGTTGTGTTAGGTCAGCCCATAGGAACACTTTGGAGCAACATCCGGGCCAGACCCACAGCAAGATCCCCTCCGTGTAGACCCCACGCGTCCGTTTTCCCCCTCCAGGTGCCGGCGGCAGCGCCGTCCGTGAGGGTGGGCACACCCCGGACACGCGTGCCGGGCGTTTTCAACCACCACAACACTTCCAGACTTGTGAGAGGCTGCCGGCGCAAGATTTGGCGGCATGCTAGCCCCCGGAGGCCGCCGGCCACAGCCGTAGACGCGCGAAGGGCAATTCGCGTAGAGGGAATTTTTCGGATACTTCTCCATCACCAAAAATTATGAAAAAATACCATCGTTCCTATAGCACATGTGGCCACGTCGTGCAAAAAAACTCATGATTTTATCACGCTCCGAGTATTTAGTAATATTGACGCCGCATCGTTACCGCAGAACGTCTACTACCGTGTCATCGCCGTCCGTGAGGGGGGCCACGCACCGAAGACGCGTCCCGCCTCTTCGGACATGCCACCACACCATCCCGCATGTATGAGGGCCCGGTGCGACGCTCCGGTGGCATTGCTACCCCCCAGTGCCCCCATCCCGCCTAACCCTGTAGTGTTTGACCACGGGATCTACCCCTTTGACTTTGCACGGACGGGCTTTGACCAGTGGACCTCCCCACCCGGTTGTGTTAGGTCAGCCCATAGGAACACTTTGGAGCAACATCCGGGCCAGACCCACAGCAAGATCCCCTCCGTGTAGACCCCACGCGTCCGTTTCCCCCCTCCAAGTGCCGGCGGCACCGCCGTCCGTGAGGGGGGCACACCCCGGACACGCGTGCCAGGCGTTTGCAACCGCGACAACACTTCCAGACTTGTGAGAGGCTACCGGCGCAAGATTTGGCGGCATGCTATCCCCCGGAGGCCGCCGGCCACAGCCGTAGACGCGCGAAGGGCAATCTGCGTAGAGGGAATTTTTCGGATACTTCTCCATCACCAAAAATTATGAAAAAATACCATCGTTCCTATAGCACATGTGCCCACGTCGTGCAAAAAAACTCATGATTTTATCGCGCTCCGAGTATTTAGTAATATTGACGCCGCATCGTTACCGCAGAACGTCTACTACCGTGTCATCGCCGTCCGTGAGGGGGGCCACGCACCGGAGACGCGTCCCGCTTCTTCGGACATGCCACCACACCACCCCGCATGTATGAGGGCCCGGTGCGACGCTCCGGTGGCATTGCTACCCCCCAGTGCCCCCGTCCCGCCTAACCCTCTAGCGTTTGACCACGGGATCTACCCCTTTGACTTTGCACGGACGGGCTTTGACCAGTGGACCTCCCCACCCGGTTGTGTTAGGTCAGCCCATAGGAACACTTTGGAGCAACATCCGGGCCAGACCCACAGCAAGATCCCCTCCGTGTAGACCCTACGCGTCCGTTTCCCCCTCCAGGTGCCGGCGGCGGCGCCGTCCGTGAGGGGGGGCACACCCCGGAGCCCCAAGACGGGCGTCTACGCATGCATGAACACTTTCACATATGCATCGGGACCTGTGCGATGTTTCGGTGACATAGCTACACCCCGAATGCCCCCACCAACCAGAATTCCTTCCGTGTCGACCGTTTCCCCCCTCCGTGACACGGCGATAGCGACGTTCGTAATGTGGGGCAATCGATATACCATCGGGTATGTTTTTTTAGATAAGGCATAATTATCTTATGCAAAAGCAAAAACTAAAATAAAGTAAAAATAACAAAACAAAGTAAAAATAAAAAATAAAATAAAATACACGTATGCCGACGGCAAGGCCGTCGGCATATCTGTGCACACACGCAGATTGTCCCACGGACCGATGACGTGGCGTGTCACACAGATCGATGACGTGGCGAAGGGGCCTATGCCGACGGCTATGCCGTAGGCATATCTCTCCTACAGATAAAATAAAAAATTAAGTAAAGTAAACATATGCCGACGGCAAGGCCGTCGGCATATCTGTGCACACACGGATCAATGATGTGGTGTGCCACACGGATCGTTGACGTGGCAGAGGGGCCTATGCCAACGGCTGTGCCGTAGGCATACCTCTGCCACAGATATGCCGACGGCCGCCGTTACCTCCCGTCGGCATAGGATAAACGCCGTCAAGTGGTCAGCACTGACCGGGGAGGTGGGCCCGGGATATGCCGACGGCTTGTCCTATGCCGACGGCCCCGTAGGCGTATCTCTGGCGGTCCCGACGGCCTCGTCTATGCCGACGGCCCCGTCGGCATAGATTGATGTATGCCGACGGCTTTTCTACGCCTACGGCCCATCCTCGGCCGTCGGCATAGGTGCGGCGATGCCGACGGGGGCCGTCGGCATAGATTCGGCCGTCGGCAAACGCAGTTTTTCTGGTAGTGCTTGTGAAATAACAGTGAATCAGTCGGTTTCCGAATTCTACACTAGCTTCAATAAGATTAGAAAACCTCCTCCGTCTCCTTCCCCGTCCTCCTCTGTTAGGAGGAGGATCGGAAGAGGCTATAATAAGCTCAGCCCGGGCGTCGTCGATTGTCGGGCACGAAAGGAGCATAATTTCAAGAATATAAGATTTCTTGCGTTATGTTTGTTTATCGACGACGCAAGTTCGCCGTCGTTGTCCTGTCTTTTGGATCTGGTTACCATGAAGTTCAATAGGGGTCGCCGCCGCCGTGATGTAAGTCTTGTGTTTTGTTATTATAATTTTTCCCTTGATGAGCATCGATCCATCACGGATGACTAATTTCCCCCTGGTTAATTGCAGTCTAAGAAAGCAGCTGGCAGGGATGACATGCTAGGCAAGCTACCCAACGATGACATGCTAAGCAAGCTGCCCAATGACGTGCTGCTCAACATCCTCGAGAGGGTGGGTACGCTTGATGCTGTCAAAACCTGCATCCTCTCGAAGCAAATGCAGAAGCTGCCCGGTATGCTCTTGCAGATTGTCATCGATCTCAGCCCTCGCGATTTGGTGCGAATGAACGGCGTTGTGGCCAACATGACGGCAAACATCCTTAGTAAAAGGTCTCCCCAGATCACGGTTCGCAAGCTGAAGGTCAAATTCTTCTTGAGTCCTCGTAGTCTCCCCATCGGCAAAGCTGTTGCGCTCGCTATGGCGACTCAGAAACTAGAGGCAGCCGAGTTTGAAATCTTGACACTGAGGGATTCATTTAATTGCACAGGGGAATATTTCCTGCGCTTCGCTAAGCAGTTCAATGATTTTCTAAATGATTGTCCAGATGCATTTGCTGGTCTCAGACGGCTGCAACTGCAGAATATGAGGTTTGGTGAATCGGACATACCCAATATTCTTAGCACCTGCAAGCGGCTCCAGTCCCTGTCTTTCTTTGAGTGTGATGCGGGGGTCCGTTCCGTGCTGCATGTACAACACGCTCAACTTGTTGAGATTGTTATCACCTATGGGGAGTTTAAAACAGTGGTGCTTGACTTTCTACCAAAGCTCCAGCAGATGACCTATAATAATTGGCCTTGTGATGAAAATCCCTTGGTTCTTGGCACTGTCCCTCAGCTTTGGAAGCTCAGTCTTGCTAATGCAAATATTTCAGGCAAGACCCTCAACCTAAGCAAGCTGCTTGCTAATGCCCCCACTGTAAGCCATCTGTATCTGGAGTTTCGAAGTGAAAAGGTACTCACTCTAATCACCTCTATCCCATTCTCATTAATTGTGTATGTGATGCATATGTCCGATGGTAGTAATTTAGTTACGCATAACTTGATGATGCAAACACATTATCACTTCTAATTTGTTTTGTCTATCCCAGATTTGGGTTCAACTAGAACGCTCAAAAGTGCTTGCTCCTGTGCTCGCCAAACTGCGGCTTGTGGATTTGGACAATCTTCCTGAAGAATATGATATTGCTTGGACAATGTTCCTTCTTGAAGCTGCACCATACCTAGAGGAGCTTTCCATCACAGTATGGGATCATAAGTGCCAAAAGGAGTCACAAAAGAGTCACATGAAAACGGATGTGAAGTGGGAACCATCTGATCCTCATTTTAAGCAGAAGAATCTCGCAAGGCTAACTATCTACGGCTTCCAGTCCGATGACAATTTCATCGGATATATTAGACGCGTCATTCAAGCTGCTGCGAACATCAGGGGGGTATCACTGCACGACAGGAAGGTGTGCCCATTTTTTTTTGAAAAGTTTCCTCATGTGGCTGTTCGTCCTTCGAGTTATCCACGGACCAGTGAGGAGGTGGATTTGTCAAGGAAGAAGATGACAACAGCGTCGGCGACGGCTTCTCCTGATATTCACTTCCGCTCATGAGGTCGAGTTGAAGATGAATCTCGTTGGAAGGACTCCCCAATCTCAAAGACTATGTCAATGCTATTGTTTTTCTCCAAAAATGTTTCTCGCCTACCAATTTGTTGGAGCAACTCATTTAGCTATTTTGGCCAATGAAATGGCTAAAATAAGCACATCTATGTTGTGGCATTGCTGTACGTGCTTGTGCTTATGTTGAATTCAGTGAATATTCAGTACTATGAATGATGCTCTGTTATTTTTTCTATCTTGTAGTATATATGAGAGCCACGGCAATCTATTTTCCATGGACGCACAAACACAAGCTTTGCTGACAAACAACGGCAGCGTCCCTGGCCGTGGTAGCGGCGAGGAGATCGCCGTGAGAGTAGTGTTCCGTCCCGAGTGGCATCTCCAGCGCAATGATGCAGCTGAGCTCCATTGGGGAGCGGCTCCGTAGATTTGCCGAATCGATCAGTCCATCATCATCCTCTGCAGTTGTTGTTTTTTTAAATTACGAAAAGCATCAAATGTATTATAAAAGTTCACTGAAAGTACAAAGCATCTCAAACATAATAATAATGACATTAAGATTTTAAAACGGCCGAATAACCATTGCTACTGTCAGAACGAGCCGCGAGCCATTGTCATCGCTCCCCTGTCAGAGCCGGCTTGACCTTGTCGATGACACCCGTGAAGTCTTCATACACATGACCATAAGGACCAGTGCCCTGGAGCCGCAGTGATTGCCGTTAAACCCGTATAGATTTGAAGCACGTGACACCAAATCTCACCACATGATGAGAAACCCTAATTTCACAGCCGCGGGGATCTACGCTGAAGCTTCGTCGACTACATCGAGATAGACGAACTCGAGGAGGATTGGAGTTTGGAGGACAAACTCAGAGAAGACACACCAACATCCACCCAAGCGCCGCACCTAACCTAAATTACTAACTTCAGCGAAGGCACCAGCATTCCCCTCCCCGCCACTGGCTGCCGTAGTGACAGGTAAAGGGGAGGCGAATTCACAAACTCGCCAATGAAGCCTGGAAGGGAGATTTTCCCTAGCGGTCTAGGGTTAGGGAGAAAAGCGAGAAGGATCACCCTGGTGTGTTTGAGGAGTTAGACGTGCTGGGTGTCCTCTGCACTTGGGTTTTGGCCAAAGATTTATCTAACATGATGTAAGGTTAGCCACTTAGGGCATCTCCAAAGGAGATCCTCAAAGCTCCGGTGTACGTCTGGGTTATGATGTCTGGATTGATTGTGGCAAATCCTGTCATCCAATGGGGACCCTTATTGGTCCGCAAAGTGGTTCAGACGTCTATTTTTTGGCAAACCGAGACAATGAGGGAGCTACCAAAGTCCGGACATCCTCTTCTCTTTTCTATCTCCGCACATGCATGGTCCCCTCTCCTCTCTCTCCTCCTAACCAGACAAATAAGGATTAATTTGTGAATAACTTTGGATGGCTCCCTCCGGCATCTTATCCGCGGATCACGTCCGGATATAAAAATGGACATATACCAAAAATATTTGCGGCCAGCTTTGGAGATGCCCTTACACACGTTGGCTATTTGTGCACAGAAGGAAGTTCTTGTTTTCTGGCACAAGAGAAAGTCGAGTGCTTGTTTATTTGGCCGGCATGAGTGAGTGCTCTTGTGACGCACAGGTTCCAGATTGTTAATTAGATTTTTCACATCCTACAATGCTTGCTCTGGTTTTGTTCTTTGCATCAGCATCAGCAGCAACAAACACAAAAAAAAAAGCATGATTTGATGTTTTTTTCTTGTTGATACTATTTTTTTCAAGAAGCAGGTAAAACAGTAAAAGTTATGGGTCCCTTTGGAAAGCACGATTCTAAAAATGTTGGAGTAAAAAAATGCTAGACTGTAAAATCATGACATGTTCCTACAAGAATAAGGATTTGAGTGTTGCGCATGAAAAAAGGCAGAATTATAGAATATCTTCATTTTTATTCAAAGAATTTCCATAGGCAGTTGCATGATTAGATTATTTATAAAATTTTCGGTGTAGATTTTTCATTGTTTGATTTGTAGGACGGAATCCTATATGAATTTTCTCAGTATTTCGACATGTATGATAATGTTGTAACAAGTGTTTGAACAAGTGATGAAGACACTGATGACTTCCTGATTAAAATACGACTGCACCAAGGGTCAGCTTTAGACCCTTATCTTTTTGCTTTGGTGATGTATGAGGTCACGAGGGATATACAAGGAGATATCCCATAGTGTATACTCTTTGCGGATGATGTGATGGTAGTTGATGATAGTCAGACGGGGGTCAATAGGAAGTTAGAGCTTTGGAGAAAAATCTTGAAATCGAAAGGTTTTAGACTTAGTAGAACTGAAACCGGGTACATGAGGTGCATTTCAGTACTACTAGGCACAAGGAGGAGGAGGTTAGCCTTGATGGGCAGGTGGTGCCTCAGAAGGACACCTTTCGATATTTGGGATCAATGATGTAGAAGGATGGAGATATCGATGAAGATGTGACCATCGAATTAAAGCTGGATGGATGAAGTGGCGCCAAGCTTCTGGCATTCTCTGTGACAAGAAAGTGCTACAAATGTTGTATAACGCTGAGTGTTGGCCGACTAAAAGGCGACATGTTCAACAGTTAGGTGTGCATATTGAGGTGGATGTGTGGCCACACAAGGAAGGACCAAGTCCAGAATGATGATATACGAGATAGAGTTGGGGTAGCACCGATTGAAGAGAAGTTTGTCCAATATCACCTGAGATGGTTTGGGCATATTCAGTGTAGGCCGGTGCATAGCAGACGGCTAAAGCGTGATAATAATTTAAGAGAGGTCGGGCTAGACTAAACTTGACATGGGAGGAGTCTGTAAAGATAGATCTGAAGGCCATGGACAGGGGTGCGTGGAAGCTTGCCATCCATGTGCCAGAACCATAAGTTGATTGTAAGATCTTATGGGTTTCACCTCTAGCCTACCCTAACTTATTTGGGACTAAAGACTTTGTTGTTGTTGTATTTCATTCTGCATTCATATGAATTTTACATTTCCTGGAATCTCCAGACGGGAATTCTTTATTATTTCCTACAGTGTAATCATTTTTTTTTGGTGCAAACAAAATTCTATTGGATTCAAATGAAGAACATTGTATTCTTATATTTTTTTATACCGGCATTCTGAAACCTTTTGAATAGAAAATGTTAAGTTTTTTTGTCGGAATAATTTCAAGTTAGTGTCTTTTAGGTCATCCTTTTTCGTAAGGATAACTGTGTCATTGGTATATTAAAGGTGTGCGATCCCTCTAGTGATCAAAGTATTAAGAACAATACAAATATGAACAACGACACATGCTTTGTCAAGAATTACAGAGAACACATTACTCCAATAAAGGTCGCTGGAGTACCTGCCTCCTGGGATTTTCGCAAGTGAGAGTGCTCTCTTGGGACACCCAAGAACTATCAAGGCACCAACTACGTCCGGGATGGCTGCTCGATGTTCTATCCTAACCTGCCTGCTAATGGTAATTAGATTGTTGCAATATCTTTCTGCACTCATTTTTTGTATTATTTTGCACATCTGACATTTTTGTTTTCTTGTTGTGCAGACAAGTGGTATAACATGGATGAGGCTTTTGTTCCAGTCCCCAAGGACACTGCTCGTAATAAGTCAAATCAAACTTATTGGGTACACAAAACACCCGTAAGTATTGCTTTACCTCAGTTCTTTTGCATTTATGATAATGTTCTATAGGAGTAAATCTACTCTTAACCTGAAGTCTTTGTTTTTCTTTCAGGTAAATTTATCTTTTGCATTTATTGCTTCACCTTAGTCCTTTTACACACAAGCAGTTTGTCTTAGTTTGCTTTTTTAATGCATATTTGTTGCGTGAACTTTTCACACCTTTTCATAACTCATATTGCCACTAAACATATCTCAATTTGTATTGACACATTCTTTGATATACTGTTTGTGAATACAAATATCATAAGTAATTACATAATCATGCTTATAATATATATGGTCTTGTAAAGTGATACTCTTATCACTAATATTGTTTTATTTTAAATTTACTTTGTGATGTTTTATATAAAAAATCATGGGATTGCCAATAGTATCATTAATCTACCTTTCTTAAGAAGTTGCTCCCCACTACTTCCTATTCTCTCACCATGCACACTGTCCACATCAACGATGTGCCATGTCATTATTCAGAGTAGATAATCCCCACTATTTGGATTTATCGCAGCATGCAGCTACTACAGCTCAGCATACATGCCATGTCAGCAGACTCCTTGAATGCATGCGCTAGCAGAAATGAAAAGGCTCAATGTTCTGCCGAAGAGTAACAGCCTCCGTTTCCAACAGTAAAGCCGAACAGCCTTTCTCTTCCCACATAAAAAGATCAGCTTTTCTGCTACCTACAGACATGCGTCCATAGTCACTTTTAACGTGGAATCGATCGAAGACCAGACGTTCTCATTTCTCATGCGTTCAGTTTCCAGAAGAATCAATAGAAGACAAGTCGTCTCTTTGTTTCCAGCCGTAAAACAAGGACCCTCTCGCCCTCCAGAATAAAAAGTGACCGGCCCCTCTCGCTACTCAATCGATCGACCCCTCTCTGTCCCCCCCAAAAAAGAACACCAATTTTCTCACTGGCAGCTGAGATCCGATATGGGCGCTCATTCGGCACAGCTCCGCAACTCTCCCTGATCCGGTGTCCTTCCCTGCATCGTCGAGACGGCGGCCGTGGTGCCCTGGTACTCATCTCCCGTCTATGTCTTTATTCCGCCCATTGTAGCTCCAATGCCATTCGTGAGTATGATTCCGTTCGGTTCCACTTGAATCAGATCGAGCGCTGGTGAGAGTAGACTCTACAGCTAGCTTTCTTTTCAGCCTTGCCAGTGCGATGCCGGACGGGGACTCGGATCGCCCGACAAGACGAACAGCGCATGCGTCAGGAGCCTGCCTCTACCCTACAGCCTAGACGCGCCCAACCTCGGCCACCTCTACGACTCCCGTGTCCTAGCCATGTGATGTCCCGAACAACACCTTAGAGGAGATGACATTCAGAAGAAATTCACGATTTGTTACAGAGAGAGAATAAGAGGGTGAAAAGTTCAGATTTATTCCAGTTTTTTCTTCCATGCTGATAATACAGTTATACAGAGTCCAGTTTACCCCTTTTAAAGTACTACACATTCACTTCCGGCAACATGGAAGAGCACAAAACGCAGGGCACACATAACACAAGTCTATATTGTAGGGTCTCCAGGCGATGCCGGCAGCGCCTCTGTTGTGTCCGCCAAGGACTCTGTCACATGTGTAGGAGGAGAAGGCGTGACACGCCGGCAGCACCTCCTCCAGCGCATGAGAATCCGCCTACCTGCGCCACAAAAGAACCAGTCAGTCACTATACAAGTATAGCTGGTGCTAGACACCGAGCGACTCCTTCATGTATCTAGGAACACCGTGAGTCCTTCATCAGCGCCTTCATGTTGGATGGCCACATCAACACCGTGATGGTTGCTATTCGAGTTGACTACCTCCACAAGGAGGATCTCATTTCAGGTGAGGACCGAGACTTGGTAGTTCTAATGTCATCAGCAGGCGACATAACAAAAGAGTCGTTCTCCAATGAGTGTCGAATCATTTAAATTTATTTTGTGTTCCCTGCTGATGACACACAGGTGGTGCTTGGATAGGGGCATCAACTTGACATGGATGCTTTTGCATTTTGTGATCTATTGAATTTAGTAACTGATGGCATTATGCTTTATATTCTTATTTCAAATTGTTGGTTCAAGTTTGCTAATGCCTGATGATGTGTTGCCAAAATGCCTGCTATCTGCTATATTTATTATTCTTGGTAACGTAAGGATATTTCTCTCTTTTGCAGATGTGGAATATTTGTCAGCTAGCTACCACTATCTTTATTCCCTCTATACAGATATATTTCCCCCTATCATATTATATGTCAATTAGCTAACGAAAAAAATCACAATTTTATGAGGACGACTCTTTTTATATGATAGTAACTCGAGTATAGCAGTGGTATTTTTTTCCAAATAGTTACTGTTACCATTTTGTTTCATATGAGATCCATCTAATATTTTCAGCAGCATTAAGACTGAATTGGAGGGAAGAACAAATTGGCACACACTAGTAGAAAACAGGCCATTAGCACCGGTTCGTAAGGCCCTTTAGTGCCGGTTACGGAACCGGCACTAACATTTCGGCACTAAAGGCCCCCCCCCCCTTTAGTACCGGTTCAGCACGAACCGGTGCTAAAGGGCAACCACGTGGCACGAGCCAGCTCCGGGGGCCGGGAGCCTTTTAGTACCGGTTGGTAACACCAACCGGTACTAAAATGTTTGGGGGATTTTTGGTTTTATGATTTCTTTTTCATTTAATTTTGTGTTTTCCATTTTAATTCTTTTTCGTTTGCTGGTATTTTACGGTACTACACATTGTACACGTTATGCATATATATATATATATATATATATATATATATATATATATATAAATAGAATTTCTAGTAGAACCAATCATATATATATATCATCAATGTCTCACAAACCACCATATTAATTTACACATACACACATGTATAGCTATATACAATTTCTCCTACATATGCATGTTGCCTTCGGAGCCAGTGGCATTAGCCTAATTGGTGCCTTCGGAGCACGATGACAATTGGAAGTGGTTCATGACATGTTCGATGGGGGCGGTAGCGGGTAATAGTATTCTCCCTTCGGATTTATGACCTGGTCGAGCAAAAATCCCGCTATTTCCTCTTGAAGTGCTTCTACGCGCTCCGTTTCTAGGAGCTTGTCCCGCACCTCTTTGAACTGTTAAGAAGGAGATCAATATGCATGTGTATTAGTTGTGTGACTAGATATCGATAATGGTGTAAAAATTGTGAATAGTGTTCTGACAAGCGTACTCATTCCTGTCTTTGAGATCTGCTCCTTTCGGACACCATCATGCGAATGTTCTCGCAAACGCAGTATGCACACAGATTAGTCCCCTGCGCCTGCTTCAGGGCCTTTATTACGAGAATGGAATTTAATTTGATCAGATAATAATTAATCAAGCATGATAATTAAAGAGATGGCAGCTAGCTAGCTAGCTAGTATTACTTAATTACTTACCTTGGATCGAAACCATTTCAGCTGTGGTTTCCATTTGCCTTCCGTGACGCTGATGAACCTTGCCCAAGCCCTGCCCGCCGACAAAGAAAATGAATAAAGGGGTTATTAAATAGTACATATCATGAAATGACGAACTAAATAGGCCGAGATATATAGTTAATAATGATTGAAATTACCTGTTGACTATCCCATACAAGATGTTGTAGTCACTATTTGCTTTGAGTAGCGAGTCCAGTATTTCAACTGTTCCGACGTCAACTTTAATGATACACAAGATCCAGTGAAATCTGCATGCACACACGTTTGCATGTCTTAATTAAGCGGGCATATGTAAGCAAAAACATGTAGCTAGCTAGTAGGCAAAAACAGAGAATTTGTAGTACAAGAAAGTGTGACTCACTCGAAGTTGTAAGGAAGTAGTATATCTTCATTGTATTTGAGGCCCTTCAAGAACTCTAGCATACTGTCCTCTACCTGCTTTTCATAATACTTGCTCATTTTCCATGTGTATTGATTAACGGTGTTTGGGTCAATGAACCCAATGCCATAGCGTCCACCTTTTCTCATTTCATACATCTTCATCCTGCATAATACCATAGAAAAGAATATAGTGAGGATAATTACAGGTAATGATTGATCAAAAGGATCACTACAGCTAGCTTAAGACTTAAATTAATTACAGAAAGAAATCACTTACAGACAATAGCAACTGACGATAGATTTGTCGAGTGCGTCTTGATTGTATAACTGAAACAGTTCAGAATACTCAACGGCCACAGCTTTCTCATGGTAGTAATGATCCTTCTTGACATAAACCATGAGGGACTCTCGATCGGATCTCTTGGTAATGTCCATGTACCATTGATGCAATTCATACATTCTCGTTGGGAGCTTCTTGACATCTTCTGGCTTGACCAAAGGTTGGCCCCGGACATATTTCCGTTTTATTTCCTCCTTTGTAATCACAGGCATGTCCTCGATCTCGAGGAGTTGTCCAACAGTGATCTTGAGTTCTTCAGCCTGCATTATATGCTCCTGGGTTATTACCACATCGCCCACCTCGGGAACGTAAACTGTTTGGCCACAATAATATTGGACGCGCGTACTGTCACGTGTTGTCGGCACAACAAGCGGGGGGGTCGATTGCGCCGCCTGTTCTCCCAGCTGGGCAACGGTTTTCCCGCATTTTTCGACAGCTGCTTGTTGTTTGCTCGAGCTCGAGCTCGCCTCCTTCTGTAGACGTTGTCGATGTAACTTCCTGATGTGGCGCTCATAGTCTATGTCAACAGGCTTAGGAGCTGGTGGTTGAGCCATACGAATGAAGTGGTCAACTACTTCCACAGGCACTTTCTCCCTTGGTGGCGGTGGCGGTTTCGGTCCAAAATGGGCGTCGACTTCTGCCCGCACTATGGCATTGGTTTGCTCCTCGGTCCTGTCGTAAGCCCTCACAGGAAGAGGAGTAGTGAGGTTTGGATCATATTTATATCGCTTGCCTCCGCCTGTACTTCCTGTACTATGACCTCGACTGGTACCGCTACGCACCATAGCTGCGGGGTGTCTCTTCTGCGATTGCTGAGGCGGCGGAGACGGCTGACGGGGCTGAGTTGGACGAGGAGGAGTGGCCTGAAGCTGTGCCGGACTTGGAGGAGGAGTGGCTTGACACTTTGCCGGACTTGGAGGAGGAGGAGTGGCCTCACGCGTTGGTGGACTTGGAGGAGCGGGAGTCTGCTGACTCGGTGGCGGACTTCGACGAGGAGTCGGGTGACGCGGTGTCGGTGGCCTTCGAAAAATGATGCAATCCTTTCTCCATAGGATGATACGATGTTTGGCATCTCCGAGTGTGTGCTCCTCATCACCTCCGGGAATGTCAAGCTCTAGCCCCGAATATTGGTCCACCACCTCATCAACCAAGACACGAGCATAGTCCGCTGGAATCGGGTTGCAATGGAAGGTTGCCTCGGGGGAATTTGAAAAAGCAACGGCGTCCGCCACCTTCATGGATATGTTCTTCATTTTGAAGTGTAGCTCGCAGTTAGTGTTCTCCGTGATGTCATCCACGGGGTATCTATCCAGCACTACTGCGTCGCCCGGGGCGGAACCCACGCTGCTTCTCGGCATGGATGGGGCGGTTGTATCCAATGCTGGATCATCCGCTAGCTGCTGCAGCTGCTGAGACCCCCTTTGCTGGCTAAGTGAGTCGATCTGCTCCTGCTGCCGCTGGAATTTAGCTGCCAATTCCGCTTGACTTGCTTCTAGGCCTTGAAGGCGTTCATAGTCGAGCTTCCTTTGCTCCTCCTCCATCTTCCTCTTCTTCTCCTCCGCAATCTTCTTTCTCGCATGGGTTCTGTAGTCGGCGTTCCAGTCCGAAAACCCCTCATACCACGGAATAGCGCCCTTGCCTCGTGTTCTTCCCGGGTGTTCAGGATTTCCCAGGGCACGCGTAAGCTCGTCGTTCTCTCTGTTGGGCTGGAACACCCCCGATCGAGCCTCTTCTATTGCAACAAGTAGCGCATCGTCGGCTCCGTTCAGACATGCCTTCGTCAAAACATTGCCTTTCTTCGGGTCCAACTCCCCCCATGCGCATAGAACCAAGTCCTGCACCTGGGGGCCAGCTCTTACTAACCGGAGTGACACCTGCATCCTCCATCTCTTTCTCAGACTTATCCCACTTAGGCATTGCCACCGCGTAGCCACCTGGCCCCAGCTTATGGAACTTATCCTTTTTTTCGGCATTGGCCTTGTTTATTCTCGACCGTTCCTTAGCTAATTCTGAATCCTTGAATTTCACGAAATCGTCCCAATGAGCACTTTGATTCTCTAGTATCCCCTCGAATACTGGAGTCTTCCTTCCTCCCTTGACGTACTTCTCCCACGTCATTCTCTTGTGGTTCTTGAATGCAACCGCCATCTTCCTAAAAGCAGCGTCCTTGACTTCCCGCACGTCTGCTTCTGTGAAATTATCTGGTAAGGTAAAATGTTCCATGAGAGTATCCCAAAGCAGATTTTTTTGCTTCTCATCGACAAAAGTAACATCTGGACGTGGATTTGCTGGCTTTCTCCATTCTTGAAGGGAGATCGGGAGTTGGTCCTTCACAATAACTCCGCACTGATGAACGAACTTGTCCGCAATCTTCTTAGGCGCTAATGGTTCGCCATTAGGTCTGATTGCCTCGATATTGTACTTTACGCCCTCCTTCAACTTTTTGTTTGGGCCTCGTTTCGTCCTTTTGCTCGATCCGGATGGCTGAAAGAAGAAAGATCGATTCGTTAATATATCTTCAACTCATTTAAAACATGCGATGATCACCAGATTCCTGCTTATATAAATATATATACCTCGCCGGTGTTTGTTGTTTCAGGACCAACATGTTCTTCGTCGTAGTTCATGACTTCATCTTCTCGGTCGTCGCGATCGAATATCATATCACCCTCTCCGGTGTTGTTTAGAAATTCGGAGCCGTCAAAATCTTCTTCATTCTGATCATCATCTGGCCCGCGTATGATATCGAGCATGGTCTGTTCTCTATCTCTGTCGGTATTGTCCGCCGCTTTTATTTAACTATGCCAAAAGAAATATAAAACAATTTAGTATAATCTCGAATAATAGATATAATCTCGAATACATCGTCTCGAATAATAGATATAATCTCGAATACATCATCTCGAAAAATAGATATAATATTGAATACATCACTAGCTAGCTAGCTAGCAAGCTAATAAAGATCGAATAGTACAGAGTAATCTAGGCCACTTGCGGTTCCTGAGGTGCGGGCGATGGACACCCAAAGAGAAGGAACCATCACTGGATCATAGCTCGGGTGATCTCCCCAAAGAACCTGCCAGGTATTGGAGAACCTGACGTCCATAGCAGCCATGTAGCGATGGACGTGCTCGTCCTCCTCCCTGACACGGCGACGTACCACCTCCGGCGAGGCCAGCTCCCTCCGCACCGAAAGTGGCCCACGTGAATGCCACCAAAGGAGATGAGGGTCGACGACGGGACCCGGGGCCGGGTTCCTCACCAAGCGTCGCGCCCCTGAAGGTAGCACCTCCCAGTGCCAGCCCGGCGGAGCCCAGTCCCGGACATGGGTCCTCTGAAGCAGGACGTCGTCGCGGACGTGTCGACGGCGAGGATGCGGGCCGGGCATCGTCGACAACAAAATACTATATGCCGCAAAAGTAAAGTAACATTTTTTAAATGATGGATTGTGATGATTTCATATATGCAAATTCTAAATTTTATAACTAAAAATACAAGAAACTAAAAAAACATCGATCATCGTCTAACAATTTGAAATTAATCTAATTCATCTAGCTAGCTAAAACTAACATTTCCAAAATTTCTAACATTTCTATAACATTTGACATTATATATATTATAACTAACATTTCTACATACTATTTGACATTAATCTAATCTAACTAATTAATTCATCTAAAACTTTGTATGAAAAACAGAAAAATAGAAAAAACTAAAAGCTAAAAACAGAAAAATTGTGTGTGTGCGCGCGTCTAGTGTGTGTGTGTGTGTGTGTGTGTGCATGTAGTGTGTGTGTGCGCACGCGTGTGTGTGTGTGTGCATGTAGTGTGTGTGTGCGCGCGCGTGTGTGGGTGCGCACGGTCGGCGCCGGCGCCGGCGCCGGTGTGCGCTATGATCGATTGGAGACGAGGAGAGGGGCCGGGGGAGGGGCTCACAGCGCGCGCGGGCAAGGTCGAGGTGACGGCGACGGCGAGGGCGAGGTCGTGCATAGCAACGTTCAGCTCATGGTGATGCATAGCAACGAGAGGGGAGAGTGTTGTCTACGTACCCTCGTAGACCGACAGCGGAAGCGTTATGACAACGCGGTTGATGTAGTCGTACGTCTTCACGGCCCGACCGATCAAGCACCGAAACTACGGCACCTCTGAGTTCTAGCACACGTTCAGCTCGATGACGATCCCCGGACTCCGATCCAGCAAAGTGTCATGGATGAGTTTCGATAGCATGACGGCGTGGTGATGATCTTGATGTTCTACCATCGCAGGGCTTCGCCTAAGCACCGCTACAATATTATCGAGGATTATGGTGGAGGGGGGCACCGCACACGGCTAAGAGAACGATCACGAAGATCAACTTGTGTGTCTAGAGGTGCCCCCTGCCCCCGTATATAAAGGAGCAAGGGGGGAGGCTGGCCGGCCCTTGGGGCGCGCCAAGGAGGGGGGAGTCCTCCTCCTAGTAGGAGTAGGACTCCCCTTTCCTAGTCCAACTAGGAAGAGAGAAGGGGGAAGGAAAGAGAGGGAGAGGGAGAGGGAAAGAGGGGCCGCGCCCCCCCTCCCCTAGTCCAATTTGGACTCCTCATGGGAGGGGGCGCGCCACCTCCTGGGCTGCTGCCCTCTCTCTCCCCTGAGGCCCACTAAGGCCCAATACTTCCCCGGGGGGTTCCGGTAACCCCTCCGGCACTCTGGTTTTCTCCGAAACCACCCAGAACATTTCCGGTGTCCGAATATAGTCGTCCAATATATCAATCTTTATGTCTCAACCATTTCGAGACTCCTCGTCATGTCCGTGATCACATCCGAGACTCCGAACAACCTTCGGTACATCAAAACATATAAAATCATAATGAAACTGTCATCGTGACGTTAAGCGTGCGGACCCTACGGGTTCGAGAACAATGTAGACATGACCGAGACATGTCTCTGGTCAATAACCAATAGCAAAACATGGATGCTCATATTGGCTCCCACATATTCTACGAAGGTCTCTATCGGTCGGACCGCATAACAACATACGTTGTTCCCTTTGTCATCGGTATGTTACTTGCTCGAGATTCGATCGTCGGTATCTCAATACCTAGTTCAATCTCGTTACCGGCAAGTCTCTTTACTCGTTACGTAATACATCATCTCGCAACTAACTCATTAGTTGCATTGCTTGCAAGGCTTAAGTGATGTGCATTACCGAGAGGGCCCAGAGGTACCTCTCCGACAATCAGAGTGACAAATCCTAATCTCGAAATACGCCAACCCAACATGTACCTTTGGAGACACCTGTAGAGCACCTTTATAATCACCCAGTTACGTTGTGACGTTTGGTAGCACACAAAGTGTTCCTCCGACAAACGGGAGTTGCATAATCTCATAGTCATAGGAACATGTATAAGTCATGAAGAAAGCAATAGCAACATACTAAATGATCGGGTGCTAAGCTAATGGAATGGGTCATGTCAATCACATCATTCTCCTAATGATGTGATCCCATTAATCAAATAACAACTCTTTTGTTCATGTTCAGGAAACATAACCATCTTTGATTAACGAGCTAGTCAAGTAGAGGCATACTAGTGACACTCTGTTTGTCTATGTATTCACACATGTATTATGTTTCTGGTTAATACAATTCTAGCATGAATAATAAACATTTATCATGATATAAGGAAATAAATAATAACTTTATTATTGCCTCTAGGGCATATTTCCTTCACAAATAACATAATTCTCGAGGAATGTCGCCAAAAAGTTGGTTATTGTCAAGGAACAATTGAGAGATGTTTGTGATATTGCCTAGGTGTTTTGGGATGGAACCTGTTAGTGTGTTGTTGCTAAGGTCCAAGTCCCTTCCTAACCCCCTTCTTCTT
The DNA here is from genome assembly GCF_003073215.2 of Triticum urartu. Lineage (NCBI taxonomy): Eukaryota > Viridiplantae > Streptophyta > Magnoliopsida > Poales > Poaceae > Triticum > Triticum urartu. The sequence continues at coordinate 567,939,857 of NC_053027.1, forward strand.
GTCTCCTCATTTAGGGTTTGTCGACACCGAGGCATCCTAGAAGCTAAGCTTTTATCATTTAGGGTTTGTCGACGCCGAGGCACCCTAAAAGCCTAAGCTTTCATCATTTAGGTTTTTATTGACACCGAGGCACCCTAAAAGCCAAGGTTTTATCATTTAGGGTTTTTCGACACTGAGCCACCCTAAATGCTAAGTTAAGTTTTCATCATTTAGGGTTTATCGATGCCGAGGCACCCTAGGCTGGCTGATATATATGGGTATCTTCTGATAATATACCCTATCAAGAAAAGGGAAGGAGAATTCTAATACACCAAGAGACAGTAAACATATCACACTTCTATATGTATAACACAAGAGGCAGTTGATCCTACTTAATTAAGTACTAAGATACCCTGGCCCATGCATTAGTCGCAAGTACCCCATATGTCCTATTTTTAGCAAAGTCATGCTAAAATTCACGGAAAATTTCAGCATGACCTTTGCTGAAAATAGGACGTATGGAGTACCCGAATTTGCCGGAACGGAAGTTAATCAACATTCCAGCAAACTCAAGGGCCTCTCGGGGTACCTGCAAAATCATCACGACATGATGGTCGGAGACAAAACCCACAAACTAGCAAAGTTACTGACGTGTTTACAGATATTGTTTTCTGTAAAAGATGATCATCATGTTTACAAGTCTTTCTCAATGTGATCATTAGTGCATCACCTTCAGGCTAGCTCACATTATCTTGTCTAGAATTCAAGAGACCAATTTTTTTGATTATACTGAAACTTTTTAGAAGAAAACTGATGTCATTCTAATAGAACACATTCCCGACATATACTTGGATGGCCTCATCAAGCTTATAATTCTTGTGAACCTAAATCTCATAATATAAATTATCATTAGCCGCATGCAACCTATTTAGTTGACAACGGAAATCTACATGAGTGAGTGCACTACAGGAAGGGAACTATGCAATCAGGCCACACTTGTTATACCACACTGTCGGCTTAAACAGGTCAACTTCCTCACCAATCTGATATGCTGCAGGTATAGTTTAATCGTGTTGAACCAAAAAAATATTTCATCTAGTGATCAATGAATGGATAATTACTTGTACCAATCAAGGGGAAAACCTCTACTTTTTGCATATACCAAACCAAAAAAAATCCTCTATTGGTCAGCGAGTGAAGAATTACAAGACTTCCTACAGTTGGAGCTATGAACATATGATCTCTTCAACAGGACAAGAAAGTAAGAAACAAAATGAAATCGATGCATGTTACAGAAGGGCGAAGACTGCCTAACAGTTCTGAACTCCTGCCAAAACTGAACACAACATATACCAAGGAAAATCAACACTTCTAGATTCATATCAGACTAACAGCCAACACTACATAACAGTTCTGAACTTCTGCCAAAGCTGAACACAACATATACCAAGGAAAATCGACACTTATGAATTCATATCAGACCAAAAGCCAACACTTATGATTTGATTTGTCTAGGGCCATCTGTTTGCCACTTGTTGGACAGAACTAGCAGTGTAGTCTTTGGGTATGCTTGGACATCATAGTGTGCTGCCATATGTTTCAGTGGCAATCATAAGTTAACATCACTAAGAATGAAGACGTGCAGTATACATAAGAACTAAGAACTGAACTTGACCATAGTTCTCTGCAGCACAGTGGTAATAATCGGCACAATGCAGTGATATATATTCAGAAAAAAGAAACAAGCAGCATAATAAGCACCAAGAACTGAACTTCAAGCAGTAAATCGGATCACACGCGCAGGAAGAGAGAGGGGGAGAAGAGAGGAGTGGTTGTGCAGACCGAAGATCTCCCTGAGATGGCCCTCGGTGACGTTGCGGGAGAGGCGGCTGACGAGGAGGACGAGCGACGACTCATCGGGGACTGACGCAGGGAAGGGCTTCCTCGCAAGCGGAGGAGGGGGAGACGAGGGTTTCTTGGGGGGCGGCGAAGGCGAGGTCGACCGGCCTCCCTTGGCCACCTCTCGCGGCGGCGGCGGCGAGCGTCCCCTCCGCGTGGTGGACGAGCTGTGAGGAAACAGAGCAAGTAATGAGAGATGGGGCAAAGGGGGGAGGCGAAGGGGGCAGCTCCGGCGGCGCGGCTAGGTCACCTGCGGTGGTCGGAGGAGGCCCTCGCTCGGCCGATTCCATTCGGGGGAACCGAGCGAGGAGACAGGGGAGGGTGCGGGGGGTCGTCGGTGGCGGTGGAGCGGGGGAGGGTGCGAGGGGTCGTCGGTGGCGGTGGAGCGGGGGAGGGTGCGGGGGGTCGTCGGCGGCGAGGGGGATCTGGCGAGGGGGGTCGAGATGGAGGGGGTTCTGGCGCGGGGGCGAGGGGGAAAGGGGTAGAGGGGGGAAGGTTAGCAATGGCGCACCTCCCAGGGGTGCGCCATAAGTACATCCATAGCAATGGCGCACCACCGAGGGGCGCGCCATTAGTAACTTTTTTTATTATTTTTTGTTGCGTCTAATAATTTTTTAGAAAATGACGATCAAATTTGAAAATATTTATGAATATGAAACAATATCATCAAATTTGTTATTTGAAAATATTTATGAATATGAAAAAATATCATCAAATTTGTTATTTGAAAATATCATCAAATTTGTTATTTGAAAATATTTGAAAAAATATCATAAAAATTGGTATACCAATGGCGCACCTCCTAGGGGTGCGTCGTAAGTACATTGATAGCAATGGCGCACCTTCTCCTGGTGCTCCATTAATAACTTATTATTATTATTTTTAGTTGCATCTAATAATTTTTTAGAAAATGATAATCAAATTTGAAAACATTTATGAATGTGAAAAAATATCATCAAATTTGTTATTTTAAAATATTTATGAATATGAAAAAATATCATCAAACTTGTTATTTAAAAATATCATCAATATTGTTTTTGGATTTTTAGTTGCATTTATTAGTGAATTGGTAAAATATTTATGAATATGAAAAAATATCATCAAATTTGACAAAATATTCATGAATTCAAAAAGTTCCCATGAAATTTAAAAATATTCATGAGTTCAAAAAATATTAAAAAATTCAATACTTTTTGTGAGTTGGAAATTCAATACCATGATAAACATAAATAAATATTCATGAGGACTAGAACAGAAGAAATATCATTTCAATATGTTGAAATACAATCGAGAAATGAAGACTACGATTTAAATACAATCGATCTTAGCTAGCTATCTTTTCACAATCTTCTTGCCCTTCATTTTCGCAAATGGAGTTATTCTCTTGAACAGACGTCCTTTAGGTAGGGTGGTCCTGCTGCTTCTTGTGGTGCATGGCACTTCATCATCGTCGTCATGTTCCATCTTCGGGTCGCCGTACTTGTCGAAGTCTTGCTCATTGGCGACTCCATCCATTCCGATGATCTTCCTTTTGCCTCTCCTCATGACAACACGACTGGGCTTTGACGGGTCGGTAATGAAGAAGCATTGGTCCACTTGGGAGCCAGTACCCATGGCTCATTTTTTGCGGTGACGTTTGCGCCCGTGGTCTTGGACTTGGCTTCGGGTATAACCATGGTGGTGAAATACCTGTCTTCTTTTAGGAAGCTCTTGGCCCATCTGACACGGAACATCGGGACCTTCTCTCCAGCGTAGCTCAGCTCCCAAATCTCCTCGATCCTTCCGTAGTATCTGTCCTTGTTGATACCGGTGTAGGATTCCATCGTTACCCCAGAGTTCTGATAACCATCACTCTTCATGTCCTTGTCCTCGGTGTAGAATGTATAGCCGTTGAAATCGTACGCCTCATAGGTCATCGGGTTGTGCTCGGCGCCCTGTGACAAGGCGAATATGAGTTTTTCTTCCGCGGAAGAATCCTCATGTAAAGGGTAGGACAGAAGCTTCTCCGTGAACCAACGCGTGAAACATGAGTTGTGCTCTTTGATTATATATCCGTCCGTCCTCTGTTGGCCTTGGTCATTGTACGTCTTCTCAATAAAGGTTTTGTGCTCTACCACCCAAGGATCGACCACGTCTATGTGTTGTAGCGCGACTAGGTTTGCTCTTTCAAAGTCGGCGAGTCGATCCTCGGAGTCGACATGCATTTCGCGGCGACCATCGCGGTGACCCCATCCAGCGAGCCTGCCGAGGTGCCTGTTGACGGGCAGACCAACGGGGTTCTCGATGCCTAGATAATTCATGCAGTAGGAGATGCACTCTTCGGTCAGAAAGCCCCTGTCTATGCTTCCCTCTGGACGTGACATGTTGCGAACATATCCTTTGATGACACCATTCATCCTTTCAAACGACATCATGCTGTGCAGGAACGTTGGCCCGAGTTGGATGATATCCTCCACGATATGGACCAGCAGATGCACCATAACATCGAAGAATGCGGGCAGGAAGTACATCTCAAGCTCGCATAGTATCACCACGATCTCTTCCTGTAGCCTTCTGAGTTGCCTCAGGCCAACCGACTTCCGAGAGATGACGTCGAAAAATTTGCGTAGGACAAATAGCGTTTCACGGACGTGCGCGTCCATGATCCCACGGATTGCAACTGGAAGTATCTGCGTCATCAGGACGTGACAGTCGTGAGACTTCATCCCGCTGAACTTCTGCTTTGCTGAGTCTAGGTATCTGCTTATCTTCCCCGCGTAACCGTAAGGAAGTTTTACTCCTACGAGGCAGGTGAAAAACTGCTCGATCTCCTCCTGACTTAGAGTGAAGCACGCAGGAGGGTAGTCATTTCCGGTCTTCTTGTCCTTTTTGCCTTTGCGATGACTTTCCGTGTCCTGCTTCGCCTCATCATCATCATCATTAGCGTGAAGCTCCTCCCTGATGCCCATTGATTTAAAGTCTGCCCTTGCTTTTGGCCCATCTTTGGTCCTCTCTAGCATGTTGAGCAGGGTACCAAGCAGACTCTCGCACACGTTCTTCGTGATATGCATGACATCAAGGCTGTGAGGCACACGGTGGATCTTCCAGTACGGCAAGTCCCAGAAAACAGACCTCGTTTTCCATACCTTCAGCAGCGGCTCTGGCGCCTTTCGCTTCTTTCCTGGCTCTGAGCACTCTTTCCAATTTTTCAACAGCTCGTCTAATTCCTCGCCGCTCCTCGTATGCGGGCGTCTTCGGGGTTCGGTTTGACCATCGAACAGATCCTTGCATTTTCTCCATGAGTCATCGTCGCAAAGCCACCTTCGATGTCCCATGAACATGGTTTTCGAAGACCCGGGATCTTTATCTAGCTGGCGATACGTTGTGTCATCCATGCACCTGACACATCAAGAAAATCCATGGACCACCTGCCCCACGAGATATCCATAACCGAGATAGTCGTGCACTGTCGTGAGCAGTGCGGCTCTCATAGGGAAATATTCTTTCTCTACAGCGTCCCACGTATTGGCTGGCGTTTTCCACAGCGTGTCTAGCTCCTCTTTCAGCAGCCCCAGATACAGATTGATGTCGTTCCCTGGTTGTTCCGGCCCTTCAATTAGCATACTCATGTGAATGTACTTCCTCTTCATGCACAACCAGGGGGGAAGGTTGTACATCCACACAAACACAGGCCAGGTGCTATGTGTGCTTCTCTGGCTGCCAAACGGATTGACTCCATTGGTGCTCGCACCCAGCACGATGTTCCTTGGATCGTCCCCAAATTCTGGGTGTTCGAAGTTCAACGCTTGCCACTGGCTCGCATCCTTAAGGTGACTCAGCATCTTGTCTTTTTTATTTATCTCTGGATCATTTCCGTCATCTTCTCGCTTCTTCTCCTCCCTATCAGCGTGCCAACGCAGGAGCTTTGCTAGCTTAGGGTCCGCGAAATACCGCTGCAGACGAGGAGTGATCGGAAAGTACTGCACCACTTTTCGAGGAGCTTTCTTCCTCTTCTTGTATCGAGTGACGCCGCACACCGGACATATGGTAGACTCCGCGTGCTCGTCCCGGTAAATGATGCAATTGTTCATGCACACATGGTATTTCACGTGTGGTAAATCCAGAGGACACATGATTTTCTTCGCCTCCTCGAAACTGGTCGGGCACTTGTTCCCCTTGGGAAGACGTTCGTGCCAGAATGACATGTTCTTGTCGAAGCATGCGTCAGTCATTTTGTGTTTTACCTTCATCTCCAGAGCCATGAGAGTTACTTTCAGGCGGGTATCCTCGGGCCTGCATCCTTCGTACAATGGAGTAACCGCGTCTATCTCCAGTTGATCCAGCTTGGCTTTCTCTCGGGCGGCAGCTCTTGCGTTATCCGTCTGCTTGAGAAGCAGCTCTTGAATATGAGGGTCCTGCACCCAGCCCATCGATGGTCCATCGTCGTCTGCTCCGGCATCTTCATCTTCATGATCATTCCCTTCGTCTTGATCTTCCTCATCATCATGTCCGGCATCTTCTACATGATGACTGTGTACTGCATCACCGTCGTGATCATGTCCTGGAGATTCTTCGTCTTCTCGCCCGCCCTCACTGCGGTGGTTGTCTTGCTGCCCTTCCTCATTTCTTGCCCGGCTCCCATGGACGACTTCATAGTCATCTTCATCACCTTGCCACCGATAGCCATCCATGAAACCACGCAAGAGCAGGTGGTCCCTCACCTGTCCGGAATCCTGGTCCTTAATAAGGCTCTTCAGCTTGCATCTTCGACATGGACATCTTATCTCTGTCTCGTTATTTCGAAGCATCTCAGCCTTCGTGGAGCTCAAAAACCTATTCATGATGCCTTCGGTCATCGTGCAAACCATGGTCGCCTGCGGGGTAGAGCAAAACGATATTTTAGAACCAAGAAAAAATTTGGCACGACTTTGCCTAAAAATAGGTCCAAAAAGAATGCATAGTGCCAAATTCTTGCCGAAACGGAAATGAATCAACATTCCGGCAAAATATTGGCAACTATCGCATTTCAAATACCGGTACCTGCAAACACAAACATATGCAACACCACAAACATACGTAGATCTAGGCCATAAAAAGTGCATGTGCACGTTGTTGGAGGGAGAAACAAGTAGATCTACAACATAAAGAAAGCTTTCCCCTTACTTACCTATCAAAAAAAGGTAATTTAACCACTTAATTTGGGTGAACCTATGGTGCAAATGAGGTGAGGAGGAGGAAGCCGAGACAAGCTTGGAGGAGGAGGTGGAGAGAATGAAGTGGGGAAAGTGAGTGTGGTAGGTGGCTGTCCAAAATATCTAGCTGCTCTCAGGTTACCAATGGCGCACCACATAATAATGCGCCATTAGTAACCCTGGTTACTAGTGGCGCACCAGTTACGTGGTGCACCATTACTAGTTTTGCAAAAAAATTGTTTGTAGTGGCGCACCGTAGTTGTGGTGCGCCATTACTAGTTTGAACTAGTAATGGCGCACTGTACCCTGGCGCGCCATTACTAGTTTTGAAAAAAAAGTAAAAACAACTGTTAGTAGTGGCGCACAGAGTGTCTGGTGCGCCATTACTAGTTAAAACTAGTAATGGCACACTGTGCCTTGGTGCGCCATTAATAGTTGCGGAAAAAAATTTGTTAGTAATGGCGCACCGTGTGTGTGGTGCGCCATTAGTAATGAGGACACTAATGGCGGACCTGTATCTGGTGTGCCACTGCTATATAGCAGTGGTGCACCACATACATGGTGCGCCATTAATGTCCATATTAGCCATACCCCTTTTCCTAGTAGTGCGTGATCTACGACGAGAAAGAGGCGCCAGCAGATTCAACCAGATGGATCCTTGTGGCGCGGGTGCATATATCAACAAAACATACAGTCGGTGTTGGTTCTACAAGAATATGCGCGCTGCTTGGGATCTGGCCTCGGACTACAAGTTCCGCCCTTCGGAGGACAATCTCTATACAGTGCAGTTTTTATGTCAAGGAGACTGGGAACGTGTCATGCAGGAGGGCCCTTGGAACTTCCAAGGGAATGCAGTCATCCTTGCACCGTATGATGGCATAACACAACCTTCCTTGGTCCTGCTAGACACACTTGACATATGGATTCAGATACATGATGTTCCTGACAAGTATGCACACCTTGTTGATGTTGGAAATATGCCCTAGAGGCAATAATAAAATGGTTATTATTATATTTCTTTGTTCATGATAATTGTCTATTGTTCATACTATAATTGTGTTATCCGGAAATCATAATACATGTGTGAACACATAGACCACAACACGTCCCTAGTGAGCCTCTAGTTGACTAGATCGTTGATCAAAAGATAGTCATGGTTTCCTGACTATGGACATTGGATGTCATTGATAACGGGATCACATCATTAGGAGAATGATGTGATGGACAAGACCCAATCCTAAGCTTAGCTCAAAGATCGTGTAGTTTGTTTGCTGTAGCTTTTCTTAATGACAAGTATCATTTCCTTAGACCATGAGATTGTGCAACTCCCGGATACCGTAGAGTGCTTTGGGTGTGCACTAGTAGAAAAATGGTCAAATGTGAAGCACATTAGTGCCGGTTTGTATTTGAGCCGGCACTAATGTATACATTAGTGCCGGTTCCAACGGATAGCCGGGCCGCTTTCATTAGTACCAGTTTGTGGCGAACCTTTAGCACCGGTTTGTGCCACGAACCGGTACTAATGAGAGTGGTGGCAGGATGTTGTCAGTGGGGCCCCTCCAACACCTTTAGTACCGGTTCGTGCCACGAACCGGTACTAAAGGTCGTCCTATATAAACCCTTCGTCCACCAGCACTCTGTTCTTCCCCCTTTCCCCTCTCCGGCCCTCTCCTCTGTTCTTCCCTTCTTCCTCTCGAGTTCATCACAAAATTTGCCCAAAATTTGTCAAGATTTGAAGGCCCTCATCCATTCAAATGATCACAAAGGTTAGCAACTTTGTCCTTTCATCTCTCATTGCTAGATTATCTCTTGCATTGGTTTATATAGTGATTAATTTGTGAGTTTAGTAATTTGGGAGGATATATATATATGTGCTAGTATTTGATTTATATGCAATTTGAGGTCAAAAATAACACTTAGTTTGCATATGTAGGTGTGGTTTACTTAGTGCCTTCTAAATCTCCATCGTAGCCACCGTCGATCGCCCGCACCATCCCGTCGCCGGCACCACCTTGTGGTGAGCCTCTTGTCCATGAAATTTTATATAAAAATTGATGTTTGTGTGATTTGGATATATAGTTACTCGTATAATTATCTTACCCATATGTTGTTTGTTATACATATAGTGCCATGGTTTTGATATCCGTCCCCGTCGGCCCTAGTCCTTGTTATGATTCGGATGTGGTATGTATATTCTCTTTTAAAACTAGTTGCATTTCGTGTTTATGACAAATTATGCCCATCAAGTTGACATAGAAATTTTTTCTAGGAGGTATCTGAACCGGAAATTCCAACCGACCCTATTGCCGAGAGGTTAAATTTAGTTGAAAGAGAAAACAAGTACTTGAAAGAAAAATTGAAAAGAATTGAGGGGGAGAAGATGGAATTGGAGTTGCATGTTGCCGATGTCGTCGATGATCACAAGATCAAGATGGAGAAAAGGCGCTTGAAGATTAGAAAGATTAGAAAATATGCCATCGATAGTGAGGCTTGGTATCATTATGCTGTTGGATCCATTGTTACCTTAGTTGCGATCTTGATCGTGTTTGTTGTTGCATTTAAATGCTTTAGCTAGAGAGTTATTTTTTTGTTGCATTTAAGTGTTGTATGAACTTTATGTATGAACTTGTATTAATTTGGTCTATTCGGTGTTGTGTAATAAAGATGAGCCGGCAATGGATGTACGATGACCGATGCTCTCCCCAGTTCGTTGAGGGCGTGCGTACTTTTCTGCTTGCGGCTGAGGCAAACAAGCGGGTGGATGGTTTTATGCCTTGTCCATGTGCTCGCTGTAAGAATGGTCACAATTACTCTACGTCAAGAACCATTCACGTCCACCTGTTTAAGACCGGTTTCATGCCCCATTATAATGTTTGGACCAAGCACGGAGAAAGAGGGGTTATGATGGAAGACAATGAAGAAGAAGAGGAGGACGACAGCTATCCTGGCCATGGGTTCCCTGAATACGATGATACAACAATGGGGGAAGAAGATGAGCCGGTAATGCGGGAAGAAGCTAAGCCGGCAATGCGGGAAGAAGCTGAAGAAGAGGCATCAGATGAGCCCGTTGATGATCTAGGTCAGGCCATTGCCGATGCAAAGAGAAACTGCGCAAGTGATTTGGAGAAGAAGAAGTTGCAGCGCATGTTAGAGGATCACAAAAAATTGTTGTACCCAAATTGCGTAGGTGACAAGAAAAAGCTGGGCACCACACTGGAGTTGCTGCAATGGAAGGCAGAGAATGGTGTATCTGACAAGGGATTTGGAAAGTTGCTGGTAATGATAAAGGATATGCTTCCAAAGGACAATGAATTGCCCGAGAGTACGTACGAAGCAAAGAAGGTTGTCTGCCCTCTAGGGTTAGAGGTGCAGAAGATACATGCATGCCCTAATGATTGCATCCTCTACCGCGGTGAGTACGAGGATTTGAACGCTTGCCCGGTATGTGGTGCATTATGCTCTAAGATCTGCCGCGATGACCCTAGTGATGTCGAGGGCCGGCGCCCCAGGAAGAAGATTCCTGCCAAGGTGATTTGGTATGCTCCTATAATACCACGGTTGAAACGTTTGTTCCAAAACAAAGAGCATGCCAAGGCGATGCGATGGCACAGAGAAGACCGTAAGAAAGACGAAAAGTTGAGAGTACCCGCTGACGGGTCGCAGTGGAGAAAAATCGAAAGAAAGTACGGGAAGGAGTTTGCAGATGACGCAAGGAGCATATGGTTTGGTCTAAGCGCAGATGGCATTAATCCTTTTGGGGAGCAGAGCAGCAACCATAGCACCTAGCCTGTGACTCTATGTTTGTATAACCTTCCTCCTTGGTTGTGCATGAAGCGGAAGTTCATTATGATGCCAGTGCTCATCCAAGGCCCTAAGCAACCTGGCAATGACATTGATGTGTACCTAAGGCCATTAGTTGAAAAACTCTTACAACTGTGGAATGGAACAGGTGTACGTGCGTGGGATGAGCACATGGGGGAAGAATTTGACCTAAAGGCGTTGCTGTTCGTGACCATCAATGATTGGCCTGCTCTCAATAACCTTTCAGGACAGACAAACAAGGGATACCGCGCATGCACGCACTGTTTGGACGGTACTGACAGTATATATTTGGCTAATAAGAATGTGTACCTGGGACATCGTCGATTTCTTCCCAGCAGGCATCCCGTAAGAAAGAAAGGCAAGCATTTCAAAGGTGAGGCGGATCACTGGACGAAGCCTCGCCACCGTACTGGTGCTGATGTACATGATATGGTCAAGGATTTGAAGGTGGTCTTTGGAAAGGGTCCTGGTGGACAACCTGTTCTGAATGACGCTGACGGACGCGCACCCATGTGGAAGAAGAAATCTATATTTTGGGACCTGCCCTATTGGAAAGACCTCGAGGTCCACTCCGCAATCGACGTGATGCACGTGACGAAGAATCTTTGTGTGACCCTCCTTGGCTTCTTGGGCGTGTATGGGAAGACAAAAGATACACCTGAGGCACGGGAGGACCAGCAACATATGCACGGAAAAGACGGCATACATCAGGGTCATGCAAGCTACGCTCTTACCAAAGAAGAGAAGGAAATCTTCTTTGAATGCCTGCTCAGTATTAAGGTACCGTCTGGCTTCTCGTCGAATATAAAGGGAATAATAAACATGGCAGAGAAAAAGTTCCAGAACCTAAAGTCTCATGACTGCCACGTGATTATGACGCAACTGCTTCCGGTTGCATTGAGGGGGCTTCTACCGGAAAACGTTCGATTAGCCATTGTGAAGCTATGTGCATTTCCCAATGCAATCTCTCAGAAGGTAATCGATCCAGAAATCATACCAAGGTTACAGAATGATTTGGTGCAATGTCTTGTCAGTTTCGAGTTGGTGTTCCCACCATCCTTCTTCAACATCATGACACACGTCCTAGTTCACCTATGCGAAGAGATTAACGTTTTGGGTCCTGTATTTCTACACAATATGTTCCCCTTTGAGAGGTTCATGGGAGTCTTAAAGAAATATGTTCATAACCGTGCTAGGCCAGAAGGAAGCATCTCCAAGGGCCGTCAAAATGAGGAGGTCATTGAGTTTTGTATTGACTTTATTCCTGACCTTAAGCCGATTGGTGTTCCTGAATCGCGGCATAAGGGCAGACTGGATGGAAAAGGCACACTAGGAGGGGAACAAATAATATGTATGGACGGACATTCTCTCACTGAAGCACACTACACAGTTCTACAGAATTCCGCCTTGGTGGCTCCGTATATGGATGAACACAAGAATTTGCTACGCTCCAAACACCCGGAGGGGTCTGATGACTGGATTACACGTGAACAAACCAGGAGTTTCGCTAGCTGGTTGCAAGCACGTACCATGCATGACACCTCTATTGAAGATGACCTGTACTTGTTGTCCCAGTTACCATTTTCGAATATAATGACTTTCAAAGGGTACGAGATAAATGGTAATACATTTTACACGATCGCCCAAGATAAGAAGAGCACCAACCAAAACAGTGGTGTCCGCTTTGATGCAGAAACCAAGACGGGAAAGGAAACATATTATGGTTATATACAGGACATATGGGAACTTGACTATCGACGTGGTTTGAAGGTCCCTTTGTTTCCGTGCAAATGGGTCAATATGACACGAGGCGGGGTAACGGAAGACCCGCAGTACGGAATGACAACAGTGGATCTCAACAATCTTGCGTATGCAGACGAACCATTCGTCCTAGCCAATGATGTGGCACAGGTTTTCTATGTGAAGGACATGTCTACCAAGCCAAGAAAAAGAAAAGATAAGGAAGCGAATGCATCGTACGATGAGTCAAAGCGGCACATAGTTCTTTCTAGGAAGAGAAACATCGTGGGAGTGGATGACAAGACAGACAAGTCAGAAGATTATGAAAAGTTTGATGAAATTGCTCCATTCACAGTGAATATTGACTCGAGCATCCCGTTAAATGATGAAGATTTTCCATGGCTACGACGCAAAGGGACACACGCGAAGAAAAAGTTTCACACCCAAAGATCTGGGATGTGATCGGCTTAACTATCATCACTTTCTTCTGTGTTTCACACCCAGGAGGGAATCTCTGTAATAGTTAGGGTAGCTAGTTATGTGTTTTGGCATTTGAAACGCGAAGAAATTTTATGTGCAAGCAAATTCTTTCATGCATTTATTGATTTTTTTCAGCTAAATGACCCTGAAATTGAAAAGCATTTCAAATGAACTCAGAAAAGGATGAAAGTTGGCATGGTATCATAATTTCACCCACATAGCATGTGCAAAAAAGTAGAGAGGGTTACCGCAAAAACTGGATGCACTTCACGTACAAAATAGACAATCTGTTTCGAAGTATCAGGGTTTCGGACGAAAACTCATCCGTTACAAAGGCATTTCATTTTTAAATAACTTAAGCATTACCAAATTGAATATAATGATAAAACACACTAATATTAAACATAAGAAAAAAGAATCACTGGAAAATGTATTTTTAAAGTTAAGTTATTCACAAACTAGTGATTCACACAAATTTCAAACAATTCAAAATTTAAACTATTCAAATTTAAAAACTACCGGCACTAACTGAAAGTTTCTAAAAACTATCAAAAATATTCACAAAGAAACTCTAAATACAGCAAAAAACAACTAAAAATAAATAAAACAAAATAAATAAAGCAGAAAAGAAAAAACTAAATGAAAAAGCCCACCTACCGGGCCACAGCGGCCTGCATACGACTAGAAACCCAACCTGTTGTTGGGCCAGGATGCAGGCCCGCAAGCCCAATAGGCCCCACAGGGCAGAGTAGCAGAGGTAGGCCCAGAAGGCCTGCTTTAGAGAGGAGCTCGAGACAGCAACGGCGGCGGGGCTTATAAGCAGGTGTGAGCGCCCTTCGGCTAGCAAGGTGGGACTAAACTTCTGCGCCCCTCGCCTGGCAGCGCACACCCTTTAGTACCGGGTCGTGGCACCAACCGGTACTAAAGGGGGGCCATTAGTACCGGTTGGTTCCACGAACCAGTACTAAAGGGGGGTGCTTCCCGCCGCTTGGCCTGGCCAAAACAGGCCTTTAGTACCAGTTGGTGGCTCCAACCGGTACTAAAGGTGTCCCGTATATAAGAAACACTTCGAAAATTTTCAGTTTCTCATCTCCCACTTCTCTCTGCCGCCGCCCCGTCCCGTGTCGTCGCCGCCCCTGTCGCGCCGTCCCCGTCGACTCCGCGATGCCCCCGTCCTCGCCGCGTCGTCCCCGTCGACTCTGCGGCGCCCCCGTCGCCGGCCTGTCGCCGCACCGGCCCGTCGCCGTCCCTGTCGCAGCACCGGCCCGTCGCCGTCCCCTCACTTCGCCATCGCCGTCGCCTTTGGATCGACCTCGCCTCGCCATCGCCGTCGCCTCGACCTTGCCCGCGCGTGCTGTGAGCCCCTCCCCCGGCCCCTCTCCTCCCTCCAATCGATCAAAGCCACACCGCGCGCCGGCGCCGACCGTAGCGCACACACACACGCGCGCGCACACACACACTACATGCACACACGGACACACACTACACACGCACACACACACAATTTTTCTGTTTTTAGCTTTTAGTTTTTTCTGTTTTTCTGTTTTTCATACAAAGTTTTAGATGAATTAATTAGTTAGATTAGATTAATGTCAAATAGTATATAGAAATATTAGTTATAATATATATAATGTCAAATGTTATAGAAATGTTAGTTATATAGAAATGTTAGAAATTTTGAAAATGTTAGTTTTAGCTAGCTAGATGAATTATATTAATTTCAAATTGTTAGACGATGATCGATGTTTTTTTAGTTTCTTATATTTTTAGTTATAAAATTTAGAATTTGCATATATGAAATCATCACAATCCATCATTTAAAAAATGTTACTTTACTTTTGCGGCATATAGTATTTGTTGTCGACGATGCCCGGCCCGCATCCTCGCCGTCGACACGTCTGCGACGACGTCCAGCTGACCCATGTCCGGGACTGGGCTCCGCCGGGCTGGCACTGGGAGGTGCTGCCTGGAGGGGCGCGCCGCTTGATGAGGAACCCGGCCCCGGGTCCCGTCATCGACCCTGATCTCGTTTGGTGGCGTTCGCGTGGGCCAGTTTCGGTGCGGAGGGAGCCGACCCTGCCGGAGGTGGTACGTCGTCGTGTCAGGGAGGAGGACGAGCACGTCCATCGCTACATGGTTGTGTTAGAGGGCGGCAGGTTCTCCAATACCTGGCAGTTTCTTCAGGGATCTCACTTCAGCTATGATCCTGTGAGGGTTCCTTCTCTTTGGGTGTCCACTGCCCGCGCCGCAGGAACCGTGAGTGTCCTAGATTCTTCTGTAGTATTCGATCTTTATTAGCTACCTAGCCAGTGATGTATTTGATATTATATCTATTATTCGAGACGATGTATTAGAGATTATATCTATTATTCGAGACGATGTATTCGAGATTATATCTATTATTCGAGACGATGTATTCGAGATTATATCTATTATTCGAGACGATGTAATTTGAATACTAAATTGTTTTATATTTCTTTTGGCATAGTTAAATAAAAGCTATGGCGGAAAAATACCAACAGAGAGAGAGAACAGACCATGTTCGATATCATACGTGGACCAGATGATGATCAGAATGAAGAAGATTTTGATGGCTCCGAATTTCTAAACAACACCGGAGAGGGTGATATGATATTCGATCGCGACGACCGAGAAGATGAAGTCATGAACTATGACGAAGAACATGTTGATCCTGAAACAACAAACACCGGCAAGGTATATATATTTATATAAGCAGGAATCTGGTGATCATCGCATGTTTTAAATGAGTTGAAGATATATTAACGAATCGATCTTTCTTCTTTCAGCCATCCGGATCGAGCAAATCTTCAGGCAAAAGGACGAAACGAGGCCCGAACAAAAAGTTGAAGGAGGGCGTAAGGTACAATATCGAGGCATTCAAACCTAATGGCGAACCATTAGCGCCTAAGAAGATTGCGGACAAGTTCGTTCGTCAGTGCGGAGTTCTTGTGAAGGACCAACTCCCGATCTCCCATCAAGAATGGCGAAAGCCAGCAAATCCACGTCCAGATGTTACTTTTGTCGATGAGAATCAAAAAAATCTGCTTTGGGATACTCTCATGGAACATTTCACCCTACCAGATAATTTCACAGAAGCAGATGTGCGGAAAGTCAAGGACGCTGCTTTTAGGAAGATGGCGGTTGCATTCAAGAACCACAAGAGAATGGCGTGGGAGAAGTACGTCAAGGGAGGAAGGAAGACTCCAGTATTCGAGGGGATACTAGAGAATCAAAGTGCTCATTGGGATGATTTCGTGAAATTCAAGGATTCAGAATTAGCTAAGGAACGGTCGAGAATAAACAAGAAGAATGCCGAAAAAAGGATAAGTTCCATAAGCTGGGGCCAGGTGGCTACGCGGTGGCAATGCCTAAGTGGGATAAGTCTGAGAAAGAGATGGAGGATGCAGGTGTCACTCCGGTTACTAAGAGCTGGCCCCCCAAGTGCAGGACTTGGTTCTATGCGCATGGGGGGAGTTGGACCCGAAGACAGGCAATGTTTCGACGAAGGCATGTCTGAACGGAGCCGACGATGCGCTACTTGTTGCAATAGAAGAGGCTCGATCGGGGGTGTTCCAGCCCAACAGAGAGAACGACGAGCTTACGCGTGCCTTGGGAAATCCTGAACACCCGGGAAGAACACGAGGCAAGGGCGCTCTTCCGTGGTATGAGGGGTTTTCGGACTGGAACGCTGACTACAGAACCCGTGCGAGAAAGAAGATTGCGGAGGAGAAGAAGAGGAAGATGGAGGAGGAGCAGAGGAAGCGGGACTATGAACTCCTTCAAGGCCTAGAAGCAAGTCAAGCGAAATTGGCAGCTAAATTCCAGCGGCAGCAGGAGCAGATCGACTCACTTAGCCAGCAAAGGGGGCCTCAGCATCTGCAGCAGCTAGCGGATGATCCAGCATTGGATACCACCGCCCCATCCATGCCGAGAAGCAGCGTGGGTTCCACCCCGGGCGACGCAGTAGTGCTGGATAGATACCCTGTGGATGACATCACGGAGAACACTAACTGCGAGCTACACTTCAAAATGAAGAACATATCCATGAAGGTGGCGGACGCCGTTGCTTTTTCAAATTCCCCCGAGGCAACCTTCCATTGCAACCCGATTCCAGCGGGCTATGCTCGTGTCTTGGTTGATGAGGTGGTGGACCCATATTCGGAGCTACAGCTTGACATTCCTGGAGGTGACGACGAGCACACATTGGGAGAGGCCATACATCGTGTCATCCTATGGAGAAAGGATTGCATCATCTTTCGAAGGCCATCGACACCGCGTCACCTGACTCCTCGTCGAAGTCCGCCACCGAGTCAGCAGAATCCCGCTCCTCCAAGTCCACCAACGCGTGAGGCCACTCCTCCTCCTCCAAGTCCGGCAAAGTGTCAGGCCACTCCTCCTCCAAGTCTGACACAGCATCAGACGTCCACTCCTCCTCCAAGTCCGGCACAACCTCAGGCCACTGCAAGTCCGGCACAGCTTCAGGCCACTCCTCCTCGTCCAACTCAGCCCCGTCAGCCGTCTCTGCCGCCTCAGCAGTCGCAGAAGAGACACCCTGCAGCTATGGTGCGTAGCGGTACGAGTCGAGGTCATAGTACAGGAAGTACAGGCGGAGGCAAGCGATATAAATATGGTCCAAACCTCACTACTCCTCTTCCTGTGAGGGCTTACGACAGGACCGAGGAGCAAACCAATGCCATAGTGCAGGCAGAAGTCGACGCCCATTTTGGACCGAAACCGCCACCAAGGGAGAAAGTGCCTGTGGGAGTAGTTGACCACTTCATTCGTATGGCTCAACCACCAGCTCCTAAGCCTGTTGACTCAGACTATGAGCGCCACATCAGGAAGTTACATCGACGACGTCTACAGAAGGAGGCGAGCTCGAGCTCGAGCAAACAACAAGCAGCTGTCAAAAAATGCAGGAAAACCGTTGCCCAGCTGGGAAAACAGGCGGCGCAATCGACCCCCCGCTTGTTGTGCCGCCAACAACACGTGACAGTACGCGCGCCCAATATTATTGTGGCCAAATAGTTTACGTTCCCGAGGTGGGCAATGTGGTAATAACCCGGGAGCATATAATGCAGGCTGAAGAACTCAAGATCACTGTTGGACAACTCCTCGAGATCGAGGACATGCCTAGGATTACAGAGGAGGAAATAAAACGGAAATATGTCCGGGGCCAACCTTTGGTCGAGCCAGAAGATGTCAACAAGCTCCCAACGAGAATGTATGAATTGCATCAATGGTACATGGACATTACCAAGAGATCCAATCGAGAGTCCCTCATGGTGAATGTCAAGAAGGATGATTAGTACCATGAGAAAGCTGTGGCCGTTGAGTATCCTGAACTGTTTCAGTTATACAATCAAGACGCACTCGACAAATCTATCGTCAGTTGCTATTGTCTGTAAGTGATTTCTTTCTGTAATTTAAGTCTCAAGCTAGCTGTAGTGATCCTTTTGATCAATCATTACCTGTAATTATCCTCACTATATTCTTTTCTGTGGTATTATGCAGGATGAAGATGTATGAAATGAGAAAAGGTGGACGCTATGGCATTGGGTTCATTGACCCAAACACCGTTAATGAATACACATGAAAATGAACAAGCATCAAGAAAAAGAGGTAGAGGACAGCATGCTAGAGTTCTTGAAGCGCCTCAAATACAATGAAGATATACTACTTCCTTACAACTTCCAGTGAGTCACACTTTCTTGTACTACAAATTCTCTGTTTTTGCCTACTAGCTAGCTACATGTTTTTGCTTACATATGCCCGCTTAATTAAGACATGCAAACGTGTGTGCATGCAGATTTCACTAGATCTTGTGTATCATTAAAGTTGACACCGGAACAGTTGAAATACTGGACTCGCTACTCAAAGCAAATAGTGACTATAACATCTTGTTTGGGATAGTCAACAGGTAATTTCAATCATTATTAACTATATATCTCGGCCTATTTAGTTCGTCATTAATTTCATGATATGAACTATTTAATAACCCCTTTATTCATTTTCTTTGTCGGTGGGCAGGGCTTGGGCAAGGTTCATCAGCGTCACGGAAGGCGAATGGAAACCAAAGCTGAAATGGTTGCGATCCAAGGTAAGTAATTAAGTAGTACTAGCTAGCTAGCTAGCTGCCATCTCTTTAGTTATCATGCTTGATTAATTATTATCTGATCAAATTAAATTCCATTCTCGTAATAAAGGCCCTGAAGCAGGCGCAGGGGACTGATCTGTGTGCATTCTGCGTTTGCGAGAACATTCTCATGATGGCGTCCGAAAGGAGCAGATCTCAAAGACAGGAATGGGTACGCTTGTCAGAACACTATTCACAATTTTTATACCATTATCGATATCTAGTCACACAATTAATACACATGCATATTGATCTCCTTCTTAACAGTTCAAAGAGGTGCGGGACAAGCTCCTACCAACGGAGCGCGTAGAAGCACTTCAAGAGGAAATAGCGGGATTTTTGCTCGACCAGGTCATAAATCCGAAGGGAGAATACTATTACCCGCTACCGCCCCCATGAACCACTTCCAATTATCATCGTGCTCCGAAGGCACCAATTAGGCTAATGCCACTGGCTCCGAAGGCAACATGCATATGTAGGAGAAATTGTATATAGCTATACATGTGTGTATGTGTAAATTAATATGGTGGTTTGTGAGACATTGATGATATATATATGATTGGTTCTACTAGAAATTATATATATATATATGCATAATGTGTACAATGTGTAGTACCGTAAAATACCAGCAAACGAAAAAGAATTAAAATGGAAAACACAAAATTAAATGAAAAAGAAATAATAAAACCAAAAACCCCACAACCATTTAGTACCAGTTGGTGTTACCAACCGGTACTAAAGGCTCCCGGCCCCCGGAGCTGGCTCGTGCCACGTGGATCCCCTTTAGCACCGGTTCGTGCTGAACCGGTACTAAAGGGGGGGGGGCCTTTAGTGCCGGTTCCTAAACCGGCACTAAAGGGCCTTACGAACCGGTGCTATTGCCCGGTTCTGCACTAGTGGTTCCAAACGTCACAACGTAACAGGGTGACTATAAAGGTACATTACAGGTATCTCTGAAAGTGTTTTTTGGGTTGGCACGAATCGGGACTGGGATTTGTCACTCCATATGACGGAGAGGTATCTCTGGGCCCACTCGGTAATGCATCATCATAATGAGTGTGATCAAGTGGTTGATCACGGGATCATGCATTACGGTACGAGTAAAGTGACTTGCCGGTAACGAGACTAAACAAGGTATTGGGATACCGACGATCGAGTCTCGGGCAAGTAACATACCGATTGACAAAGGGAATTGTATACGGATTGATTGAATCCTCGACATCATGGTTCATACGATGAGATCATCGTGGAGCATGTGGGAGCCAACATGGGTATCCAGATCCCGCTGTTGGTTATTGACCGGAGAGGCTTCTCGGTCATGTCTGCATGTCTCCCGAACCCGTAGGGTCTACACACTTAAGGTTCGGTGATGCTAGGGTTGTAGAGATATTAGCACACGGTAACCCCGAAAGTTTTTTGGAGTCCCGGATGAGATCTCGGACGTCACGAGGAGTTCCGGAATGGTCCGAAGGTAAAGATTTATATATAGGAAGTCCAGTTTCGGCCATCGGGAAGGTTTCGGGGGTCACCGGTATTGTACCGGGACCACTAGAAGGGTCCCGGGGGTCCATCGGGTGGGGCCACCTATCTCGGAGGGCCCCATGGGCTGAAGTGGGAGGGGAACCAGCCCCTAGTGGGCTGGTGAACCCCCCCTTGGGCCTCCCCTGCGCCTAGGGTTAGAAACCCTAGGGGTGGGGGCGCCACCCTTACCTTGGGGGGCAAGGCACCCCCCTTGGACGCCGCCCCCTGGGAGATTGGATCTTCTAGGGCCGGCGCCCCCCTAGGCACCCTATATATAGTGGGGGGAGGGCTGCGCACCCAAGCCCCTGGCCCCTCCCTCTCCCTCCCGTGACACTCCTCCATCTCCCTTGCGCTTGGCGAAGCCCTGCCGAGATCACTATTGCTTGCACCACCACGCCGTCGTGCTGCTGGATCTTCATCAACCTCTCCTTCCCCCTTGCTGGATCAAGTTGGAGGAGACGTCTTCCCAACCGTACGTGTGTTGAACGCGGAGGTGCTGTCCGTTCGGCACTTGGTCATCGGTGATTTGAATCACGTCGAGTACGACTCCATCAACCCCGTTCTCTTGAGCGCTTCCGCTCTGATCTACAAGGGTATGTAGATGCACTCATCTTTCCCTTGTTGATATATGACTCCATAGATTGATCTTGGTGATGCGTAGAAAATTTTAAAATTCTGCTACGTTCCCCAACAGTTGATGCCCTCGCTAGTAGGCTGGGCGAAGTTCTCTTCTCAGAAAAGCTATCCCAAGATTTTGCAGGTAATTTTTACCGTGTGTGGGTTAGGATCAATGTTCTAAAACCCCTGAAGAATGTTGTCACAAGGGTATGTAGATGCACTCCTCTTTCCCTCGTTGATAGATGACTCCATAGATTGATCTTGGTGATGCGTAGAAAATTTTAAAATTCTGCTACGTTCCCCAACAGTGGCATCATGAGCTAGGTCTATGCGTAGTTACTATGCACGAGTAGAACACAAAGTAGTTGTGGGCGTCGATATTGTCAATTATCTTGCCGTTACTAGTCTTATCTTGATTCAGTGGCATCGTGGGATGAAGCGGCCCGGACCAACCTTACACATACGCTTACGTGAGACCGGTTCCACCGACTGACATGCACTAGTTGCATAAGGTGGCTGGCGGGTGTCTGTCTCTCCCACTTTAGTCGGATCGGATTCGATGAACAGGGTCCTTATGAAGGGTAAATAGAAATTGGCAATTCACGTTGTGGTTTTGGCGTAGGTAAGAAACGTTCTTGCTAGAAACCTATAGCAGCCACGTAAAACTTGCAACAACAATTAGAGGATGTCTAACTTGTTTTTGCAGCAAGTGTTTTGTGATGTGATATGGCCAAAGGATGTGATGAATGATATATGTGAAGGAAATATGCCCTAGAGGCAATAATAAAGTTATTATTTATTTCCTTATATCATGATAAAAGTTTATTATTCATGCTAGAATTGTATTAACCGGAAACATAATACATGTGTGAATACATAGACAAACAGAGTGTCACTAGTATGCCTCTACTAGACTAGCTTGTTAATCAAAGATGGTTATGTTTCCTAACCATGGACAAAGAGTTGTCATTTGATTAATAGGATCACATCATTAGTTGGATGATCTGATTGACATGACCTATTCCATTAGCTTAGCACCCGATCGTCTAGTATGTTGCTATTGCTTTCTTCATGACTTATACATGTTCCTATGACTATGAGATTATGCAACTCCCATTTTCCAGAGGAACACTTTGTGTGCTACCAAACATCACAACGTAACTGGGTGATTATAAAGGAGCTCTACAGGTGTCTCCAAAGGTACATGTTGGGTTGGCTTATTTCCAGATTAGGATTTGTCACTCCGATTGTCGGAGAGGTATCTCTGGGCCCTCTCGGTAATGCACATCACTTAAGCCTTGCAAGCATTGCAACTGATGAGTTAGTTGCGGGATGATGTATTACAGAACGAGTAAATAGACTTGTCGGTAAAGAGATTGAACTAGGTATAGGATACCGACGATCGAATCTCGGGCAAGTAAACACATCGATGACAAAGGGAACAACGTATGTTGTTATGCAGTCTGACCGATAAAAGATCTTCGTAGAAAATGTAGGAGCCAATATGAGCATCCAGGTTCCGCTATTGGTTATTGACCGGAGACGTGTCTCGGTCATGTCTACATTGTTCTCGAACCCGTAGGGTCCGCACGCTTAAGGTTACGATGACAGTTATATTATGAGTTTATGCATTTTGATGTACCGAAGGTTGTTCGGAGTCCCGGATGTGATCACGGACATGACGAGGAGTCTCGAAATGGTCGATACATAAAGATTGATATATTAGAAGCCTATGTTTGGATATCGGGAGTGTTCCGGGTGAAATCGGGATTTTACCGGAGTACCGGGAGGTTATCGGAACCCCCCGGGAGGTATATGGGCCTTAGTGGGCCTTAGTGGAAGAAGAGAAGAGGCAGCCAGGGCTGGGCCACGCGCCCCTCACCCCTAGTCCGAATAGGACAAGGAGAGAGGGGGCCGGCGCCCCCCTCCTTCTCTCTCTCTCTTTTCCCACCCCACGAATCCTATTCCAACTAGGAAAGGGGGGGAGTCCTACTCCTAGAGGGAGTAGGACTCCTCCTGGCGCGCCACACCTTGGCCGGCCGGCCCCCCTCCCTTGAACCTTTATATACGGAGGCAAGGGCACCCCTAGAGACACAAGTTGATCCACGTGATCATACTCTTAGCCATGTGCGGTGCCCCCTTCCACCATAGTCCTCGATAATATTGTAGCGGTGCTTAGGCGAAGCCCTGCGACGGTAGTACATCAAGATCGTCACCACGCCGTCGTGCTGACGGAACTCTTCCCCGACACTTTGCTGGATCGGAGTCCGGGGATCGTCATCGAGCTGAACGTGTGCTAGAACTCGGAGGTACCGTAGTTTCGGTGCTTGATCGGTCGGGCCGTGGAGACGTACGACTACAACAACCAAATGCTTCCGTTGTCGATCTACAAGGGTACGTAGATCATACTCTCCCATCTCGTTGCTATGCATCACCATGATCTTGAGTGAGTATAGGAATTTTTTTGAAATTACTACGAAACCCAACAGTGGCATCCGAGCCTAGGTTTTATATGTTGATGTTATATGCACGAGTAGAACACAAGTGAGTTGTGGGCGATATAAGTCATACTACTTACCAGCATGTCATACTTTGGTTCGGCGGTATTGTTGGACGAAGCGGCCCGGACCGACATTACGCGTACGCTTACGCGAGACCGGTTCTCTCGACGTGCTCTGCACACAGGTGGCTTGCGGGTGACAGTTTCTCCAACTTTAGTTGAACCAAGTGTGGCTACGTCCGGTCCTTGCGAAGGTTAAAACAGCACCAACTAGACAAACTATCGTTGTGGTTTTGATGCGTAGGTAAGATTGGTTCTTGCTTAAGCCCGTAGCAGCCACGTAAAACATGCAACAACAAAGTAGAGGACGTCTAACTTGTTTTTGCAGGGCATGTTGTGATGTGATATGCTCAAGACATGATGCTAAATTTTATTGTATGAGATGATCATGTTTTGTAACCGAGTTATCGGCAACTGGCAGGAGCCATATGGTTGTTGCTTTATTGTATGCAATGCAATCGCGCTGTAATGCTTTACTTTATCACTAAGCGGTAGCGATAGTCGTGGAAGCATAAGATTGGCGAGACGACAACGATGCTACGATGGAGATCAAGGTGTCGCGCCAGTGACGATGGTGATCATGACGGTGCTTCGAAGATGGAGATCACAAGCACAAGATGATGATGGCCATATCATATCACTTATATTGATTGCATGTGATGTTTATCTTTTATGCATCTTATCTTGCTTTGATTGACGGTAGCATTATAAGATGATCTCTCACTAAATTATCAAGAAGTGTTCTCCCTGAGTATGCACCGTTGCGAAAGTTCTTCGTGCTGAGACACCACGTGATGATCGGGTGTGATAGGCTCTACGTTCAAATACAACGGGTGCAAAACAGTTGCACACGCAGAATACTCAGGTTATACTTGACGAGCCAAGCATATACAGATATGGCCTCGGAACACGGAGACCGAAAGGTCGAGCGTGAATCATATAGTAGATATGATCAACATAGTGATGTTCACCAATGAAACTACTCCATCTCACGTGATGATCGGACATGGTTTAGTTGATTTGGATCACGTAATCACTTAGAGGATTAGAGGGATGTCTATCTAAGTGGGAGTTCTTTAAGTAATATGATTAATTGAACCTAAATTTATCATGAACTTATTACCTGATAGTATCTTGCTTGTTTATGTATGATTGTAGATAAATGGCCCGTGCTGTTGTTCCGTTGAATTTTAATGCGTTCCTTGAGAAAGCAAAATTGAAAGATGATGGTAGCAATTACACGGACTGGGTCCGTAACTTGAGGATTATCCTCATTGCTGCACAGAAGAATTACATCCTGGAAGCACCGCTGGGTGCCAGGCCTGCTGCTGGAGCAACACCAGATGTTGTGAACGTCTAGCAAAGCAAAGCTGATGACTACTCGATAGTTCAGTGTGCCATGCTTTACGGCTTAGAACCGGGACTTCAACGACGTTTTGAACGTCATGGTGCATATGAGATGTTCCAGGAGTTGAAGTTAATATTTCAAGCAAATGCCCGGATTGAGAGATATGAAGTGTCCAATAAGTTCTATAGCTGCAAGATGGAGGAGAACAGTTCTGTCAGTGAGCATATACTCAAAATGTCTGGGTATAATAATCACTTGATTCAAATGGGAGTTAATCTTCCAGATGATTGCGTCATTGACAGAATTCTCCAATCACTGCCACCAAGCTACAAGAGCTTCGTGATGAACTATAATATGCAAGGAATGAATAAGACTATTCCCGAGCTCTTCGCAATGCTGAAAACTGCGGAGGTAGAAATCAAAAAGGAGCATCAAGTGTTGATGGTCAACAAGACCACTAGTTTCAAGAAAAAGGGCAAAGGGAAGAAGAAGGGGAACTTCAAGAAGAACAACAAGCAAGTTGCTGCTCAAGAGAAGAAACCCAAGTCTGGACCTAAGCCTGAAACTGAGTGCTTCTACTGCAAGCAGACTGGTCACTGGAAGCGGAACTGCCCCAAGTATTTGGCGGATAAGAAGGATGGCAAGGTGAACAAAGGTATATGTGATATACATGTTATTGATGTGTACCTTACTAATGCTCGCAGTAGCACCTGGGTATTTGATACTGGTTCTGTTGCTAATATTTGCAACTCGAAACAGGGACTACGGATTAAGCGAAGATTGGCTAAGGACGAGGTGACGATGCGCGTGGGAAACGGTTCCAAAGTCGATGTGATCGCGGTCGGCACGCTACCTCTACATCTACCTTCGGGATTAATATTAGACCTAAATAATTGTTATTTGGTGCCAGCGTTAAGCATGAACATTATATCTGGATCTTGTTTGATGCGAGACGGTTATTCATTTAAATCAGAGAAAAATGGTTGTTCTATTTATATGAGTAATATCTTTTATGGTCATGCACCCTTGAAGAGTGGTCTATTCTTATTGAATCTCGATAGTAGTAACACACATATTCATAATGTTGAAGCCAAAAGATGCAGAGTTGATAATGATAGTGCAACTTATTTGTGGCACTGCCGTTTAGGTCATATCGGTGTAAAGCGCATGAAGAAACTCCATACTGATGGACTTTTGGAACCACTTGATTATGAATCAATTGGTACTTGTGAACCGTGCCGCATGGGCAAGATGACTAAAACGCCGTTCTCCGGTACTATGGAGAGAGCAACAGATTTGTTGGAAATCATACATACAGATGTATGTGGTCCGATGAATATTGAGGCTCGTGGCGGATATCGTTATTTTCTCACCTTCACAGATGATTTAAGCAGATATGGGTATATCTACTTAATGAAACATAAGTCTGAAACATTTGAAAAGTTCAAAGAATTTCAGAGTGAAGTTGAAAATCATCGTAACAAGAAAATAAAGTTTCTATGATCTGATCGTGGAGGAGAATATTTGAGTTACGAGTTTGGTGTACATTTGAAACAATGCGGAATAGTTTCGCAACTCACGCCACCCGGAACACCACGGCGTAATGGTGTGTCCGAACGTCGTAATCGTACTTTACTAGATATGGTGCGATCTATGATGTCTCTTACTGATTTACCGCTATCGTTTTGGGGTTATGCTTTGGAGACGGCCGCATTCACGTTAAATAGGGCACCATCAAAATCCGTTGAGACGACGCCTTATGAACTATGGTTTGGCAAGAAACCAAAGTTGTCGTTTCTGAAAGTTTGGGGCTGCGATGCTTATGTGAAAAAGCTTCAAACTGATAAGCTCGAACCCAAATCGGAGAAATGTGTCTTCATAGGATATCCAAAGGAGACTATTGGATACACCTTCTATCACAGATCCGAAGGCAAGACTTTTGTTGCTAAGTTCGGAAACATTCTAGAGAAGGAGTTTCTCTCGAAAGAAGTGAGCGGGAGGAAAGTAGAACTTGACGAGGTAACTGTACCTGCTCCCTTATTGGAAAGAAGTGCATCACAGAAAACTGTTTCTGTGACACCTACACCAATTAGTGAGGAAGCTAATGATAATGATCATGAAACTTCAGAACAAGATACTACTGAACCTCGTAGATCAACCAGAGTGAGATCCGCACCAGAGTGTTATGGTAATCCTGTTCTGGAAGTCATGCTACTAGATCATGATGAACCTACGAACTATGAAGAAGCGATGGTGAGCCCAGATTCCGCAAAATGGCTTGAAGCCACGAAATCTGAGATGGGATCCATGTATGAGAACAAAGTATGGACTTTGGTTGACTTGCCCAATGATCGGCAAGCAATTGAGAATAAATGGATCTTCAAGAAGAAGACTGACGCTGACGGTAATATTACTGTCTACAAAGCTCGACTTGTCGCAAAAGGGTTTCAGCAAGTTCAAGGGATTGACTACGATGAGACCTTCTCACCCGTAGCGATGCTTAAGTCTGTCCGAATCATGTTAGCAATTGCCGCATTTTATGATTATGAAATTTGGCAGATGGATGTCAAAACCGCATTCCTGAATGGATTTCTGGAAGAAGAGTTGTATATGATGCAACCGGAAGGTTTTATCGATCCAAAGGGAGCTAACAAAGTGTGCAAGCTCCAGCGATCCATTTATGGACTGGTGCAAGCCTCTCGGAGTTGGAATAAACGCTTTGATAGTATGATAAAAGCATTTGGTTTTATACAGACTTTTGGAGAAGCCTGTATTTACAAGAAAGTGAGTGGGAGCTCTGTAGCATTTCTGATATTATATGTGGATGACATATTACTGATTGGAAATGATATAGAATTTTTGGATAGCATAAAGGGATACTTGAATAAGAGTTTTTCAATGAAAGACCTCGGTGAAGCTGCTTACATATTAGGCATAAAGATCTATAGAGATAGATCGAGACGTTTAATTGGACTTTCACAAAGCACATACCTTGACAAGATTTTGAAGAAGTTCAAAATGGATCAAGCAAAGAAAGGGTTCTTGCCTGTGTTACAAGGTGTGAAGTTGAATCGGACTCAATGCCCAACCACTGCAGAAGATAGAGAGAAGATGAAAGATGTTCCCTATGCTTCAGCCATAGGCTCTATCATGTATGCAATGCTGTGTACCAGACCTGATGTGTGCCTTGCTATAAGTCTAGCAGGGAGGTACCAAAGTAATCCAGGAGTGGATCACTGGACAGCGGTCAAGAACATCCTGAAGTACCTCAAAAGGACTAAGGATATGTTTCTCGTATATGGAGGTGACAAAGAGCTCATCGTAAACGGTTACGTTGATGCAAGCTTTGACACTGATCCGGACGATTCTAAATCGCAAACCGGATACGTGTTTACATTAAACGGTGGAGCTGTCAGTTGGTGCAGTTCTAAACAAAGCGTCGTGGCGGGATCTACGTGTGAAGTGGAATACATAGCTGCTTCGGAAGCAGCAAATGAAGGAGTCTGGATGAAGGAGTTCATATCCGATCTAGGTGTCATACCTAGTGCATCGGGTCCAATGAAAATCTTTTGTGATAATACTGGTGCAATTGCCTTGGCGAAGGAATCCAGATTTCACAAGAGAACCAAGCACATCAAGAGACGCTTCAATTCCATCCGGGATCTAGTCCAGGTGGGAGACATAGAGATTTGCAAGATACATACGGATCTGAATGTTGCAGACCCGTTGACTAAGCCTCTTCCACGAGCAAAACATGATCAGCACCAAGGCTCCATGGGTGTTAGAATCATTACTGTGTAATCTAGATTATTGACTCTAGTGCAAGTGGGAGACTGAAGGAAATATGCCCTAGAGGCAATAATAAAGTTATTATTTATTTCCTTATATCATGATAAAAGTTTATTATTCATGCTAGAATTGTATTAACCGGAAACATAATACATGTGTGAATACATAGACAAACAGAGTGTCACTTGCCTCTACTAGATTAGCTTGTTAATCAAAGATGGTTATGTTTCCTAACCATGGACAAAGAGTTGTCATTTGATTAACAGGATCACATCATTAGTTGAATGATCTGATTGACATGACCCATTCCATTAGCTTAGCACCCGGTCGTTTAGTATGTTGCTATTGCTTTCTTCATGACTTATACATGTTCCTATGACTATGAGATTATGCAACTCCCGTTTGCCAGAGGAACACTTTGTGTGCTACCAAACATCACAACATAACTGGGTGATTATAAAGGAGCTCTACAGGTGTCTCCAAAGGTACATGTTGGGTTGGCGTATTTCGAGATTAGGATTTGTCACTCTGATTGTCGGAGAGGTATCTCTGGGCCCTCTCGGTAATGCACATCACTTAAGCCTTGCAAGCATTGCAACTAATGAGTTAGTTGCGGGATGATGTATTACAGAACGAGTAAAGAGACTTGCCGGTAACGAGATTGAACTAGGTATAGGATACCGACGATCGAATCTCGGGCAAGTAAACATACCGATGACAAAGGGAACAACGTATGTTGTTATGCGGTCTGACCGATAAAAGATCTTCGTAGAAAATGTAGGAGCCAGTATGAGCATCCAGGTTCCGCTATTGGTTATTGACCGGAGACGTGTCTCGGTCATGTCTACATTGTTCTCGAACCCGTAGGGTCCGCACGCTTAAGGTTATGATGATAGTTATATTATGAGTTTATGCATTTTGATGTACCGAAGGTTGTTCGGAGTCCCGGATGTGATCACGGACATGACGAGGAGTCTCGAAATGGTCGAGACATAAAGATTGATATATTGGAAGCCTATGTTTGGATATCGGAAGTGTTCCGGGTGAAATCGGGATTTTACCGGAGTACCGGGAGGTTACCGGAACCCCCCGGGAGGTATATGGGCCTTAGTGGGCCTTAGTGGAAGAAGAGAAGAGGCAGCCAGGGCTGGGCCGCGCGCCCCTCACCCCTAGTCCGAATAGGACAAGGAGAGAGGGGGCCGGCGCCCCCCTCCTTCTCTCTCTCTCTCTTTTCCCACCCCACGAATCCTATTCCAACTAGGAAAGGGGAGGGAGTAGGACTCCTCCTGGCGCGCCACACCTTGGCCGGCCGGCCCCCCTCCCTTGAACCTCTATATACGGAGGCAAGGGCACCCCTAGAGACACAAGTTGATCCACGTGATCATACTCTTAGCCGTGTGCGGTGCCCCCTTCCACCATAGTCCTCGAGAATATTGTAGCGGTGCTTAGGCGAAGCCCTGCGACGGTAGTACATCAAGATCGTCACCACGCCGTTGTGCTGACGGAACTCTTCCCCGACACTTTGCCGGATCGGAGTCCGGGGATCGTCATCGAGCTGAACGTGTGCTAGAACTCGGAGGTACCGTAGTTTCGGTGCTTGATCGGTCGGGCCGTGGAGACGTACGACTACATCAACCAAACGCTTCCCTTGTCGATCTACAAGGGTACGTAGATCATACTCTCTCCTCTCGTTGCTATGCATCACCATGATCTCGCGTGAGCGTAGGAATTTTTTGAAATTACTACGAAACCCAACAATATGTGATGTATGAGATGATCATGTTCTTGTAATAGGAATCACAACTTGCATGTCGATGAGTATGACAACCGGCAGGAGCCATAGGATTTGTCTTTATTTATTTATGACCTGTGTGTCAACATAAACGTCATGTAATTACTTTACTTTATTGCCAAAGCGTTAGCCATAGTAGTAGAAGTAATAGTTGATGTGACAACTTCAAGAAGACACGATGATGGAGATCATGATGATGGAGATCATGGTGTCATGCCGGTGACAACAATGATCATGGAGCCCTGAAGATGGAGATCAAAGGAGCAAATGATATTGGCCATATCATGTCACTATTTGATTGCATGTGATGTTTATCATGTTTTACATCTTGTTTGCTTAGAACGACGGTAGCTTAAATAATGATCCCTCGTAAAATTTCAAGAAAGTGTTCCCCCTAACTGTGCACCGTTGCAAAGGTTCGTTGTTTCGAAGCACCACGTGATGATCGGGTGTGATAGATTCTAACGTTCGAATACAATGGGTGTAAGCCAGATTTACACACGCAATAACTTAGGTTGACTTGACGAGCCTAGCATGTACAGACATGGCCTCGGAACACAGAAGACCGAAAGTTCGAGCATGAGTCGTATAGAAGATACGATCAACATGAAGATGTTCACCGATGTTGACTAGTCCGTCTCACGTGATGATCGGACACGGCCTTGTTAACTCGGATCATGTTATACTTAGATGACTGGAGGGATGTCTATCTGAGTGGGAGTTCATTGAATAATTTGATTAGATGAACTTAATTATCATGAACTTAGTCTAAAATCTTTACAATATGTCTTGTAGATCAAATGGCCAACGTTGTCCTCAACTTCAACGCGTTCCTAGAGAAAACCAAGCTGAAAGACGATGGCAGCAACTATACGGACTAGGTCCGGAACCTGAGGATCATCCTCATAGCTGCCAAGAAAGATTATGTCCTAGAAGCACCGCTAGGTGAAGCACCCGTCCCACAGAACCAAGACGTTATGAATGCTTGGCAGACACGTGCTGATGATTACTCCCTCGTTCAGTGCGGCATGCTTTACAGCATAGAACCAGGGCTCCAAAAGCGTTTTGAGCGACACGGAGCATATGAGCTGTTCGAAGAGCTGAAAAAGGTTTTCCAAGCTCATGCCCGAGTCAAGAGATATGAAGTCTCCGACAAGTTCTTCAGCTGTAAGATGGAGGAAAATAGTTCTATTAGTGAGCACATACTCAGAATGTCTGGGTTGCATAACCGCTTGACTCAGCTGGGAGGTAATCTCCCGGATGACGCGGTCATTGACAGAATCCTTCAGTCGCTTCCACCGAGCTACAAGAGCTTTGTGATGAACTTCAATATGCAGGGGATGGAAAAGACCATTCATGAGGTATATTCGATGCTGAAATCTGCAGAGGTAGAAGTCAAAAAGGAACATCAAGTGTTGATGGTGAATAAAACCACTAAGTTCAAGAAAGGCAAGGGTAAGAAGAACTTCAAGAAGGACAGCAAGGGAGTTGCCACGCCCGGTAAGCAAGCTGCCGGGAAGAAGCCAAAGAATGGACCCAAGCCCGAGACTGAGTGCTTTTATTGCAAGGGAAGTGGTCACTGGAAGCGGAACTGCCCCAAATACTTAGCAGAAAAGAAGGCCGGCATCACGAAAGGTATATGTGATATACATGTAATTGATGTGTACCTTACCAGTACTCGTAGTAGCTCCTGGGTATTTGATACCGGTGTGGTTGCTCACATTTGTAACTCAAAGCAGGAGCTGCGGAATAAGCGGAGACTGGCGAAGGACGAGGTGACGATGCGCGTCGGGAATGGTTCCAAGGTCGATGTGATCGCCGTCGGCACGCTACCTCTACATTTACCTATGGGATTAGTTTTAAACCTCAATAATTGTTATTTAGTGCCAGTTTTGAGCATGAACATTGTATCAGGATCTCGTTTAATGCGAGATGGCTACTCATTTAAATCCGAGAATAATGGTTGTTCTATTTATATGAGAGATATGTTTTATGGTCATGCTCCGATGGTGAATGGTTTATTCTTAATGAATCTCGAGCGTAATGCTACACATATTCATAGTGTGAATACCAAAAGATGTAAGGTTGATAATGATAGTCCCACATACTTGTGGCACTGCCGCCTTGGTCACATAGGTGTCAAACGCATGAAGAAGCTCCATGTAGATGGACTTTTAGAGCCTCTTGATTACGAATCATTTGACACGTGCGAACCATGCCTCATGGGTAAAATGACCAAGACTCTGTTCTCAGGAACAATGGAGCGAGCAACCAACTTATTGGAAATCATACATACTGATGTGTGCGGTCCAATGAGTGTTGAGGCTCGCGGTGGCTATCGTTATGTTCTCACCCTCAATGATGACTTGAGTAGATATGGGTATGTCTACTTAATGAAACACAAGTCTGAGACCTTTGAAAAGTTCAAGGAATTTCAGAGTGAGGTTGAGAATCAACGTGACAGGAAAATCAAGTTCTTGCGATCAGATTGTGGGGGAGAATACTTGACTCACGAATTTGGCACACACTTAAGAAAATGTGGAATAGTTTCACAACTAACGCCGCCTGGAACACCTCAGCGTAATGGTGTGTCCGAACATCGTAATCGCACTCTATTAGATATGGTGTGATCTATGATGTCTCTTACCGATTTACCGCTATCATTTTGGGGCTATGCTTTAGAGACTGCCGCATTCACTTTAAATAGGGCTCCGTCGAAATCCGTTGAGACGACACCATATGAATTATGGTTTGGGAAGAAACCTAAGCTGTCGTTTCTAAAAGTTTGGGGATGCGATGCTTATGTCAAGAAACTTCAACATGAAAAGCTCGAACCCAAATCGGAAAAATGCGTCTTCATAGGATACCCTAAAGAAACTGTTGGGTATACCTTCTACCTCAGATCCGAAGGCAAGATCTTTGTTGCCAAGAATGGGTCCTTTCTAGAGAAAGAGTTTCTCTAGAAAGAAATAAGTGGGAGGAAAGTAGAACTTGATGAAGTATTACCTCTTGAACCGGTAAATGGCGCAGCTCAAGAAAATGTTCCTGAGGTGCCTGCACCGACTAGAGAGGAAGTTGATGATGATGATCATGAAACTTCAGATCAAGTTGCTACTGAACTTCGTAGGTCCACAAGGACACGTTCTGCACCAGAGTGGTACGGCAACCCTGTCTTGGAAATCATGTTGTTAGACAACGGTGAACCTTCGAACTATGAAGAAGCGATGGCGGGCCCAGATTCCGACAAATGGCTGGAAGCCATGAAATCCGAGATAGGATCCATGTATGAAAACGAAGTATGGACTTTGACTGACTTGCCTGTTGATCGGCGAGCCATAGAAAATAAATGGATCTTTAAGAAGAAGACAGACACGGATGGTAATGTGACCATCTATAAAGCTCGGCTTGTCACTAAGGGTTATAGACAAGTTCAAGGGGTTGACTACGATGAGACTTTCTCACCCGTAGCGAAGCTGAAGTCCGTCCGAATCATGTTAGCAATTGCCGCATTCTATGATTATGAGATATGGCAAATGGACGTCAAAACGGCATTCCTTAATGGTTTCCTTAAGGAAGAATTGTATATGATGCAGCCGAAAGGTTTTGTCGATCCTAAGAATGCTGACAAGGTGTGCAAGCTCCAACGCTCGATTTATGGGCTGGTGCAAGCATCTCGGAGTTGGAACATTCGTTTTGATGAGATGATCAAAGCGTTTGGGTTTATGCAGACTTATGGAGAAGCCTGCATTTACAAGAAAGTGGGTGGGAGCTCTGTAGCATTTCTCATATTGTATGCGGATGACATACTGATGATGGGAAATGATATAGAATTCTTGGAAAGCATAAAGGCCTACTTGAACAAGTGTTTTTCAATGAAGGACCTTGGAGAAGCTGCTTATATATTAGGCATCAAGATCTATAGAGATAGATCGAGACGCCTCATTGGTCTTTCACAGAGCACGTACCTTGACAAGATATTGAAGAAGTTCAAAATGGATCAGTCAAAGAAGGGGTTCTTACCTGTATTGCAAGGTACGAGATTGAGCACGGCTCAATGCCCGACCACGGCAGAAGATAGAGAAAAGATGAGTGTCGTCCCCTATGCCTCGGCCATAGGGTCTATCATGTATGCTATGCTGTGTACCAGACCTGATGTAAACCTTGCCGTAAGTTTGGTAGGAAGGTACCAAAGTAATCCCGGCATGGAACACTGGACAGCGGTCAAGAATATCCTGAAGTACCTGAAAAGGACCAAGGAAATGTTTCTCGTTTATGGAGGTGACGAAGAGCTTGTCGTAAAGGGTTACGTCGATGCTAGCTTCGACACAGATCTGGATGACTCTAAGTCACAAACCGGATATGTGTATATTTTGAATGGTGGGGCAGTAAGCTGGTGCAGTTGCAAGCAAAGCGTTGTGGCGGGATCTATATGTGAAGCGGGGTACATGGCAGCCTCGGAGGCAGCACAAGAAGCAGTCTGGGTGAAGGAGTTCATTACCGACCTAGGAGTCATTCCCAATGCGTCGGGCCCGATGACTCTCTTCTGTGACAACACTGGAGCTATTGCCCTTGCCAAGGAGCCCAGGTTTCACAGGAAGACCAGGCATATCAAGCGTCGCTTCAACTCCATTCGTGAAAGTGTTCAAAATGGAGACATAGAGATTTGTAAAGTACATACGGACCTGAATGTAGCAGATCCGTTGACTAAACCTCTCCCTAGAGCAAAACATGATCAACACCAGAACTGCATGGGTGTTCGATTCATCACAATGTAACTAGAATATTGACTCTAGTGCAAGTGGGAGACTGTTGGAAATATGCCCTAGAGGCAATAATAAAATGGTTATTATTATATTTCTTTGTTCATGATAATTGTCTATTGTTCATGCTATAATTGTGTTATCCGGAAATCGTAATACATGTGTGAACACATAGACCACAACATGTCCCTAGTGAGCCTCTAGTTGACTAGCTCATTGATCAAAAGATAGTCATGGTTTCCTGACTATGGACATTGGATGTCATTGATAACGGGATCACATCATTAGGAGAATGATGTGATGGACAAGACCCAATCCTAAGCTAAGCTCAAAGATCGTGTAGTTTGTTTGCTGTAGCTTTTCTGAATGTCAAGTATCATTTCCTTAGACCATGAGATTGTGCAACTCCCGGATACCGTAGGAGTGCTTTGGGTGTGCCAAACGTCACAACGTAACTGGGTGACTATAAAGGTACATTACAGGTATCTCCGAAAGTGTCTGTTGGGTTGGCACAAATCGAGACTGGGATTTGTCACTCCATATGAGGGAGAGGTATCTCTGGGCCAACTCGGTAATGCATCATCATAATGAGCTCAATGTGATCAAGTGGTTGATCAAGGGATCATGCATTACGGTATGAGTAAAGTGACTTGCCAGTAACGAGACTGAACAAGGTATTAGATACCGACAATCGAGTCTCGGGCAAGTAACGTACCGATTGGCAAAGGGAATTGTATACGGATTGATTGAATCCTCGACATCGTGGTTCATCTGATGAGATCATCGTGGAGCATGTGGGAGCCAACATGGGTATCCAGATCCCGCTGTTGGTTATTGACCGGAGAGGCTTCTCGGTCATGTCTGCATGTCTCCTGAACCCGTAGGGTCTACACACTTAAGGTTCGGTGACGCTTGGGTTGTAGAGATATTAGCACACGGTAACCCGAAAGTTGTTCGGAGTCCTGGATGAGATCCCGGATGTCACGAGGAGTTCCGGAATGGTCCGGAGGTAAGGATTTATATATAGGAAGTCCAGTTTCGGCCATCGGGAAGGTTTCGAGGGTCACCGGTATTGTACCGGGACCACCGGAAGGGTCCCGGGGGTCCACCGGGTGGGGCCACCCATCCCGGAGGGCCCCATGGGCTGAAGTGGGAGGGGAACCAGCCCCTAGTGGGCTGGTGCGCCCCCCTTGGGCCTCCCCTGCGCCTAGGGTTAGAAACCCTAGGGGTGGGGGCGCCACCCTTGCCTTGGGGGCAACGCACCCCCCTTGGCCGCCGCCCCCCCTAGGAGATTGGATCTCCTAGGGCCGACGCCCCCCTAGGAACCCTATATATAGTGGGAGGGAGGGAGGGCTGCGCACCCAAGCCCCTGGCCTCTCCCTCTCTCTCCCGTGACACTCCTCCATCTCCCTTGTGCTTGGCGAAGCCCTGCCGAGATCATCGTTGCTTCCACCACCACGCCGTCGTGCTGCTGGATCTTCATCAACCTCTCCTTCCCCCTTGCTGGATCAAGTTGGAGGAGACGTCTTCCCAACCGTACGTGTGTTGAACGCGGAGGTGCTGTCCGTTCGGCACTTGGTCATCGGTGATTTGAATCACGTCGAGTACGACTCCATCAACCCCGTTCTCTTGAGCGCTTCCGCTCTGATCTACAACGGTATGTAGATGCACTCATCTTTCCCTTGTTGATAGATGACTCCATAGATTGATCTTGGTGATGCGTAGAAAATTTTAAAATTCTGCTACGTTCCCCAACAGTTGATGCCCTCGCTAGTAGGCTGGGCGAAGTTCTCTTCTCAGAAAAGCTATCCCAAGATTTTGCAGGTAATTTTTACCGTGTATGGGTTAGGATCAATGTTCTAAAACCCCTGAAGAATGTTGTCACAATGGTGAGAGATGGCGCTCGTCAGATTTATAGGGTCCGCTATGAAAAACTAGTGGACTGGTGCGCAGTATGTGGGCATCTTGGCCATGTCTTTAAGGAACACGGTGATGGAGTTCATCCACCGTCAGCTCTGTACTTCAAGGACCTCCGTGCTTTGTGGGCAATGCGGACTGGAACGGGCCCTGGTGGGGGTCGTGGACGCAGAGGAGGCAGAGGTGCTCGTGGCGGACGTGCAGTAGAAGGGGATGCCAAGCAGACCAAGAAGATGGAATTCGAAGTTGCTAACAGATATCATATTGCCGAGGAGGTGGACATAGATATGTCTGAAGAAAACAGGAAGAGAGTTGATAGGGAGGACACCAGAAGTGGAATCCAACATCAGCTCAAGATTTTCAGCAACCCGCTGGCGATTGTGCCGGCAGCTATGAACCCTACAAGTCCCCCTCCCAACAGGGACCCAAAGAGAGTCAAAGCTTCTGATGAAAGTGATGGAACCGATGCAGCAGATAAACCAAGTGAGGAGGGCCCCAATGACGGGCGCCGCCGGGCCCAATGAGTATCCTCGTGTGGAACTTTCGTGGTGCTGGCAAACCAGCGACAGTTCGAGAGCTTCGCAATATGGCGAAGCAATTTGCCCCCTCTATTGTATGCATTGTTGAAACTCAATTAGAGGGTAGTCGTGTGGAAAACTTAGCTGAAACACTTGGTTACAATAAAGGTTTTGCTGTTAGTAGATCTGGTAGAAGTGGTGGTTTAGGTGTTTTTTGGAATGATTCAATAAAGGTTGAGATTATTGGTTACTCTGAGTACCATGTGGATGTTGAAGTGGATTCATTACTAGGTGTACACGCAAGATTTACTTTTGTGTATGGAGAGGCCCGGGTAAACGAGAGGTTCAAAACGTGGAATATGTTGAGGGGCATAGCTAGCTCAAGCTGCTTACCGTTGGCAGCCTTGGGGGACTTTAATGAAGTGTTGAGAGCAGATGAACATGACGGAATTGGTAATCGAAGCCAGGCCAAAATGGATGCATTCCGTGATGCACTCGACACATGTGGGCAAGCAGATATTGGATATCAGGGGAACCCTTGGACGTTTGAAGAAAAGGGTCGCAGGGGTCACTTTCACCCGGGTGAGGCTGGGTAGGTGTGTTGCATCGCCGGCTTGGTCTTTGGCTTTCCCATCAGCGAAGCTAGAACACAAGAATACAACCACCTCGGATCATGCAACAATTATGTTAACTCTGGCCGATGATAGTGCCTTTAGCTTGCGGCCACGATCTTTAAAGTACGAGCTTATGTGGGAGCGCCGTCCTGCCATAGTAGTTGAGCTGCAGGGAAAGCTGAAAAACCTCTCGAAAGGACTATCCACTTAGGACCGAATGGAATTTGGATCTGTCTTGGCAGATATTAAGAAACTAAAATCTAAACTGGATGTCTTGCGTGCCCAACCTGGCAGGTCCGGGCCTACTCACCTCGAGATAAAGGTTGTCGACAGACTGGTGGAACTGTACCACCGTGAGGAGATCCTGTGGCGTCAACGGGCTAGAATCGAGTGGTTATCTCATGGGGACAAAAACACTTATTTCTTCCACTTAAGAGCTAGCAGAAGAAGGAGAAAGGATAAGATTAAGGCCCTTTTGCAGCCCGAGGGCAGCCTAACGGAGGAGACGGGTGAGATGGAGGACATGGTAAATTCTTTCTATAGAAACTTATACACGTCCGAGGGAGTTCATGCATTGGAGAGAGTAATTGGGACCGTGCCAAGGAAAGTCACATATGGCATGAATGCCCAGCTTAATGCGCCCTACTCACTGTAGGAGGTGAAGGATGCCCTTTTTCAGATGTTCCCTATAAAATCACCCGGTCCCGAGCTCATTTTTTCCACAGACATTGGGGTGTGTGGGGGGGAAGAAGTCACAAAGATGGTGCTGAGTATAGTTGAAGCTAATGAGTCCACTGAGTGCATCAACGAGACTATTTTAGTTCTGATCCCTAAGGTAAAGGATCTGAACCAGCTAGCTCAATTTCGTCCAATTAGTTTATGCAATGTCCTATATAAAATTGCCTCAAAAGTGATCTCAAACCGCTTGAAATTGGTACTTCCTGATATTATCTCTCTGGAGCAGTCTGCTTTTGTCCCGGGCAGGTTGATCACTGACAACATAATTGTAGCCTATGAATGTCTGCATTTCATGAAGAGAAATAAGGCAAAGAAGAACCAGCACTGTGCATTGAAATTGGATATGATGAAAGCCTATGATAGGGTCGAGTGGGCATACCTACGTGCCATTATGATTAAGCTCGGCTTCACACAGAGATGGGTGGATATTGTCATGGGCATGGTCACGTCGTTCAATGGTAAGAAGTTGGAATGATTTATCCCTTCACGAGGCATCAGACAGGGGACCCAATCTCCCCATACTTGTTTGTGTTAGCAGCAGAGGGCCTTTCGTGCCTGTTAAAAGCTCGAGACTAGTCATCAAACCTTAATGGAGTACAAGTGGCACCCTCGGCGCCGCATGTGAACCATCTTCTTTTTTGCAGATGACAACCTGCTGTTTTTCAAGGCGAATAGTGTGGGAGCAGATGAGGTCAACCAGGTATTGGATATCTATTGTCAGGCCACGGGACAATGTATAAACTATGGTAAATCATCAATATTTTTTAGCAAGGGTGTTTCGGAAAGTGTTTGAGATGACATCAATGTAACACCCCGGATGTAACTTACCCAATATGTATTCCAACTCTTGTCGTTTCCGGCGTTAAGTTATTTTATTTTCTCGGGTTCGGGTTTTTGTCTCCATGTGTTGTTATCGTTGTCATGCATCTCATATCATGTCATCATGTGCATTGCACTTGCATACATGTTCATCTCATGCATTCGAGCATTTTCCCCGTTGTCCGTTTTGCATTCTAGCGCTTCGTTCTCCTCCGGTGGTCATTTCTACCTTTCTTTCATGTGTGGGGATTAAACATTTCTGGATTGGACCGAGACTTGCCAAGCGGCCTTGGTTTACTACCGGTAGACCGCCTGTCAAGTTTCGTATCATTTGGACTTCGTTTGATACTCCAACGGCTAACCGAGGGACCGAAAAGGCCTCGTGTGTGTTGCAGCCCAACACCCCTCCAAGTTGGCCCAAAACCCACCAAAACCCTCTCCATCATCTAGAGCGTTCGATCACGATCGCGTGGCCGAAAACCGCACCTCATTTGGACTCTCCTAGCTCCCTCTATGCCTATATATAGAACCCCCCCTCCTCAAATTCCGGTTCAAGCCACCCCTAACCCTACATCCACTGCTCCTCGCCGCACCAGACACGTCCGGCCCGGTCGGACAGCGTCCGCCATCGCCTCCGGCCAACCGGGGTGCGCCACGCGGCAAGCCGCGCCCCACGTCCCCGCCGACAGCCGCGGCCCGCCAAAGCCCGCAGCCGGCCCGCCAAAGCCCGCAACCGGCCCGCATGGCCCGCGCGTCCCCGCGGCCGCCCGAGTCCGCCGCGCCTGGAGCCCGACGCCGCCGCCTCGCTCCGGCGCCGCCGCGCCCGCCATCGACGCCCGACGCCGCCGCCTCGCTCCGGCGCCGCCCCGCCGCGCCGCTCCCGCCGGCCGACACCGCGGCTCCGTCCGCGCCCCCCTCCGCCGACGAACCTTGGTTCGTGCGCCGCCCCGATCCGGATCTGGGAGGTTGACTTTTTCCCCTCGAGATTTCACTAAGTCCCCGAAATTTCCTAGTTCATATGCTCCTGTTCATCGCATCGTAACTCCTCATCTGTAGCTTCGTTTTGGCCAGATAGCATATCAAAATGTTCGTCTCAGAGAGTACATCATTTCATTCCATTGCATCATTTTCATTTGAGTTCACCTTGATTCCCGAAATGCTGTTAGAAGTGTGCTACTTGAGATAATTGTCAGATCTGCTACTTCATTTAGACATTTGTCATTTTTGCCATGATTATTGTGTGCATGATATGTCCCTGAGTTCTACATATGTTTTGTTAAGGGTTTTGCCATCTTTCCAGAGGTGCAACCCATGTATTTTTGTGATATGTATGGTGACTAGCACAAGCTTGCAAAGTGAGGCACTTGGTAATGCTGATTTCAGGGACTTAGCATTTCCACTAAGTCATTGACCTGTTTATCTCATATTGCCATATGTTCATGTTGTTTCCTAGTGATCCGTGCCTCTTTTGAGGATGATCAGTAAGGGTGTTTTGTTAACCTTGTAGTGCTCTATCCATCCATGTCTTTGTTTGCAATTATGGAGCACCCTAGCTTGAGTCCATCGAGCTCTACTTTTGCTACTTCGTGAATCTGGGCAGATTGTCTACTTGTTAGCGATTTTGCCGATGATGTTGTAGTTGATCCGTGCATGCTATGCTATTGTTCTTGCCATGTCTAGCTTGCATTTTGTGTATTCTTGATGGGTGTATGCTTAGCTTGTCATGACTTGCTTTGTAGTGAGTGCATCGAGCTCGTAAACATGCCTACTTGATATTTGTTTCAGCATGCTCCAGTTTTCACGAAGTCTGAGAACTGATTATGTTTTAGCCATGTTCACATGCTTGCAATTGTATTTTCTGATCCCTTTTGGCTCAAGATCACTAAGGGACATTTGTTAATCTCTTTGAGTAGCTCCATGCCATGTTTTACTTTGCCATGTTCAGGTCCTGTAGCATATAGTTTTCATGCTCCGAAGAGTGCTATCTGATCTGAAATTCCAGACAAGTGTTAATTTCACTAAGTCTGAAATCTGTTTGTCATATGCATTTTTGCCATGCTTGTTTGAACCTGTTAATGGATAAATTGGCCGTAGCTCAGTGCTAGACTTTTGTTAAGCATCATGAATGCATCCATGCCATGTATTTCGTTGCCATGTTTGGATGTTGTAGCATGTTCACCTCGTTGCATTTAGATGGCCACTTGCTGTAAATCGCAGAACGTGGTCATATTTGAATCGCTTGCCATTTCCAAACCGTAACTCCGATTCTGGCGTTCTTTATATCGTTTTCAAGCGATTTCATCTCATCTCTCAAGTGGCACGCTTGGATTTCCAACTTGAGGCCAGGTTCATGCATCCCTTGTCAAATCTTGCATGTGCATCCCGCATAGCATACCATCATTGCATCATATTGTTTGAGCTTTGCACGTGGTTGATTGTGTTCCGTTTGCTTGTTTGTCTTGTTTGGGTAGAGCCGGGAGACGAGTTCGCTAACGAGGAGCCCGTTGAGTTTGCTTTTGAGGATCCAGTCTACTCTGACAACTTTGTAGGCAAGATGATCATACCCTCGAAATCACTACTATCTTTGCTATGCTAGATTGCTCGCTCTTTTGCTATGCCAATGCTACGATGCCTAC
Organism: Triticum urartu; assembly: GCF_003073215.2. NCBI lineage: Eukaryota > Viridiplantae > Streptophyta > Magnoliopsida > Poales > Poaceae > Triticum > Triticum urartu. The sequence goes on from NC_053027.1 coordinate 567,982,735, forward strand.
CACTTGTTTTCAAGCCTCCCAAATTTCCATGTCAAACCTATAACCCACCATGTCCTAGCAAACCGTTGATTGGCTATGTTACTGTTTTGCTCAGCCCCTCTTATAGCGTTGCTAGTTGCAGGTGAAGATTGGAGACCGTTCCTTGTTGGAACATTATTTACTTGTTGGGATATCATTATATTGCCATGTTATCTTAATGCATCTATATACTTGGTAAAGGGTGGAAGGCTCGGCCTCTCGCCTAGTGTTTTGTTCCACTCTTGCCGCCCTAGTTTCCGTCATATCGGTGTTATGTTCCTGGATTTTGCGTTCCTTACGCGGTTGGGTTATAATGGGAACCCCTTGATAGTTCGCCTTGATTAAAGCTTTTCCAGCAACAACAAACCTTGGTTTTACCATTTGCCACCTAGCCTCTTTTCCCTTGGGTTTCCGGAGCCCGAGGGTCATCTTATTTTAGCCCCCCCGGGCCAGTGCTCCTCTGAGTGTTGGTCCAACCGAGCGATGTCCGGGGCTACCAGGGCAACTCTGGGCTGGCCTACCCGACGTCTTGCTCATCCGGTGTGCCCTGAGAACGAGATATGTGCAGCTCCTATCGGGATTTGTCGGCACATCTGGGTGGTGTTGCTGGTCTTGTTTTAACCTGTCGAAGTGTCTTGAAGAACCGAGATGCCGAGTCTGATCGGAACGTCTCGGGAGGAGGTCTATTCCTTCGTTGACCATGAGAGCTTGTCATGGGCTAAGTTGGGACTCCCCTGTAGGGATTTGAACTTTCGAAAGTCGTGCCCGCGGTTATGGGCATATGGGAATTTGTTAATCTCCGATTGTAGATAACTTGAACCTCAACTTAATTAAAATGAATCAACCGTGTGAGTTACCGTGATGGCCTCTTCTCGGCGGAGTCCGAGAAGTGGACACGGTGTTGGAGGAATGTTTGCGCAGGTTGTCCTCTAGTTTCTCACTCGCGCTTTGCATCTTCTTCTCGCTCTCTTTTGCGAACAGGATAGCCACCATATTTGCTAGTCGCTTGTTGCAGCTCCACCTATTTTACCTTGCCTTACCTATAAGCTTAAATAGTCTTGATCGCGAGGGTGCGAGATTGCTGAGTCCCTGTGGCTCACAGATTACTATTACACCAGATGCAGGGCCTGATGATTCCGCTCCAGCAGGTGACGCGCTTGAGCTCAAGTGGGAGTTCGACGAGGACTCTCAACGATACTATGTTTCTTTCCTGATGATCAGTAGTGGTGCCCAGTTGGGGTGATCGGGACCGTGTCGCTTGTTGGGTTATCTTTTATTTTGGCGCCGTAGTCGGGCCATGAGTGTTTGATTGATGTAATGTTATTTATGTACCTTGATTGACGTGGCGAGTGTAAGCCAACTATGTTATCTCCCCTTTTATTATCTATATTACATGGGATGTTGTGATGATTGCCTAACTTGCGACATATGCCTTCAATGCGATTATGCCTCTAAGTCGTGCCTCGAGATACATGGGAGATATAGTCGCATCGAGGGTGTTACAAGTTGGTAATCAGAGCCTTCCCCGACCTTAGGAGCCCCATTGCTTGATCGTTTTTAGCAGCCGAGTTGTGTCTAGAAAAATGTTTTGAGTCATTTAGGAATTATATATCAGAGAGTTTAGGAATTCTTTTTACTCCCCAGTCTCCTCATCGCTCTGGTAAGGCATCCTGACGTAGAGTTTTGACTCTTCTCTTCTCAAATTTCACAAAAAAAATTAGGATCATGCAGGTATCTTGGAATTGTTCCGATGGTTTTATGATGAGAACATTGTCTTGGTGCCTCCTGTCAGGGGTTTTGTGGAAGTGTCCCGGGGAGTTGAGCTCTGAGGTGTTGTCGTCATAATTTTATCGTTGAAGTTCTGGAATACCTGAGTCTATTACGCCGACATCGAAAATCTCGTTTATGCAGTTCGTTGGTGAGATAACCTCGACGCCACCCAGTACTGGGGCGGGAGTTCGGGAGTATCGCCATAACTTGTATAACGGATGCTTTTCGAAGGTTGAGGTAGATGGTTTTCGAAGTTTTTCTCGGTTATGTGTTGAAGGATGGATACAGCTGGATGTAGGATTTGCTAGATTTGGGTGAGATATTATGCTTCCCCTGTATCCCCAACACCTGATTGCATAACCGGAAAGGTTCGGGAGTTTCATAGGTGGGAATTCTTGTAGCTCTAGTTCTTCTTCCACGGATATTTGGTTTGAGATTGGGATTTCTTACCGAGTATTCGTTCTTGATCCGTACCTTGTTGATTTATTTCTCTACCTAAATTCTAAGTGGCTTCTCAATTTATGGATATGTGACCATTTCAAGAGGAATGCATTCGTTCATTTTGTTCGGATGTGAAGACTATATGTTGCAATTTTCATTCCATTGGATTCAGCTTCATTTTATCTGTCTATGTGCTGATGGTGGTCAACCTCTTCAGGATGGCTCCCGCTAAGAGCACCAATCAGAATCAGAATCAAGATCCGCCACCACCTCCACCTCCTCCGGAGGCATGGGAAGCTGTGATGGCCGCAACCAATGCAAACACATAGTTGATCATGCAAATTCTCCAAGAGCGCAATCAAGGCAACCAAGGGAACCAAGGCAACAATCAGAATCACTTTGCTACACTCAACCAGTTCCTTGCTAACGGGCCAAAGACTTTCAGCAATTGTTTTGAGGCAACTGATGCTGACGATTGGCTCGTGGATCTGTGCAAGCATTTCGAGTGTTGTAACGTCAGGCCTGAGGACTTTGTCAAGTTCGCTTCCTTCCAACTCAAAGATCAAGCTGCAGAATGGTTCCAGCAGTACAAGGACTCCAGAGGTGGACGTGTGATCACTTGGGATGAATTCCGTCAAGATTTCAGAGCTCTTCATATCCCTCAGAGCGTGGTTGAAAGCAAGCGTGAGGAATTCCGCAACCTGAAGCAAGGCTCTTTGTCTGTCTATGACTACAACAAGTTGTTTCAGAAGCTCGCCCGCTTTTCTAAGCAGGACGTCCCTGATGAGAAGAGCATGATATACCAGTTCAGGGGTGGTCTCAGAGAAGAAATCCAACTAGCTCGTGTTCTCTTTGATCCCTTGAGGTACGATGAGTTCTACAACATGGCATTGAAGCAAGAGGACGCTCAACTGAGGTGTGATGCTTCCAAGAAGCGAGTCAGAGATGCTACTCCTTCTTCCTCTACTCAAGTGGCCAAGCAGCAGAAGTATTGGCTTCCTCCTCCTCCGTTCCGTCAGCCGTATCAGCAGAAGAGCAAAGGTGGCAGTGGATCTTCCCACCCACCCAACCCTGGCTTTCAGAACAAGACTTCGTCTCAAGCTCCAAGATCGAGTGCTCCGTACCACCGTCCGCTTTTAGAGGTCACGTGCAACAAGTGCCAACAGAAGGGTCACTATGCCAACAAGTGTCTCAATCAGAGGCGTCTCCCTCCTCCTCCTCCTGTCAGATCGGCAAGTATAGCTATGGTCAAGCATAACACCAAGTCCGCCAAGGTCAACTTGCTGAATGCAGCTCAGGAAGAGGACTCACCAGATGTGATCATGGGTAACCTTCCTGTTAATGACATTCCTGCAAGAGTTCTTTTTGACACTGGTGCATCTTTATCATTTTTATCGAAGCCTTTTGCATCCATGCATGATGTGCATACTATTGATTTTCCTAAGCCGATAGCGGTTTGTTCTCCGGGCTTGTTCATGAACACTAAAATGATGGCTCCGGACGTTACTATCACCTTGGGAAACTACAAGTTCCTTTCTTCTCCTATGGTTCTTGGCAACTCATATATTGATCTTATTCTCGGGATGGATTGGCTTTCTAAGCACAAGGCACATCTTGACTGTGCAGCCAGGCAGATTCAATTGACTCATTCGTCTGAGGATGTAATTGTCTTTGCCGCTCGTGATGATACTACCGTCTATTTTCTCTCAATGAGAAGGATGAACTGGATGCTATCTCGCAAATTCCAGTCATTTGCGAATATCAAGACGTCTTTCCAGAAGAGCTTCCAGGAATGCCTCCGCACCGGCCAGTTGAATTCGTCATCGATCTTGAGCCTGGCACGGAACCAGTGTGCAAGCGTCCTTACAAGCTCGGACCTGAAGAGTTGAAGGAGTTGAAGAAGCAACTCGATATTCAAGAAACAATGGGTCTCATCCGGCCTAGTTCTTCTCCGTCGGGTTGTGGTGTTCTTTTTGTGAAGAAGAAGGATCGAATGGACCGACTTTGTGTTGATTACCGTCCATTGAACAAGAAGACCATCAAGAATAAATACCCACTTCCCAACATCAATGAGCTGTTCTAACAACTCAAAGGTGCCCAAGTATTCTCCAAGCCTGATCTCCGTATGGGTTATCATCAGATTTGAATCCGTGAACAAGATATTCCCAAGATGGCTTTCGGGACAAGCTATGGGTCATATGAATACACTGTCATGTCTTTTGGCCTCGTCAACGCTCCTCCGACTTTCTCTCGCATGATGAACTTCATCTTCAACGCCTACACCAATGACTTCGTTTTGGTCTATCTCGACGACATTCTGGTTTTCTCGAAGAACAAGCAATATCATGCCAAGCACTTGCGTTTTGTACTCGATAAGTTGAGGGAACACAAGTTCTACGCCAAGTTCTCCAAGTGCGAATTTTGGCTCGATGAGGTTCTTTATCTTGGTCATATCATCTCTGCCAAGGGCATTGCGGTGAATCCTGAGAAGGTGTCTGCAATTGTGAATTGGGAACCTCCTTAGAACGTGAAGCAACTCTGTAGCTTCCTCGGTCTCGCAAGCTACTGCCGAAGATTCGTTGAAAACTTTTCTAAGATCACGAAGCCTCTCTCAAATCTTCTCCAGAAGCACATCAAGTACGTTTGGTCTCCGGAGTGTGACATTGCTTTCAACACTTTGAAAGAGAAATTGATCACTGCTCCAGTTCTGACTCCGCCTGATGAATCCAAGCCGTACGAGGTCTTTTGTGATGCCTCTCTCCAAGGTCTTGGCGCAGTGTTGATGCAAGAGAAGAAAGTTGTTGCTTATACCTCTTGCCAGTTAAAGCCCAATGAGAAGAACTACCCCACTCATGATCTCGAGTTGGCGGCAGTTGTGCATGCTCTTTTGACTTGGAGACATCTCTTATTGGGAAGAAAAGTGGACATTTTCATTGACCACAAGAGTCTCAAGTACATCTTCACTCAGCCTAATCTCAACCTCAGGCAAACTCGATGGGTCGAAATGATTCAAGAGTATAATTCGAGTATCGAGTATACTCCAGGCAAGACCAATGTTATTGCTGACGCATTAAGCAGGAAAGCTTATTGCAACAGTCTGATTCTCAAGCCTTATCAACCCGAGCTTTGTGAAGCTTTCCGCAAACTTAATCTGCAAGTTGTTCCTCAAGGTTTCCTCGCCAACCTTCAAGTCTCTCCTACCTTGGAAGGCCAGATTCTCCAAGCCCAGCTTCTTGATGCTATGGTGAAAAAGGTGAAGATTGGGATTGCCAAGAGTCAACCCAAGTACAAGTGATACCGCCTTGATGACAAGGATACTCTCTTCTTCGAGGATCGTACTGTTGTACCCAAAGGTGACCTCCGTAAAGTGATCATGAACGAGGCTCACAATTCTCTCCTCTCCATCCACCCTGGGAGCACGAAGATGTATCAGGACCTCAAGTAGGCTTATTGGTGGACTCGAATGAAGCGCGAGATTGCTCAATTCGTGAATGAGTGTGATGTCTGTAGAAGAGTGAAGGTAGAACACCAAAGGCCAGCTGGTCTCCTCCAACCTCTTGCCATTCCAGAATGGAAGTTTGACCACATTGAAATGGACTTCGTGACTGGGTTTCCAAAGTCCAAGAGTGACAATGATGCTATATTCGTTGTCATCGACAAACTCACCAAAGTGGCTCACTTTCTGCCTATCAAAGAGTCAATCACTGCAGCTCAATTGGCGGAACTCTATACCTATCGAATTGTCTCTTTGCACGGTATTCCACAAGTGATCTCTTCAGACCATGGCAGCATCTTTACCTCCAAGTTTTGGGATTCTTTTCAGAAGGCCATGGGCACCAACATCCGCTTCAGCACAGCTTTCCATCCTCAAACTAGCGGTCAAGTCGAGCGTGTTAACCAGATTCTGGAAGATATGCTCAGGGCTTGTGTGATCTCCTTCGGCATGAAGTGGGAGGATTGTCTTCCTTATGCTGAATTCTCGTACAACAACAGTTTTCAAGCAAGTTCGGGCAAGGCCCCATTTGAAATTCTGTATGGCAGGAAGTGCCGTACCCCTCTCAACTGGTCTGAAACCAGTGAACGTCAGCTTTTGGGAAATGACTTAATCACAGAGGCAGAGGAAATGTGCAAAGTCATTCGAGATAACCTCAAAGAAGCCCAATCCCGCCAGAAGAGCTACTATGACAATAAGCACCGTGATTTGGCTTTCGAGATCGGAGAACATGTTTACCTCCGCATCTCTCCTATGAAATGTACTCGTCGCTTCGGTATCAAAGGGAAGCTTGCCCCCAGATATGTGGGACCTTTCAAGATTGTCAGCAAGAGAGCCGATCTCGCCTATCAACTCGAGCTTCCTCCAAACTTTGCAAATGTTCATGATGTGTTCCATGTCTCTCAGCTTCGAAAGTGCTTCAAGACTCCTGACCGCACCGTCAACTTCGAGGACATTGAGCTCCAAGAAGATCTCTCCTATCGTGAGCACCCAGTTGCTATTCTTGAAGAGACTGAACGCAAGACTCGCAACAAGTCAATCAAATTCCTCAAAGTCAAGTGGTCACACCATTCCGACCATGAAGCTACCTGGGAACGCGAGGATCACCTCCGTTCTGAGTACCCGGCGTTCTTTCAGTCCTAGATCTCGGGACGAGATCCTTTCGTAGTGGTGGAGTGTTGTAACACCCTGGATGTAACTTACCCAATATGTATTCCAACTCTTGCCGTTTCCGGCGTTAAGTTATTTTATTTTCTCGGGTTCGGGTTTTTGTCTCCGTGTGTTGTTATCGTTGTCATGCATCTCATATCATGTCATCATGTGCATTGCATTTGCATACGTGTTCATCTCATGCATTCGAGCATTTTCCCCGTTGTCCGTTTTGCATTCCGGCGCTTCGTTCTCCTCCGGTGGTCATTTCTACCTTTCTTTCATGTGTGGGGATTAAACATTTCCGGATTGGACCGAGACTTGCCAAGCGGCCTTGGTTTACTACCGATAGACCGCCTGTCAAGTTTCGTATCATTTGGACTTCGTTTGATACTCCAACGGTTAACCGAGGGACCGAAAAGGCCTCGTGTGTGTTGCAGCCCAACACCCCTCCAAGTTGGCCCAAAACCCACCTAAACCCTCTCCATCATCTAGAGCATTCGATCACGATCGCGTGGCCGAAAACCGCACCTCATTTGGACTCTCCTAGCTCCCTCTATGAGTATATATAGAACCCCCCTCCTCAAATTCCGGTTCAAGCCACCCCTAACCCTAGATCCACTGCTCCTCGCCGCACCGGACACGTCCGGCCCGGCAGGACAGCGTCCGCCGCCACCTCCGGCCAACCGGGGCGCGCCACGCGGCAAGCCGCGCCCAACTTCCCCGCCGACAGCCGCGGCCCGCCGAAGCCCGCAGCCGGCCGGCGCGGCCCGCGCGTCCCCGTGGCCGCCCGAGTCCCCCGCGCATGGAGCCCGACGCCGCCGCCTCGCTCCGGCGCCGCCGCGCCCGCCATCGACGCCCGACGCCGCCGCCTCGCTCCGGCGCCGCTCCCGCCGGCTGACGCGCGGCTCCGTCCGCGCCCCCCTCCGCCGGCCGGATCCGGCGACCCGGTCTTCTCCGGCGTTCCCCACGCTCCGGCCAACTCCTCCTCCGGCGAACCTAGCCGGCGAACCTCGGTTCACGCGCCACCCCGATCCGGATCTGGGAGATTTCACCAAGTCCCCGAAATTTCCTAGTTCATATGCTCCTATTCATCGCATCATAACTCCTCATCCATAGCTCCGTTTTGGGCATATAGCATATCAAAATGTTCGTCTCAGAGAGTACATCATTTCATTCCATTGCATCATTTTCATTTGAGTTCATCTTGACGCCCGAAATGCTGTTAGAGGAGTGCTATTTGAGATAATTGTCAGATCTGCTACTTCATTTAGACATTTGTCATTTTTGCCATGATTATTTTGTGCATGATATGTCCCTGAGTTCTACATATGTTTTGTTAAGGGTTTTTCCATATTTCCAGAGGTGCAACCCGTGTATTTTTGTGATGTGTGTGGTGACTAGCACAAGCTTGCAAAGTGAGGCACTTGGTAATGCTGATTTCAGGGACTTAGCATTTCCACTAAGTCCTTGACCTGTTTATCACATATTGCCATATGTTCATGTTGTTTCCTAGTGATCCGTGCCTCTTTTGAGGATGATCAGTAAGGATGTTTTGTTAATCTTGTAGTGCTCTATCCATCCATGTCTTTGTTTGCAATTATCGAGCACCCTATCTTGAGTCCATCGAGCTCTACTTTTGCTACTTCGTGAATCTGGGCAGATTGTCTACTTGTTAGCGATTTTGCCGATGATGTTGTAGTTGATCCGTGCATGCTATGCTATTGTTCTTGCCATGTCTAGCTTGCATTTTGTGTATTCTTGATGGGTGTATGCTTAGCTTGTCATGACTTGCTTTGTAGTGAGTGCATCGAGCTCGTAAACATGCCTACTTGATATCTGTTTCAGCATGCTCTAGTTTTCACCAAGTCTGAGAACTGATTATGTTTTAGCCATGTTCACATGCTTGCAATTGTATTTTCTGATCCCTTTTGGCTCAAGGTCACTAAGGGAATTTTGTTAAGCTCTTTGAGTAGCTCCATGCCATGTTTACTTTGCCATGTTCAGGTCCTATAGCATATAGTTTTCATGCTCCGAAGAGTGCTATCTGATCTGAAATTCCAGACAAGTGTTAATTTCACTAAGTCTGAAATCTGTTTGTCATATGCATTTTTTCCATGCTTGTTTGAACCTGTTAATGGATAAATTGGCCGTAGCTCAGTGCTAGACTTTTGTTAAGCATCATGAATGCATCCATTCCATGTATTTCGTTGCCATGTTTGGATGTTGTAGCATGTTCATCTCGTTGCATTTAGATGGCTACTTGCTGTAAATCGCAGAACGTGGTCATATTTGAATCGCTTGCCATTTCCAAACCGTAACTCCGATTCCGGCGTTCTTTATGTCGTTTTCAAGCGATTTCATCTCATCTCTCCAGTGGCACACTTGGATTTCCAACTTGAGGCCAGGTTCATGCATCCCTTGTCAAATCTTGCATATGCATCCCGCATAGCATACCATCATTGCATCATATTGTTTGAGCTTTGCACGTGGTTGATTGTGTTCCGTTTTCTTGTTTGTCTTTTTTGGGTAGAGCCGGGAGACGAGTTCGCTAACGAGGAGCCCATTGAGTTTGCTTTCAAGGATCCAGTCTACTCTGACAACTTTGCAGGCAAGATGATCATACCCTCGAAATCACTACTATCTTTGCTATGCTAGATTGCTCGCTCTTTTGCTATGCCAATGCTATGATGCCTACCAATTGCTTTCAAGCCTCCCAAATTGCCATGTCAAACCTCTAACCCACCATGTCCTAGCAAACCGTTGATTGGCTATGTTACAGTTTTGCTCAGCCCCTCTTATAGCATTGCTAGTTGCAGGTGAAGATTGGAGACCATTCCTTGTTGGAACATTATTTACTTGTTGGGATATCATTATATTGATGGGTTATCTTAATGCATCTATATACTTGGTAAAGGGTGGAAGGCTCGGCCTCTCGCCTAGTGTTTTGTTCCACTCTTGCCGCCCTAGTTTCCGTCATATCGGTGTTATGTTCCCGGATTTTGCGTTCCTTACGCGGTTGGGTTATAATGGGAACCCCTTGATAGTTCGCCTTGATTAAAGATTTTCCAGCAATGCCCAACCTTGGTTTTACCATTTGCCACCTAGCCTCTTTTCCCTTGGGTTTCCGGAGCCCGAGGGTCATCTTATTTTAGCCCCCCCGGGCCAGTGCTCCTCTGAGTGTTGGTCCAACCGAGCGATGTCCGGGGCTACCAGGGGCAACTCTGGGCTGGCCTACCCGACGTCTTGCTCATCCGGTGTGCCCTGAGAACGAGATATGTGCAGCTCCTATCGGGATTTGTCGGCACATCTGGGTGGTGTTGCTGGTCTTGTTTTAACCTGTCGAAGTGTCTTGAAGAACCAAGATACCGAGTCTGATCGGAACGTCTCGGGAGGAGGTCTATTCCTTCGTTGACTGTGAGAGCTTGTCATGGGCTAAGTTGGGACTCCCCTGTAGGGATTTGAACTTTCGAAAGCCGTGCCCGCGGTTATGGGCAGATGGGATTTGTTAATGTCCGGTTGTAGATAACTTGAACCTCAAGTTAATTAAAATGAATCAACCGTGTGAGTTACCGTGATGGCCTCTTCTCGGCGGAGTCCGGGAAGTGGACACGGTGTTGGAGGAATGTTTGTGCAGGTTGTCCTCTAGTTTCTCGCTCGCGCTTTGCATCCTCTTCTCGCTCTATTTTGCGAATAGGATAGCCACCATATTTGCTAGTCGCTTGCTGGAGCTCCACCTATTTTACCTTGCCTTACCTATAAGCTTAAATAGTCTTGATCGCGAGGGTGTGAGATTGCTGAGTCCCTGTGGCTCACAGATTACTATTACACCAGATGCAGGGCCTGATGATTCCGCTCTAGGTGACGCGCTTGAGCTCAAGTGGGAGTTCGACGAGGACTCTCAACGATACTATGTTTCCTTTCCTGATGATCAGTAGTGGTGCCCAGTTGGGGTGATCGGGACCGTGTCACATGTTGGGTTATCTTTTATTTTGGCGCCATAGTCGGGCCATGAGTGTTTGATTGATGTAATGTTATTTATGTACTTGATTGACGTGGCGAGTGTAAGCCAACTATGTTATCTCTCCCCTTTTATTATCTATATTACATGGGATGTTGTGAAGATTGCCTGACTTGCGACATATGCCTTCAATGCGATTATGCCTCTAAGTCGTGCCTCGACACGTGGGAGATATAGTCGCATCGAGGGTGTTACGATCAAGCAAACTCTTCAAGTCTGTATTGAGTCTCTTAATGAGAAATATTTGGGTTTGCCTTCTGATATGGGATCTTCAAAGAATGGAGCTATCAAGTTTCTGAAAGATAGATTATGGAGCAAAATTTAAGGGTGGATTGAGAAGACACTCTCTTTAACAAGCAAGGAAGTTTTGGTTAAATCGGTGGTGCAAGCTATACCTGTTTTCTCTATGTCCTGCTTTAAACTTCCGAGGGGACTTTGTGAACATCTCAACATGCTAATGAGGAAATTTTGGTGGGGCAGCAAAGATGGTCACCGGAAACCAAGTTGGGTATCTTGGGAGGCGATGACTCAACCAAAGGCGATGGGTAGGTTAGGATTCAAGGAATTTGAACTTTTTAACCTTGCAATGCTAGCAAAACAGGGCTGGAGGATTTTGCAACAGCCAAACTCGTTGAGTGCCCGGATACTCAAGAGTGTTTATTTTCCAGATTCAATGTTATTGCAAGCGGAGTTAGGCTCTCGCCCAAGTCAAATATGGCGAGCTATCAAAGAAGGAGTGGATATTCTGAAGCTGGGACTTATAAAACACATTGGTAATGAGAATTCTACTAATGTATGGATGGACAACTGGATCCCTAGAGATGAAATGCTTCGAGCTTATGGCAGTAAGATTGCAAATCCGCCCAGGCTTGCTTCAGACTACTTCAACTTAAGTACGGCTTCATGGGACGAGCAAAAAGTTGCAGCAATCTTACTGATTCCTATATGCACCCGCAACTTTGAGGATTATTGGGCTTGGCACTTTGAAAGAAATGGCAAGTTTACAGTCCGCTCGGCCTACAAGATGATGGTGGCGACACAAAATCAGAGGGGAGCTTGGCTTGAGGGAGTTGCCGGACCCTCAAATGTGCATAATGAGGAGAAGTCATGGAAACTATTGTGGAATGTGCAGGTACCAGCAAGAATCAGAATGTTTTTGTGGAGATTAGCAAGACAGTCTCTCCCTACCGAAGATATACGAGCTCACCGTAATATGTCTACCACTAGCTCTTGTGGTTTCTGTGGCTCGCGAGATTCTTGGAGACACTCCCTCCTTGAGTGCTCAATGGCAAGATGTGTCTAGGCGTTAGACGAGGGGGAAACGGTAAACAAATGGTTGCCACTAAGGAACCACACGCGAAATAGTGGATCTTCACCCTCATGGCGTCTTTGCCTCATAGGAGCTTTGTTTGAGTGGCTTTCACCCTTTGGTCCATTTGGACGGCGCGGTGAAAGTTTATACACAAGGGGATCACACAAAGCTCGCAGGCCACTTCCCTGTTTGTGAGCAGGTTCACTAGAGAACTAGAGCTGATTCATGCAAAACCTCAAATCTATTTATAGGGAGCCCCCCGGGTAACTAGGGCAGCACATGCAAGGCCAGAAGCACCTCCGGCGGGATTTGTAAAGATCCACATGGACGGAGCGGTCTTTCGCGATCGACGAGGATCCGCGACAGCAGTATGTCGGGACTAGGGGGCAACTACCTTGGAAGCTCTACTCTGGTCTTACTCGGGGTCTGATGACCCACAAGTATAGGGGATCAATCGTAGTCCTTTCGATAAGTAAGAGTGTCGAACCCAACGAGGAGCAGAAGAAAATGACAAGCGGTTTTCAGTAAGGTATTATCCGCAAGCACTGAAATTATCGGGAACAGATAGTTTTATGATAAGGTAATTCGTAACGGGTAATAAGTAACAAAAGTAAACAAGGTGCAGCAAGGTGGCCCAATCCTTTTTGTGGCAAAGGACAAGCCTAGAAAAACTCTTATATAAAGGAAAACGCTCCCGAGGACACATGGGAATTATCGTCAAGCTAGTTTTCATCATGCTCATATGATTCGCGTTCGTTACTTTGATAATTTGATATGTGGGTGCACCGGTGCTTGGGTACTGCCCTTCCTTGGACAAGCATCCCACTTATGATTAACCCCTCTCGCAAGCATCCGCAACTACGAAATAATAATTAAGGTAAACCTAACCATAGCATGAAACATGTGGATCCAAATCAGCCCCTTACGAAGCAACGCATAAACTAGGGTTTAAGCTTCTGTCACTCTAGCAACCCATCATCTACTTATTACTTCCCAATACCTTCCCCTAGGCCCAAATAATGGTGAAGTGTCATATAGTCGACATTCACATAACACCACTAGAGGAAAGACAACATACATCTCATCAAAATATCAAACGGATACCAAATTCACATGACTACTTATAACAAGACTTATCCCATGTCCTCAGGAACAAACGTAACTACTCACAAATCATATTCATGTTCATAATCAGTGTTGGGGAACGCAGTAATTTCAAAAAAATTCCTACGCACATGCAAGATCCATCTAGGTGATGCATAGCAACGAGAGGGAAGAGTGTTTTCCACGTACCCTCATAGACCATAAGCGGAAGCGTTATGACAACGCGGTTGATGTAGTCGTATGTCTTCATAATCCGACCGATCCTAGCACCGAAGGTATGACACCTCCATGATCTGCACACTTTCAGCTCGGTGACGTCCCACGAACTCCAGATCCAGCTGAGTGTCGAGGGAGAGTTTCGTCAGCACGACAGCGTGATGACGGTGATGATGAAGTTACCGACACAGGGCTTTGCCTAAGCACTACAACGATATGACCGAGGTGGAAATCTGTGGAGGGGGGCACCGTACATGGCTAAAAAATGTCAACTTGTCTGTCCTAGGGTGGCCCCCTGCCCCTGTATATAAAGGAGCAAGGGAGGAGGCCGGCCGGCCCTATGGCGCGCCAAGGAGGGGAGGAATCCTCCTCCTAGTAGGAGTAGGATTCCTCCTTTCCTAGTCCTACTAGGAGGAGGAAGGAAGGACTAGGAGAGGGGAAGGAAAAGGGCCCCCCCTCCTAGTCCAATTCGGACTCAAGGGGGAGGGTGCGCGCGTCCTGCCCTGGCCACCCCTCTCTCTCTCCACTAAGGCCCATCTAGGCCCATTAGTTCCTTGGGGGGGGGGGTTCCGGTAACCCTCCAGCACTCCGGTTTTATCCGAAACCACCTAGAACACTTCCAGTGTCCGAATATAGTCGTTTGATATATCAATCTTTATGTCTCGACCATTTCGAGACTCCTCGTCATGTCCGTGATCACATCAGTGACTCCGAACTAACTTCGGTACATCAAAACACATAAACTCATAATACCGATCGTCATCGAACGTTAAGCATGCGGACCCTACGGGTTCGAGAACTATGTAGACATGACCGAGACTCATCTCCGGTCAATAACGAATAGCGGGACCTGGATGCTCATATTGGTTCCTACATATTCTACGAAGATCTTTATTGGTCAAACCGCATAACAGCATACGTTGTTCCCTTTGTCATCGGTATGTGACTTGCCCGAGATTCGATCGTCGGTATCTCAATACCTAGTTCAATCTCGTTACCGGCAAGTCTCTTTACTCATTCTGTAATGCAACATCCTGTAACTAACTGTTCCTCCAGTATTCGGGAGTTGCATAATCTCATAGTCATAGGAACATGTATAAGTTTTGAAGAAAGCAATAACAACAAACTAAATGATCATCGTGCTAATCTAACGGATGGGTCAAGTCAATCACATAATTCTTTAATGATGTGAGCCCGTTTATCAAATGACAACTTCTTTTTCCATGGCTAGGAAACTTAACCATCTTTGATTAACGAGCTAGTCAAGTAGAAGCATACTACTGACACTCTGTTTGTCTATGTATTCACACATGTACCAAGTTTCTGGTTAATACAATTCTAGCATGAATAATAAACATTTATCATGATATAAGGAAATATAAATAACAACTTTATTATTGCCTCTAGGGCATATTTCCTTTAGTCTCCCACTTGCACTAGAGTCAATAATCTAGATTACACTGTAATGATTCTAACACCCATGGAGTCTTGGTGCTGATCATGTTTTGCTCGTGAGAGAGGCTTAGTCAACGGGTCTGCAACATTCAGATCCGTATGTATCTTGCAAATCTCTATGTCTCCCTCCTTGACTTGATCGCGGATGGAATTGAAGCATCTCTTGATGTGCTTGGTTCTCTTGTGAAATCTGGATTCCTTTGCCAAGGCAATTGCACCAGTATTATCACAAAAGATTTTCATTGGACCCGATGCACTAGGTATGAGACCTATATCGGATATGAACTCCTTCATCCGGACTCCATCATTTGCTGCTTCCAAAGCAGCTATGTAGTCTGCTTCACACGTAGATCCCGCCACGACACTCTGCTTGGAACTGCACCAACTGACAACTCCACCATTTAATAAAAATACGTATCCGGTTTCTGACTTAGAGTCATCCGGATCAGTGTCAAAGCTTGCATTGACGTAACCGTTTACGACGAGCTCTGTGTTACCTCCATAAATGAGAAACATATCCTTAGTCATTTTCAGGTACTTCAGGATGTTCTTGACCGTTGTGCACTGATCCACTCCTGGATTACTTTGGTACCTCCCTGCTAAACTAATAGCAAGGCACACATCAGGTCTGGTACACAACATTGCATAC
>NC_053027.1:567999362-568011486 GCF_003073215.2 Triticum urartu
ACTCAAGGCGTTACCCATGCGGCCACTGGAACCCACCCACCGTTGACGCCCGCCTCCGACCATCGAAGTAAATATCTTTGTTACCGTCCAGTTAATTCTTCTGTACGCAATGACTGTACGCCAAGTATAAATTATGGGCGTGTGTGTGCTCCGCATTAGGAGGTGCCACTGCCTTTCCATGCATCAGCTCTTTCTGCAAGCTCCAAATCCACCATCACACGCACGTTGTCAGGCTTGTCGACCAGTAGAATGAAAATCCATTCGGGTCTGGAGTTGATGATTGACTCTCTAGGAGGGATCGGACAAACCTGTCACATAGTGTCCCATAGCAGCGTTGCATGCGGGCAAATAAATAGTTCGTGGAACACATCTTCTAACTCCCGGTCGCACATCAATCAAGAACCAGAGAAATTTATCGAAGTGTAAGATTGAGGGCTAAGAGAAATTCGTTAGAGATTTACCTTTGCTATTCCTTGCGGACGCCCTAGTATCCGGCAGCCGCTACCGCAGAGAATCAGTCGCTCGATCGGCCGATATATGTGAGCATACGATGGCATATCATTTTTTTCTGAGGGGTTACAAATTTTTATTTTTGAGCGGGCGTTGGCGTGCAAATTGGAGGAGGCAAAGAGCCGCTCGCCCAGCCGTGCCCAATGAGAGCTCCTATTCGCCGCCTTAAGCGCCCGAACAGGTAGTTGGCGCCCACGCATATGACCACATGGGCCGGCCCAGCAAAACCTGCAGAAAAAGAAAACCGCAAGGAAAAATGTTTAAGTTTAATCGGGGGAATTGGGATGGATCAATCATCGATCTGACGTTCACTAGCACCGTTCGAGCTCCGGGCTCTAACGAGGAAGAGTAGGGTAGGGAGACGGTGCCGCCTTGAGTCCTGTAAGCCGGCTCGTGTCTCATGCCCTATTCTACCTTGCCGGCAGCTGGACCAATACTCTGGGTTTTGTAGCCGGCCGTCAGACATGGGCACAGCGGAGCCAGACAAGCTCCGCTTAAATATTGGTTTATGTTGCATGTAATAATTGTTGGGGAACGTTGCAGAAAACAAAAATTTTCCTACGGTTTCACCAAGATCCATCTATGAGTTCATCTAGCAACGAGTGATCGGATGCATCTACATACCATGTAGATCGTGAGTGGAAGCGTTCAAAGAACGGGGATGAGGGAGTCGTACTCGACGTGATCCAAATCACCGGAGATCCTAGCGCCGAACGGACGGCACCTCCGCGTTCAACACACGTACGGTCAGCGTGACGTCTCCTCCTTCTTGATCCAGCAAGGGGAAGGAGAGGTTGAGGAAGATGGCTCCAGCAGCAGCACGACGGCGTGGTGGTGATGGAGCTGCAGTACTCCGGCAGGGCTTCGCCAAGCTCTATGGAGGAGGAGGAGGTGTTGGAGAGGGAGGCACCAAAGGCGTAGTTTAGAGGCCCTCCCACCCCCCCCACTATATATAGGGAGCCTAGGGGGGGCCTAGGAGATGCAATCTCCTAGGGGGGCGGCGGCCAAGCGGTGGGGGGCTTGCCCCCCAAGCAAGGGGGCGCCCCCCTTTTAGGGTTTCCCCACCCTAGGCGCATGGGCCCTAGGGAAAGTGGCGCCCCAGCCCACTTTGGGCTGGATCCCTTCCCACTTCAGCCCATGGGGCCCTCCGGGATAGGTGGCCCCACCCAGTGGACCCCCGGGACCCTTCCGGTGGTCCCGGTACAATACAGGTGACCCCGAAACTTGTCTCGATGGCCGAAATAGCACTTCTTATATATAATTCTTTACCTCCGGACCATTCCAAAACTCCTCGTGACGTCCGGGATCTTATCCGGGACTCCGAACAACATTCGGGTTACTGCATATACATATCCCTACAACCCTAGCGTCACCGAACCTTAAGTGTGTAGACCCTACGGGTTCGGGAGACATGTAGACATGACCGAGATTGCTCTCCGGTCAATAACCAACAGCGGGATCTGGATACCCATGTTGGCTCCCACATGCTCCTCGATGATCTCATCGGATGAACCACGATGTCGAGGATTCAAGCAACCCCGTATACAATTCCCTTTGTCAATCGGTATGTTACTTGCCCGAGATTCGATCGTCGGTATCCCAATACCTCGTTCAATCTTGTTACCGGCAAGTCACTTTACTCGTACCGTAATGCATGATCCCGTGACCAGACACTTGGTCACTTTGAGCTCATAATGATGATGCATTACCGAGTGGGCCCGGTGATACCTCTCCGTCATACGGAGTGACAAATCCCAGTCTTGATCCGTGTCAACCCAACAGACACTTTCGGAGATACCCGTAGTATACCTTTATAGTCACCCAGTTACGTTGTGACGTTTGGTATACCCAAAGCACTCCTATGGTATCCGGGAGTTATACGATCTCATGGTCTAAGGAAAAGATACTTGACATTGGAAAACTCTAGCAAACGAACTATACGATCTTGTGCTATGTTTAGGATTGGGTCTTGTCCATCACATCATTCTCCTAATGATGTGATCTCGTTATCAATGACATCCAATGTCCATAGTCAGGAAACCATGACCATCTGTTGATCAACGAGGTAGTCAACTAGAGGCTTACTAGGGACATGTTGGTGTCTATTTATTCACACATGTATTACGATTTCCGGATAACACAATTATAGCATGAATAAAAGACAATTATCATGAACAAGGAAATATAATAATAATGCTTTTATTATTGCCTCTAGGGCATATTTCCAACAATAATATGGATTTGAGGTTTCTAATTTGAGGTGTCCGGTTATAGAATCAAATATTTAATGTGTGATCAGTTATTGTCCGTGGACGCGTCCGGTCGCGTCCGCAGGCGTTTGAAGGATTGAATTTGCCAAGTCCGGTTGTAGATGCTCTGAGCAAATGCTCCGAGCGAGCGAATCCCTCCACATAGAGTAGTTGCATGGCCCTTGGGACTGTACATCGACTTTCGAGCAGCATGAATTCCACGGACCGCACCTTGTTTTTATTTTGAGAAAATTCTAAAATAAACCTTGGATTAGTACTCATAGTCTGAGTTGAACCTTGACCTTTAAATCCCTGAAACTGTCAGGACCCCGATTCCGAGTCACATCGATCTAGCCGGTAACACCTCATATCACTTTGTGGCCTCACGCACGGTACCCCACGGGTGTCGCCTTACCATGGCCCGGGACCGTTTGCGCCTTTTGGCTCACGTATATGATAGTGTCGCTAGCATCCATATGACAGAGAACCCAGGCCGACATGGCTAGTCGTGAACCCAAAGCGGCACAGACCTATGGAGACAGGCATACATGAATCACATCGAGCATGTCGGTCATCAACGAGTCGTACCAAGGAACGACGTTAGGATCCTCATGAGCCTCCTCGGCTGAAACATAATTAACATGGCCACGTGCAGTGGTGGCCGGCTTGGCGTAGAAAGTCTTTCCCGCTGGCTTACCACGGCCAATGGACTTTCCAGTTTGATTGGGGTTGTTGTTCTGGGGACACTCTCGGCTATAGTGACCCGGCTCTCCACACTTGAAGCATGTCACCACATTGGGGCGTGGAGCAGCATTAGCAGCGGGGCCACCATAGGGCTTGGGCGGTGCAAATTGTTGGTTGGGACGAGGCGCCTCAAAGGATGGCCTCGGGATGAACCTGGGTGGCAGTGCCGTGCTTGGAATCCACACCCGGCGCTTCTGAGCTCCAGAGCCGGATGAAGAGCCAAAATCACGGGAGTGCTTGCGTGAAGCGTCATAATCAGTCTGGCCTGTCTCAGCACTGATGGCTTTATTGACCAACTTCTGAAAGGATGTGCACTCGTGCAGACGGAGATCGCGGCGAAGCTCAGGGCTAAGTCCCTTGCGGAACCTTGCCTGCTTCTTAGCGTCAGTAGAAACCTCTTCAGGGGCATAGCGTGCCAGATTCCCAAATTCACGACTATATGCATCCACAGTCAGTCTTCCTTGGGTGAAGTTGCAGAACTCCTCCCTCTTGCGATCCATGAGACCTTCCGGAATGTGATGCTCACGGAAAGCCTCACTGAATTCAGCCCAAGTAGTGATTTGCCGACCGGGCGCATAGCTTCGAAGTTTTCCCACCAAAGGCTAGCAGGGCCTTCGAGGTGATAGGCAGCATAAGTAACCTTGTCGGCTTCGGCTACGTTGGCAGAACGTAGCTTGTGGATGCTGCGAAGCCAGTCATCCGCGTCGAGGGGTCGACGGAATGGTTAAACTTTGGTGGGTACAGCTTGATAAAGTCATTGATTGACACCAAGTCATTTCGTGGGTGGCGTGCAGTGTTCTGCTCAATCCGCTCCAGCAGGCGGTTAGTCTCACGCTTGTTTCTTTCCGCCTCCAGCATTACTTCGGCCAGAGAAGGCGGGTGAGGCAGATTTTCACCTCTAGCTGCACTGGCTTCCCCCTGCTCCGGGGCAGCAGGGTTGCTGCGGGTGTTGACCATCCTAGGAGAAAACAAGACAACGGTTTAGACAAGGATGGCTCAACTTAGCAAGGAAGTGCAGAATGTAATGGATAACACGGAATGCAGAGATGTTCATCCGTATGTCATGGTAATATAAAACTGCCATATATATACCAACGGTCATACCACATCATACATAGTTTAGTACAAGCCCAGGCTACAGTACAACTATGATGAAAGACGTTACATCCCATCGGAGGCATTCCAAGCTCCTATACATTATTTGTCTACACCTCCGAATTCGATTACACGCAAAGTCATATTCCACAAGTCACACAGGACAGTGGAGATACAACTACTACAATACTAGTGGTACTACTACTAACTCAGACAGCTCCGTAGTAGTCCTCATAGAAGTCACCTCCATAGCCTGGAAGTTCAACGTGATCATCCGGAAACAGACGGTCCTGAGGAGCCTGTGGACCATAGGGGCTAGGATGAGGTCTTGGACCAACAAACGGTGGCCTGCGGGGACCACGGGGTGGGGTGATGCCTCCCACATCACGCCAATCCACCATGTCTGGCAGAGATGATCTCACAGGATACAGATCCCTTGTATCCATACATCCAGCTTGCACCGCAGGTGCAAACCGAGTCAATGTGGCCCAATGATCAGCACGGGTATTGAAAAGCTCCAGCCTCAAGGCCCGATTCTCTCGGTCCTTATCTTCGAGCATCTCGGCAGTGGTACGAGTTAATGAGTCCTCCTGAGTGGAGTCAGCATAGATAGCCTGAAGATACCCTTGCGCTCCCGGAAGTGAAGCTGGCATGTAACGGAAGTCGGTGTTCCGAAGCAGGCCAGTCCGGACTCGCAAGATGGTCATCATGGAATAGGCAGCATCCTGCACAGCCATCTCAACGGTAACCCCGAGTCCATAGGAACAGTGAAGGGGCTCGGTAGATCCAGGATAAGAAGGAAATATCCTGACGGTGCAGAAATACTGGCTTTGATTAAAGTCGCGGAACTGCTCTTCGACGGTGTATTCGGGATACCAACGGTAACCCGTCTCGATCATGACCCGGACTAACATAGCAGTATGACCGGGCACGTCGAGGCACCTGGTCAGGCGAACCACTTGGTTTTGAACACGGTTGGCCATCTGAAAGCACAACCACAATGCAAAGACATTAGAATTTCTAGGGAAAATTGGACAGCATAAAGGCTGTAAATGCTCAGAAAAAGATTTGAGACATCCACAACAGTTCATACCACTCAACAACATCATATCAAGGTTCTGATTCAATTAGCAACATACTAAGAATAGTAGAAACTGAACTGGGACTTGTAACAACAATCCTATAAGCTACTACGGATTAGTAACACGTGAACCTGATAGAAGAAGAGAGCCTAGTCCTTACCACGTTGAATGAGGAGAGAATGACTCAGATCAGAGGCATAGGTAAAGGAGTAAAAAGAACCTTACGTTCCCTCCCACAATCAATTCCCCTACATATAACTAAAGCATTTCTAGACTCGACATCGACCAGTTTGGCTCAACGAACCTACAGGCAGTCCGGCTCTGATGCCAACGCTGTCAGGACCCCGATTCCGAGTCACATCGATCTAGCCGGTAACACCTCATATCACTTTGCGGCCTCACGCACGGTACCCCACGGGTGTCGCCTTACCATGGCCCGGGACCGTTTGCGCCTTTTGGCTCACGTATATGATAGTGCGCCTTTTGTGCCTTTTAGCAACCCGGGCTGACATGGCTAGTCGTGAACCCAAAGCGGCACAGACCTATGGAGACAGGCATACATGAATCACATCGAGCATGTCGATCATCAACGAGTGATTCCGGGCTGTAGCAGGCTAGGCAGACTCCGGAAGTCACCGCGTGACATTCCCGAAAGGGACAGACATAGGAACGAAGTGAAACACATGCCGGCCAGTCAAGTGTCCTGAACAGTAGTGCTGGGCTAGCAGGACTCCGGTGAACCGGGCTGTAGCGGACTACTATGGCTCGAGGAACACTAGACTACATTTCCCCATAAGAAAGGCTGCCAAGGATAAACAACTAGATTGTCGGATCCCACTCATACCAAGCATTTCAATCATACACACAATATGCCCGATATGAGTACATACAACATGGCATCACAACAAAACTCTACAACTCAAGTACTTTATTTAAAGGCTCCAGAGAGCCATACATAACATGTCATACAGATAGGGGTCACATGACCCGACACTCAAGTCATACAATCATACAAGCACATGCGGAAGCAACTAGTCTGAGTACAGATTCTAGAAAAAGAAGGCTTCCCGAAGCCTGTCTATCTACATAGGGCCCTCCATGGCCAGGATCACCACCTGGGTGGCTAGTCACTCGTCGACGTCAAGGTCTACGTAGAACCCATCGGAGGGGGCGGTGTTGTCGTCTGAAAACAGTAATTAAGCAAACATGAGTACAAAGGTACTCAGCAAGTCTTACATCAGAACCTATTATACATGCTTATTCTCAAGAAGGTGGTGGGGTTGATGCAGCAAGCCAGCTTTGACTCTTGGCTAAGCTATCCTACGGAACTCCACCAGTAAAATAGTTTTCGCACACGAGTCCACTACTCACCAACACAATACTCCACCGGGGATTCTCCCTCGTCATCCTACGAGAGGGCCATCCTCGGTACTCACACTTATCTTGAGTCTTTTAGTAGTATCCATTAATTTGTCTATGAACTGTATATGCAACCAAGTAGTCCTTTACCGCGGACGCGGCTATTCGAATAGTTTTATACCCTGCAGGGGTGTACTTCGTCACACATGTTTCCACCACTTAGCGTCTGCACACGACATGTGCTCGGCAGACTTCAAGCGAAAACCGACGTGGGTGTAGACCACGACCTGACTAACCTCACAAGTCTCTAGTCCAGGTTTATCGCCTATTCAGGTTCCATCCGCAAGGAAATCCGGCCGGGGTGTCCTCAACGGCCCCAAACGATGTGAACAGGGTTCCCAGACACCAAACGGGTGACTCGGTACACCGTGCCACGGTGTATCTACCGCAACATAGCCCACCCCTAGGGTCAGCGCTACGCACGGCCGCCAACACATGTCCTACAAACACCAGAAACTAGTTGCAACTCCTGGACAGAGGCGAGAGGGGTCAGTAAGTCGAGCGGGGTCATATTTCAGGGCCCAATGTGTGGTAGTAGCTGAATCTTAAATCACGCATACAGATCTCAGTTCTTAGGGACGGTCTCAATGAAACAACCCACCATGTACTCCTACATGGCCTCTCATCGATACCTTTACCAAAACATGTTCAACACATCCCTCACATTACCGACATAAGCATTTCACTCTAGCCCATCACCCAGATGAACCAGACCTGACACAACTCTAAGCATAGCAGGCATAGCAAGGTAGGAATCACATACATGGCTCAATCAACTCCTACACATGCTAGTGGGTTTCATCTAGTTACTGTGGCAATGACAGGTCATGCAGAGGATAAGGGTTCAACTACCGTAGCACACAGCAGTTTGAATTCGCGTTGTCTTAATGCAGTAAACAAGAGCAGAAGCGAGAACATGGGTTTGTATCGGAATGATCAATGGATGCTTGCCTGATGGAGCGGTAGCGGGATACTGCCCTTCAGTTGGATACTCGTGAATATCCACGGAGGCAGAACCTACCACGGAGAACACATCGGAACACAATCAACACATGACGATATGCAACAATATGATGCATGCTATGACATGGTAATATGATTGTGTCTTGGCCTAATGCAAGCTCAAATAGAAAGGGATGAACTCATTTGAATCAAAGATTCAAATATTAGCTCATTAAACATGGCATTTATAGTGCATTTCCTTATTATTCTTAAACAGCAAGGTAAACTTGTTTTTTCATGCATGAAACCATTACAGATGGATAGATTGAATTTTTCTGATAATTTTTCATATATAATTTATCTCATTTGGAGCTATGGTTGAATTTCTATGAATTTTTGAAGTTTGAACTATTTTCTGGAATTTCCTGTATAAAAATAAATCCAGAAAAACAATTACTGCGTTAGCAATGCGTCAGGGTGGCGTCAGTAGTTCAAAGGCGCCAGGCCAGGTCAAACCTGACTGGTGGGGCCCACTGGTCAGTGTCTCTGTGCACTAACTACGTTTAGTTAGCCTAATTGACTGGCAGGGCCCACTAGTCAGTGATTATACTAATTAACTAAACTATTTAGTTAGCACTAACAGAGTAATTAGTCGGGCGGGGCCCACGTGTCGGTGAGAGAGAGGGGGAGGTCAACCCACGTCAGCAGAGTCAACCTCGCCGGTCAGCGGGTCAAAGCCTGCCGGCGAGGCCAGACGCGGTGGCGCGCTGCGGAAATCACCCACAGGGCACCAATTGATGCGCGGGGAGCAGCTACGGGTAGCTGGGAACGAACCGCGGCGTTTGGTGGTGGTGGTTGGGCTCGGGGTGGCCGGAAACATCGCCGGCGACGAGCCTTGCGGTCGCCGGAGTCGGGTGAAAATGAGCCCGAGGCTACGGGGCACGGCGAGGCGTGTGGTGAGGTGCGTTGTGCCCCTAGGGATGCGGTGGAGTGGTTAGACTAGGTGGCGTGGCCGGTGTTTGGCCGGAGACACGTCGGCGATGAGCTCCACGGTGGCGCGTGCGGGTGAGCTTCGTGTGCTCGTTGTGGTGCACAAGAAGAAGAACGGGGAGGATGGGGAGGTGCAGCAGCTCACGGCGATCACGTAGAGGCAGACGGCGCGGTCGGGGACGAGCCGGAGCAAGCGGGGCGGCAGAGGCGATCTGGGCAGCCCGAGGTTGAAGACGAGCTCGGTGGAGTCATTTGCAGGCCTCCGGCGGGGCGTGGCTTGGTGGAGCGATCAAGGAGGAAGTGGCGGAGCTTCAGGACACGGTGGAGCAGCACGGGGACCGCGGTGGACGCGACTACGGTGGCGGAACGGCGACGGCTGCGTCGGCCATGGCGAAGGGGAGCGAGGGAGTGAGGCAGGGGGCGAGTGAGCGTGTCCAGAGGGTCGAGGCGGCGACGTGGAGCCTGTCCAGGCCAGCAGGGCGGCGGGGGGAGGAAGCAGGACGGCAGCCAGCTGCGTGGCGCGCGCTGGTGCCGCCGTCGAGCACCTGCCTGCCTGCCTGGCCGAGCCAACCAGCTCGCTGGAGCGGTAGCTGGGCTGGGCCGGCAGGTGGCCCTGGTGGGTGGCGCCAGGTAAGGCCTAGGTGGGCTTATTTCTCCCCTTTTTTTTGATTTTTGTTTCTGTTTTCTATTTAACTCCAACTGTTTAGCTTTATTAAAATACTAAAACATTTCAAAAAATCCTAAAAATAAATTTGAGCTCTGTTTAGATTATTTCCAAGAGGAAACATTTATTCTCAGAATTATTTGAGCATTTAAATTATTTTGTAGCATTTAAATGCCCAAATTCAAATACTTATGATTTAATTCGATGACCTTCTGTTGACCTAGAAAATTGTGCACCAATTTTGCCAGAGGTTCTAACCTAAGACAAAGAGGGTGAACTTTTTAGAAGGGCATTTCAGGTTCATTGAAAATAATTTTAGTAAACCCTAGTTGTTTCCAGGGGGTGTTGGGGGTTTCTGCTTTCCCCATTTCAAATTTAAGAGAAATTTAAACATGATGCACACTCTAATGCTTGAACTAGCTAGGGTGTGACAACTCACCCCCACTCAAAAGAATCTCGTCCCGAGATTTAGGATCCTCTGGAAAGAAGGTGGGGTACTCGAGTCGAAGATGATCCTCCCTTTCCCATGTGGCTTCTTCCTCGGAATGGTGTGAACATTGAACCTTGAGAAACTTGATATTATGACGTCGAGTGGTACGCTCGGCTTGATCAAGGATACGAACGGGATATTCCCGATTAGAGAGGTTATATTGTAGATCAAGCGTTTCGTGGTCCACTCCACGGATAGGATCCGCGAAGCAACGCCTGAGTTGTGAAACCTGGAAGACATCGTGAAATCTGGAAAGATGCGGAGGTAGTTCCAATTGGTAGGCAACTTCTCCTCATTTGGCAAGAATACGAAAGGGTCCAATGTAACGAGGAGCCAATTTGCCTTTGATGGAGCCAATGAAACGAGCCAATGAAACGATGGGTTCCCTTTAACGGAGTAACCCGAAGGTAAGCCTTCTCGTCGACTTCATAAGTCATAGGCTTATGTTTACGATCATATTGACTCTTTTGACGAGATTGGGCTGTTTTCAATTTCTCACGAATAACGCGAACCTGCTCTTCTGCTTCCTGAATCATATCCGGGCCAAAGAGTTGTCTTTCCCCGGTTTCTGACCGGTTAAGAGGCGTTCGACATTTTCATCCATAAAGAACTTCGAAAGGAGCTTTGCCCAAGCTAGCTTGATAACTATTGTTATAAGCAAACTCCGCGAATGGAAGGCATTTCTCCCAACTCATTCCGAACGAGATAACAGAAGCTCGGAGCATATCCTCCAGGATTTGATTGACTCGCTCTACTTGACCACTTGATTGAGGATGGAAGGCGGTACTAAAAGAGAGACGAGTTCCCATAGCATTTTGGAAACTTTCCCAAAATCGAGAGGTGAAGAGACTCCCACGGTCTGAGTTAATTTCCAATGGAACACCATGGAGAGACACTATTCGGGAGATGTATAACTCGGCTAGCTGGCTAGCGGTGATACTCTCACGAACAGGTAGAAAGTGGGCTACTTTGGAAAGTCGGTCGATCACAACGAAGA
Organism: Triticum urartu; assembly: GCF_003073215.2. Classification (NCBI taxonomy): domain Eukaryota; kingdom Viridiplantae; phylum Streptophyta; class Magnoliopsida; order Poales; family Poaceae; genus Triticum; species Triticum urartu. Next base: position 568,010,545 of record NC_053027.1, read on the forward strand.
TGGCATTATTCCCTCTCTTGGTCCTGGGAAACCCAGTGATGAAATCCATACTGATTTTATTCCATTTCCATTCAGGAATAGCCAAAGGTTGAAGGGTGCCAGCAGGCCGTTGATGCTCTGTTTTAACACAACAACAAACGTCGCAGCTAGCAATGTATTGAGCGATTTCTCTCTTCATCCTAGTCCACCAAAACCTCTGGCGTAGGTCTTGATACATTTTAGTACTACCGGGATGAATGGTGAGAGGGGATTCATGAGCTTCCTTAAGGATCAACTGGCGTAGATGTTGTTTCTTGGGAACCACCAGACGGTTCTCGAAGAAGACAACACCTTGCTCATCCATGGAGAAACATTTAGCAACTCCGCTAGCGATGTTTTCCTTAATCCGGGATATGCCCTTATCACGCTTCTGGGCAGCTATGATTTGATCCATAAGGGTAGGTTTCGCCACCAGGGTGGATAGGAATCCTCGAGGAACAATGTAAAGATTAAGCTTACGAAATTCCTCATGGAGAAGTCTGGTGGTACCAGTACGGGGGCAGATGTCAGGCGTCTTTTCAGTTCTTGAAAACTGATCTCGCACTGTGGAGTCCACTCGAACTTTTTATCTTTCTTGAGGAGTTCAGTTAGAGGTTTAACAACCTTGGACAAATTCTCGACGAAGCGGCGGCAATAGCTCGCTAAGCCAAGGAAGCTCCGAACTTGCTTGACCGTTTCAGGTGGAGTCCAATCAAGGACGGCTTGAACTTGCTCGGGATTGACAGCAATACCCTTACCAGAGATTACATGGCCTAGATAGGTCACTTTTGGCAACCAAAATTCACACTTGGAGAATTTGGCATAAAGGCGATGCTCTCGAAGTTTCATCAATACCAGCCTTAGATGTTCGGCATGTTCCTCTTCATTCTTGGAGTAGATGAGTATGTCATCGAGGTATACTAC
>NC_053027.1:568012486-568104058 GCF_003073215.2 Triticum urartu
AATGCTGAAATCAGCGGAGGTAGAAATCAAAAAGGGAACATCAAGTGTTGATGGTCAATAAAACCACCAAGTTCAAGAAAGGCAAGGGCAAGAAGAACTTTAAGAAAGACGGCAAGGATGTTGCCGCGCCCGGTAAGCAAGTTGCCGGGAAGAAGTCAAAGAATGGACCCAAGCCTGAGACTGAGTGCTTTTATTGCAAAGGGAAGGGTCACTGGAAGCAGAACTGCCCCAAATACTTAGCGGACAAGAAGGCCGGCAACACTAAAGGTATATATGATATACATGTAATTGATGTGTACCTTACCAGTGCTCGTAGTAGCTCCTGGGTATTTGATACCGGTGCCGTTGCTCATATTTGTAACTCAAAGCAGGAGCTGCGGAATAAGCGGAGACTGGCGAAGGACGAGGTGACGATGCACGTCGGGAATGGTTCCAAGGTCGATGTGATCGCCGTCGGAACGCTACCTCTACATTTACCTACGGGATTAGTTTTAAACCTCAATTATTGTTATTTAGTGCCAAGTTTGAGCATGAACATTGTATCTGGATCTCGTTTAATACGAGATGGCTACTCATTTAAATCCGAGAATAATGGTTGTTCTATTTATTTGAGAGATATGTTTTATGGTCATGCTCCGATGGTCAATGGTTTATTCTTAAGGAATCTCGAACGTGATGTTACACATATTCATAGTGTGAATACCAAAAGAATTAAAGTTGATAACGATAGTCCCACATACTTGTGGCACTGCCGCCTTGGTCACATTGGTGTCAAGTGCATGAAGAAGCTCCATGCTGATGGACTTTTAGAGTCTCTCGATTATGAATCGTTTGACACATGTGAACCATGCCTCATGGGCAAAATGACCAAGACTCCGTTCTCCGGAACAATGGAGCGAGCAACCAACTTATTGGAAATCATACATACTGATGTGTGCGGTCCAATGAGTGTTGAGGCTCGCGAAGGATATCGTTATGTTCTCACTCTCACTGATGACTTGAGTAGATATGGGTATGTCTACTTGATGAAATACAAGTCTGAGACCTTTGAAAAGTTCAAGGAATTTCAGAATGAGGTAGAGAATCAACGTGACCGAAAAATAAAGTTCTTACGATCAGATCATGGAGGAGAATATTTAAGTCACGAATTTGGCACACACTTAAGGAAATGTGGAATCGTTTCACAACTCACGCCGCCTGGAACACCTCAACGTAACGGTGTGTCCGAACGTCGTAATCGCACTCTATTGGATATGGTGCGATCTATGATGTCTCTTACTGATTTACCGCTATCATTTTGGGGATACGCTCTAGAGACAGCTGCATTCACTTTAAATAGGGCACCGTCTAAATCCATTGAGACGACACCGTATGAATTATGGTTTGGGAAGAAACCTAAGCTGTCGTTTCTAAAAGTTTGGGGATGCGATGCTTATGTCAAGAAACTTCAACCTGAAAAGCTCGAACCCAAGTCGGAAAAATGCGACTTCATAGGATACCCTAAGGAAACCATTGGGTATACCTTCTAACTAAGATCCGAAGGCAAGATCTTCGTTGCCAAGAACGGATCCTTTCTGGAGAAAGAGTTTCTCTCGAAAGAAGTAAGTGGGGGGAAAGTGGAACTTGATGAAGTATTACCTCTTGAACCAGAGAGTAGCGCAGCTCAAGAAAATGTTTCTGTGGTGCCTCCACCAGTTAGAGAGGAGGTTAATGATGATGATCATGAAACTTCAAATCAAGTTACTACTGAACTTCGTAGGTCCACAAGGACACGTTCCGCACCAGAGTGGTACGGCAACCCTGTCCTGGAAATCATGTTGTTAGACAACGGTGAACCTTCGAACTATGAAGAAGCGATGGCGGGCCTAGATTCCAACAAATGGCTAGAGGCCATGCAATCCGTGATAGGATCCATGTATGAAAACAAAGTATGGACTTTGACAGACTTTCCCGATGATCGGCGAGCGATAGAAAAGAAATGGATCTTTAAGAAGAAGACGGACGCGGATGGTAATGTTACCATCTATAAAGCTCGACTTGTCGCTAAGGGTTATCGGCAAGTTCAAGGGGTTGACTACGATGAGACGTTCTCTCCCGTAGCGAAGCTGAAGTCCATCCGAATCATGTTAGCAATTGCCGCATACTATGATTATGAGATATGGCAAATGGACGTCAAAACGGCATTCCATAACGGTTATCTTAAGGAAGAACTGTATATGATGCAGCCGGAAGGTTTTGTCGACCCTAAGATTGCTAACAAGGTATGCAAGCTCCAGCGATCCATTTATGGGCTGGTGCAAGCATCTCGGAGTTGGAACATTCACTTTGATGAGATGATCAAGGCGTTTGGGTTTATGCAGACTTATGGAGAAGCCTGCGTTTACAAGAAAGTGAGTGGGAGCTCTGTAGCATTTCTCATATTATATGTAGATGACATACTTTTGATGGGAAATGATACAGAACTTTTGGACAGCATTAAGGCCTACTTGAATAAGAGTTTTTCAATGAAGGACCTTGGAGAAGCTGCTTATATATTAGGCATCAAGATCTATAGAGATAGATCAAGACGCCTCATAGGTCTTTCACAAAGCACATACCTTGAAAAGATATTGAAGAAGTTCAATATGGATCAGTCCAAGAAGGGGTTCTTGCCTGTGTTGCAAGGTGTGAAATTGAGCTCAGCTCAATGCCCGACCATGGCAGAAGATATAGAAGAGATGAGTGTCATCCCCTATGCCTCGGCCATAGGGTCTATCATGTATGCCATGCTGTGTACCAGACCTGATGTAAACCTTGCCGTAAGTTTGGTAGGAAGGTACCAAAGTAATCCCGGCAAGGAACACTGGACAACGGTCAAGAATATCCTGAAGTACCTGAAAAGGACTAAGGACATGTTTCTCGTTTATGGAGGTGACGAGGAGCTCGTCGTAAAGGGTTACATCGACGCTAGCTTCGACACAGATCTGGATGACTCTAAGTCACAAACCGGATACATGTATATGTTGAATGGTGGAGCAGTAAGCTGGTGCAGCTGCAAGCAGAGCGTCGTGGCGGGATCTACATGTGAAGCGGAGTACATGGCAGCCTCGGAGGCAGCGCATGAAGCAATTTGGGTGAAGGAGTTCATCACCGACCTAGGAGTCATACCCAATGCGTCGGGGCCGATCAAACTCTTCTGTGACAACACTGGAGCTATTGCACTTGCCAAGGAGCCCAGGTTTCACAAGAAGACCAGGCACATCAAGCGTCGCTTCAACTCCATTCGTGAAAATGTTCAAGATGGAGACATAGAAATTTGCAAAGTGCATACGGATCTGAATGTCGCAGATCCGTTGACTAAACCTCTCCCTAGAGCAAAACATGATCAACACCAGAACTCTATGGGTGTTCGATTCATCACAATGTAACTAGATTATTGACTCTAGTGCAAGTGGGAGACTGTTGGAAATATGCCCTAGAGGCAATAATAAAAGAATTATTGTTATATTTCCTTGTTCATGATAATTGTCTTTTATTCATGCTATAATTGTGTTATCCGGAAATCGTAATGCATGTGTGAATATATGGACACCAACATGTCCCTAGTAAGCCTCTAGTTGACTAGCTCGTTGATCAACAGATAGTCATGGTTTCCTGACTATGGACATTGGATGTCATTGATAACGAGATCACATCATTAGGAGAATGATGTGATGGACAAGACCCAATCCTAAGCATAGCACAAAGATCGTATAGTTCGTTTGCTAGAGCTTTTCCAATGTCAAGTATCTTTTCCTTAGACCATGAGATCGTGTAACTCCCGGATACCATAGGAGTGCTTTGGGTATGCCAAACGTCACAACATAACTGGGTGACTATAAAAGGTATACTACGGGTATCTCCGAAAGTATCTGTTGGGTTGACACGGATCGAGACAGGGATTTGTCACTCCGTATGACGGAGAGGTATCACTGGGCCCACTCGGTAATGCATCATCATAATGAGCTCAATGTGATCAAAGTGTTTGATCACGGGATCATGCATTACGGTACGAGTAAAGTGACTTGCCGGTAACGAGATTGAACGAGGTATTGGGATACCGACGATCGAATCTCGGGCAAGTAACATGCCGATTGACAAAGGGAATTGTATACGGGGTTGATTGAATCCTCGACATCGTGGTTCATCCGATGAGATCATCGAGGAGCATGTGGGAGCCAACATGGGTATCCAGATCCCGCTGTTGGTTATTGACCGGAGAGTCGTCTCGGTCATGTCTGCGTGTCTCCCGAACCCGTAGGGTCTACACACTTAAGGTTCGGTGACGCTAGGGTTATTAGGAAGACTTATATGTGATTACCGAATGTTGTTCGGAGTCCCGGATGAGATCCCGGACGTCACGAGGAGTTCCGGAATAGTCCGGAGGTAGAGATTTATATATGGGAAGTCGTCATACGGTCACCGGAAAGGTTCGGGGGCATATCGGTATTGTACCGGGGCCACCGGAGGGGTTCCGGGGGTCCACCGGGAGGGGCCACCTCTCCCGGAGGGCCTTATGGGCTGTATGAGGAAGGGATCCAGCCCAAAGTGGGCTGGGGCGCCACTCCCCCCTAGGGCCCATGCGCCTAGGGTTTGGGGAAACCCTGAGGGGGGCGCCCCCCTTGCTTGGGGGGCAAGCTCCCTCCCCTTGGACGCCGCCCCCCTCTAGATCTCATCTAGAGGGGCCGGCCCCGCTTCTCCCTTCCCCTATAAATAGTGGGGTGAGGGGAGGGCTGCTGGACACATCCAAGGCGCAGCCCCTCCCCTCCCCAACACCTCTCCTCCTCCGTCACGAGCTTGGCGAAGCCCTGCCGGGGTACTGCTGCTCCACCACCACCACGCCGTCGTGCTGCTGCTGGAGCCATCTTCCTCAACCTCTCCTTCCCCCTTGCTGGATCAAGAAGGAGGAGACGTCACGCTGTCCGTACGTGTGTTGAACGCGGAGGTGCCATCCGTTCGGCGCTAGGATCTCCGGTGATTTGGATCGCGTCGAGTACGACTCCCTCATCCCCATTCTTTGAACGCTTCCGCTCGCGATCTACAAAGGTATGTAGATGCAATCTGAATACTCGTTGCTAGATGAACTCATAGATGGATCTTGGTGAAACCGTAGGAAAATTTTTGTTTTCTGCAACGTTCCCCAACAGTGGTATAAGAGCTAGGTCTATGAGTAGTTCTCTTTGCACGAGTAGAACACAATTGTTGTGGGCGTAGATGTTGTCAACTTTCTTGCCGCTACTAGTCTTATTTTGCTTCAGCGGTATTGTGGGATGAAGCGGCCCGGACCAACCTTACACGTACGCTTACGTGAGACCGGTTCCACCGACTAACATGCACTAGTTGCATAAGGTGGCTGGCGGGTGTCTGTCTCTCCCACTTTAGTTGAAGCGGATTTGACGAAAAGGGTCCTTATGAAGGGTAAATAGAAGTTGACAAATCACGTTATGGCTTTTACATAGGTAAGAAAACGTTCTTGCTAGAACCCTATTGCAGCCACGTAAAACTTGCAACAACAATTAGAGGACGTCTGACTTGTTTTTGCAGCAAGTGCTTTGTGATGTGATATGGCCAAAGTTGTGATGAATGATGAATGATATATGTGATGTATGAGATCATGTTCTTGTAATAGGAATCACGACTTGCATGTTGATGAGTATGACAGCCGGCAGGAGCCATAGGAGTTGTCTTTATTTTTGTATGACCTGCGTGTCATTGAGAAGTGCCATGTAAACTACTTTAATTTATTGCTAAACATGTTAGCCATAGTAGTAGAAGTAATAGTTGGCGAGCAACTTCATGGAGACACGATGATGGAGATCATGACGATGGAGATCATGGTGTCATGCCGGTGACAAGATGATCATGGAGCCCCAAGATTGAGATCGAAGGAGCTATGTGATATTGGCCATATCATGTCACTATTATTTGATTGCATGTGATTTTTATCATGTTTTTGCATCTTGTTTACTTAGAATGACGGTAGTAAATAAGATGATCCCTCATAACAATTTCAAGAAAGTGTTCCCCCTAACTGTGCGCCGTTGCGACAGTTCGTTGTTTCGAAGCACCACGTGATGATCGGGTGTGATAGATTCCAACGTTCACATACAACGGGTGTAAGACAGATTTACACATGCAAACACTTAGGTTAACTTGACGAGCCTAGCATGTACAGACATGGCCTCGGAACACAAGAGACCAAAAGGTCGAACATGAGTCGTATGGAAGATACGATCAACATGGAGATGTTCACCGATGATGATTAGTCCGTCTCACGTGATGATCGGACACGGCCTAGTCGAGTCGGATCATGTTTTCACTTAGATGACTAGAGGGATGTCTAATCTGAGTGGGAGTTCATTAAATAATTTGAGTAGATGAACTTAATTATCATAAACTTAGTCTAAAATCGTTGCATAAATGTCTTGTAGATCAAATGGCCAACGCTAATGTCAACCTCAACTTCAACGCGTTCCTAGAGAAAACCAAGCTGAAAGGCGATGGCAGCAACTATACGGACTGGGTCCGGAACCTGAAGATCATCCTCATAGCTGCCAGGAAACAATATGTCCTAGAAGCACCGCTAGGTGATGCACCCATTCCAGAGAACCAAGACGTTATGAACGCTTGGCAACAGCATGCTGATGATTACTCCCTCGTTCAGTGCGGCATGCTTTACAGCTTAGAACCGGGGCTCCAAAAGCGTTTTGAGCAACACGGAGCATATGAGATGTTCGAAGAGCTGAAAATGGTTGTCCAAGCTCATGCCCGGGTCGAGAGATATGAAGTCTCCGACAAGTTCTACAGCTGTAAGATGGAGGAAAATAGTTCTGTCAGTGAGCACATACTCAAGATGTCTGGGTTGCACAACCGCTTGTCCCAGCTGGACATTAACCTCCCAGACGAGGCGGTCATTGGCAGAATCCTTCGGTCGCTCCCACCTAGCTACAAGAGCTTTGTGATGAACTACAATATGCAGGGGATGGAAAAGACCATTCCTGAAGTATTTGCAATGCTGAAATCAGCGGAGGTAGAAATCAAAAAGGGAACATCAAGTGTTGATGGTCAATAAAACCACCAAGTTCAAGAAAGGCAAGGGCAAGAAGAACTTCAAGAAAGACGGCAAGGATGTTGCCGCGCCCGGTAAGCAAGTTGCCGGGAAGAAGTCAAAGAATGGACCCAAGCCTGAGACTGAGTGCTTTTATTGCAAAGGGAAGGGTCACTGGAAGCGGAACTGCCCCAAGTACTTAGCGGACAAGAAGGCCGGCAACACTAAAGGTATATATGATATACATGTAATTGATGTGTACCTTACCAGTGCTCGTAGTAGCTCCTGGGTATTTGATACCGGTGCCGTTGCTCATATTTGTAACTCAAAGCAGGAGCTGCGGAATAAGCGGAGACTGGCGAAGGACGAGGTGACGATGCGCGTTGGGAATGGTTCCAAGGTCGATGTGATCGCCGTCGGCACGCTACCTCTACATTTACCTACGGGATTAGTTTTAAACCTCAATAATTGTTATTTAGTGCCAAGTTTGAGCATGAACATTGTATCTGGATCTCGTTTAATACGAGATGGCTACTCATTTAAATTCGAGAATAATGGTTGTTCTATTTATTTGAGAGATATGTTTTATGGTCATGCTCCGATGGTCAATGGTTTATTCTCAATGAATCTCGAACGTGATGTTACACATATTCATAGTGTGAATACCAAAAGAATTAAAGTTGGTAACGATAGTCCCACATACTTGTGGCACTGCCGCCTTGGTCACATTGGTGTCAAGCGCATGAAGAAGCTCCATGCTGATGGACTTTTAGAGTCTCTCGATTATGAATCATTTGACACATGCGTACCATGCCTCATGGGCAAAATGACCAAGACTCCGTTCTCCGGAACAATGGAGCGAGCAACCAACTTATTGGAAATCATACATACTGATGTGTGCGGTCCAATGAGTCTTGAGGCTCGCGGAGGATATCGTTATGTTCTCACTCTCACTGATGACTTGAGTAGATATGGGTATGTCTACTTGATGAAATACAAGTCTGAGACCTTTGAAAAGTTCAAGGAATTTCAGAATGAGGTAGAGAATCAACGTGACCGAAAAATAAAGTTCTTATGATCAGATCATGGAGGAGAATATTTAAGTCACGAATTTGGCACACACTTAAGGAAATGTGGAATCGTTTCACAACTCACGCCGCCTGGAACACCTCAACGTAACGGTGTGTCCGAACGTCGTAATCGCACTCTATTGGATATGGTGCGATCTATGATGTCTCTTACTGATTTACCGCTATCATTTTGGGGATACGCTCTAGAGACAGTTGCATTCACTTTAAATAGGGCACCGTCTAAATCCATTGAGACGACATCGTATGAATTATGGTTTGGGAAGAAACCTAAGCTGTCGTTTCTAAAAGTTTGGGGATGCGATGCTTATGTCAAGAAACTTCAACCTGAAAAGCTCGAACCCAAGTCGGAAAAATGCGACTTCATAGGATACCCTAAGGAAACCATTGGGTATACCTTCTAACTAAGATCCGAAGGCAAGATCTTCGTTGCCAAGAACGGATCCTTTCTGGAGAAAGAGTTTCTCTCGAAAGAAGTAAGTGGGGGGAAAGTGGAACTTGATGAAGTATTACCTCTTGAACCAGGATGCGCGCCGGACTCATCGTCATTGAAGCCTGGTTCAGGGGCTACTGAGGGAGTCCTGGATTAGGGGGTATCCGGACAGCCAGATTATATCCTTTGGCCGGACTGTTGGACTATGAAGATACAAGATTGAAGACTTCGTCCCGTATCCGGATGGGACTCTCCTTGGCGTGGAAGGCAAGCTTGGCAATACGGATATGTAGATCTCCTTCCTTGTAACCGACTCTGTGTAACCCTAGCCCCCTCCGGTGTCTATATAAACCGGAAGGGTTTTAGTCCGTAGGACAACATACAATCATACCATAGGCTAGCTTCTAGGGTTTAGCCTCTCTGATCTCGTGGTAGATCTACTCTTGTACTACCCATATCATCAATATTAATCAAGCAGGACGTAGGGTTTTACCTCCATCAAGAGGGCCCGAACCTGGGTAAAACATCGTGTCCCCTGCCTCCTGTTACCATCCGGCCTAGACGCACAGTTCGGGACCCCCTACCCGAGATCCGCCGGTTTTGACACCGACATTGGTGCTTTCATTGAGAGTTCCTCTGTGTCGTCGCCGTTAGGCTTGATGGCTCCTACTATCATCGATAGCAATGCGGTCCAGGGTGAGACTTTTCTCCCCGGACATCTTCTATTCGGCAAGGCATACATGGTTTCTTTTAAAACTATCTTTTGCACGACAACTTTTTCACCTAAGTTCCTCTCTTTTATAGATGATCATCGTGCTACACCCGTCCAGGATACGGCACAACGGAGACACAGGCGCAGACGTGCAGCAGGGACCCGCTCCAAGGATTCTTTTTAGATTAAGACCCTGCGTAAACCTTTTTTACTGTCTCTTGTTGATACATATCCACCGAATTCTCAGCACAGTTGAGAAGGATGCTGACGTCTTGGCATGTGGCCACGTCAGAATAATGCACGTACCTGGACACAAGGGGCTTCTTACAAAGGGCACTATTTAGGCCCGGTTTATACCATAAAGACCGAATACCTTAGGGAGTGTTCGGCGTCGCGAGTTTGGCCTTATATGCATCAGCTCCGAATCATTGTCTTTGGTCAAATGTTGGGTTTGCCCGGCTCCTGTGTTTTGGTGCCTTACGTTCCGCTTTATCGGCTAAGGCAGCACCAGGAGAACTACTGCGATTGTGCCCTGGTTCATCCGGACGAGCACCTCAGTAGAGAAAGCCGAAAACTGACTGTCATGATATAGCGTGAGACTGGTCAACCACTCGATGACCTATCGGAATGTTAGAATTCCTCCGCCTTAACGAAGGGCCGTTTTCCGGCCAGGCATGTACGCACCCCGAGATCGGGAGAGTGCGGAGCCACCAGGGGCTATCTAGTAGCCCCACTGTCAAACTCCTATGGCTAAGTGAAAGTGTTAAAGCATTATAGTCCGGTTGCCTCGCTCGCTCGCTATCACCTCCTTAATAGGACCAAGACGTTGGGTTAAGTGTGAACACGCATTTTTGCTGGAGCACCTCCGCATTATATGCGTGGGGGTTGAAGCCGACGGCTGCAATCTTTCAGGTTATACACATGTATACATAAACGGCCGCACAGGAGGCATCATACTACTTTCAGGCAAAAGTATAAACATAGCCTTATAAAAACTTCATAAAAGCATTTTTTACAATGAGAATACATATCACTCAAACATAATATTCTTCGAGCACTGGGCCTCTATCAAACGAGCACCCTCGAGAACCTCCTCGAAATAATGCTCGGCAGCCACTCGGCCTATGGCCGAACCCTGCGCCGCAACAGTGGTAGCGTCCATCTCCGCCCAGTATGCTTTAACACGGGCAAGGGCCATCCGCGAGCCTTCTATGCACGCCGACCTCTTCATCGCATTAATGCGCGGCACCGCACCAAGGAACTGCTGCACTAAGCTGAAATAGCTGTTCGGCTTTGGCTTTTCCGGCCATAGCTGATCCACAACAGACCTCATGGCGAGTCCGGACAACCTATTCAGTTCGGCCCATTCGGCTAGCTGGTCAGTCAATGAAAGCGGACGCTCTGGAACGTGGAATTGCGACCAGAACAGCTTGTCCACTTCACGATCTGTCTGACCTTGGAAGTACTTGGCCGCATCGGCAGCGCTCGCCGCCAAATCCATATACGCATCTGCCGAACTCCACAGCCGATCCAGAGGGGCATACCGTGGATCTCCGAACTTCCTCCGTAACATGAAGGGTTTCCCAGCCGCAATATCCCCGGCTTCCCGCAGCTCCTCCTTCTTCGCTCTCATAGCAGAACGGGTGTCTTTGTCCGCCGTCGTGGCCTTCTCAAGGTCCGTTGCCTTCGCTCGGTTTTCTTTTTCAAGGACCCGGCAACGGTCGGCAGTGTCTTTTAATTCTACGGCCATCTTGGCCATCTTCTCTTGGCTCTCGCAATGTGCGGCCTTCTCGGCTTTCAACTCTTCGGCCGCCTTCAAAGCAGCGCATTACTAATCCTCGCTTGTTCCTTGGCTCGGGCAAGTTCTGCCCGCAAGGTTTCCACGGTGGCAGCTCCATCTGCAGTCACAACATATTAAAGATACTGGCATCATGCTGCTCTTACTATGTGGCGTTCACCAGATAATAACACTTACCCTGTGCCTCGTCAAGCCTCTTGTTAACAAGCTCGATGTCGGCGTCTGCCGCATCCAGTTGCCGTTTTAATTTGGCAAACTCACTAGTCCGGCTAGCCACCGGAGCTTCCACCACCTGCACATAGGGGCAGTCTGGTTATTGCCTGGGAATATGATCCTCTGTTCGCCGCCATTCTCGACGACAACCAGAGTCTCAGGGGCTACTATCTACACAGGGCACACCTAACATGTGCAGTACTATCACATATTATCTCACGTACCTCAAAGCCTGTCAGTAGACTCATAAAGGCCTTGTAGGATCGAAAGTATGTCTAGAGGGGGGTGATTAGACTACTTGACCAAATAAAAACTTAACCTTTTCCCAATTTTAGTTCTTGGCAGTTTTTAGCTAATTTAGGACAAGTCAAGCAATCATCACACAATTCAAGCAAGCATGCAAAGAGTATATAGGCAGCGGAAAGTAAAGAATGCAACTTGCAAGAATGTAAAGGGAAGGGTTTGGAGAATTCAAACGCTATTGGAGACACGGATGTATTTCCCGTGGTTCGGATAGGTGGTGCTATCCTACATCCACGTTGATGGAGACTTCAACGCACGAAGGGTAACGGTTGCGCGAGTCCACATAGGGCTCCACCCAAGGGTAACGGTTGCGCGAGTCCACACAGGGCTCCACCCACGAAGGGTCCACGAAGAAGCAACCACCCACAAAGGGTCCACGAAGAAGCAACCTTGTCTATCCCACCATGGCCATCGCCCACACAGGACTTGCCTCACTAGCGGTAGATCTTCACGAAGTAGGCGATCTCCTTGCCCTTACAAACTCCTTGGTTCAACTCCACAATCTTGTCGGAGGCTCCCAAGTGACACCTAGCCAATCTAGGAGACACCACTCTCCAAGAAGTAACAAATGGTGTGTAGGTAATGAACTCCTTGCTCTTGTGCTTCAAATGATAGTCTCCCCAACACTCAACTCTCTCTCATAGGATTTGGATTTGGTGGAAAGAAGATTTGAGTGGAAAGCAACTTGGGAAGGCTAGAGATCAAGATTCATATGGTAGGAATGGAATGTCTTGGTCTCAACACATGAGTAGGTGGTTCTCTCTCAGAACATATGAGTTGGAATGGTGTGTGTGTTCTGATGGCTCTCTCATCGAATGAGAAGGAGGTGGAGGGGTATATATAGCCTCCACACAAAATCCAACCGTTACACAGTTTTCCAATCTCGGTGGGACCGAATAAATAAACTCGGTCGGACCGAAAATGTAAACCTAGTGACCGTTAGAGATTTTCGGTGGGGCTGACATGCAACTCGGTAGGACCGATATGGTTAGGGTTTGGGCATAACGTAATCTCGTTGAGACCGATTACACAAACTCGGTGGGACCGAATTTGGTAATTACCTAACCAGAGAGTTGGTCAGGCAAACTCGGTGGGACCGATTTGCTCTTTCGGTGAGACCGAGTGGAACTCGGTGAGACCGAGTGGAACTCGGTGAGACCGAAAAGTTACAAAGGGGAAACACTGAGTTTACATTGCAATCTCGGTGGGACCGATTCGCTCTTTCGGTGAGACCAAAAAGTTACGAAAGAGAAATAGAGAGTTTGCAACCCCATCTCGGTGAGACCGAGATCCTTATCGGTAGAACCGAATTGCTAGGGTTTGGCAGTGGCTAATGACAAGTGAAACTCGGTGGCGCCTGATAGGAAGAATCGGTAGGACCGAGTTTGGCTTAGGGTTTAGGTCACATGTGGATATGGGAAAGTAGCTGAGGGTTTTGGAGCATATCACTAAGCACATGAAGCAAGAGGCTCATTAAGCAACACCTCATCCCTCCTTGATAGTATTGGCTTTTCCTAAAGACTCAATGTGATCTTGGATGACTAAAATATAAAATGAAGAGTCTTGAGCTTTTGAGCTTGAGCCAATCCTTTGTCCTTAGCATTTTGAGGGTTCCACTTTCACATCCATGCCATGCCAATCATTGAGCTTTCCTGAAATAATCATCTTGGAAGCATTAGCTCAATGAGCTATATGTTGTTATGAATTACCAAAACCACCTAGGGATAGTTGCACTTTCATACGGGCCAAGACCTATAATGGGGGCTTCTTGGACAGAAGCTTTTTATTATTATTTATTGAGCATCAAGCTCTTCACATATGAGTTTTTCTGTATGTACCTTTTCTTCGCCACTATATGCATCGATATGACTTAAGTTTTGGCCAAGCTGGGTTGCCTGGCTCCTGTGCTTATGCCCTACGTTCCCGTTAGTTCGGCTAGGGCATAAAGGGAGCACCTCTGCGATTGTTACTGCCGGGTCATCCGTATGTGTACCTCAGACTGGGTGAAGCCGAAAGATAGCGTTCTTAAGGGAATATTCGGTCGGTGAATTAAAGATGTTTTTTACACTCACTCCATTGTGAACCCCTAGAAGCTATACATACTATGATTTTCACATCACAATTCGGACATGTACATTAATACATGCACACCCAGGGAAAGGAACCCTGAACATACCTATTCTCTCTGGAAGATGTTTCATACGATTTCAATGTAATATAACATAACTATCAGGATACAACTTGTCTGTTCAAGCAACTATGACCCCTACGCCCAGTTTTCCAGGCATACCCCGGTCTATTCAGCCGTGAGGGAATTCGGAAACACTCCGCACCCTCGGGTCCGGAGGTTGAAGCAAAAAGGTCTACCATGACAAATGCTATACAATTCAGCTAGAATTACACAGGGTAAGGAAAGTACATAGTCACTTGGACTCAAACACTTCCTCCTCTACACCATCCAACAGGCAGTCTAACTTACAATCCTATTGGGAATATTTGGCGGCCACCTCTACTTGGTCATATACTAAACTAACAGAAATTTCTCCCCCATTTGACCCTAGCGGTCCTACCCGGGCCATGTGATTAGGATCCAGCGTGGTATATCGCGTTTTCACCATGGCCCAGGCCTCTCGCGCACCCTCCCGGTAGGCCAATATATTCCATAGTCGGATACGTTGCGGCGCTCCCTTGAACAGCTCTACAAGCTGCTCCATACTTCCTGGAGGGGAGGCGGATGGCCATAAAGCCTTGGCAACACTCCGCATGGCCAGCCGAGCATTCTCGTGCACTTGCGACAGCCCTTGCAGCAGATCACTTGATGATCCGGACACCTCCTCTTCAGGACGGCCCGTCAATATACCTGCAATCATAACTATATCAGTTTCATCTATTTCTGAACAACTTTAAAAGTTGTTCAGACACATACTGAATATGCCGCCCTGCAGCTTCTTGTTCTTCTTCACGGAATCGGCTAGCTGGGCCCACACATCCTTCAGCTCTTCGCCCAGCTAGGTCTTGCAATCCTGGAGTTGATTTTTCTCAACAATAGCCTGCTTCAGCACACGTTCGCCTGCATCATGTAGCCTTTTGGCTTCTTGTTCGTTCGCTTGCGTGACTTCCAGCGCCTCCTTAAGTTCCTCTAACAATTATGTCATGGTATAGGCAACACTGTTAGCATTAATGGCATATAATAATGTTTTCTCGATGGAGGGGAATATTACCAGGTGACGCCTTCTTGGACTTTTTCAGTTCGGCAGTAGCAGCATTTAGCTGCGTCCGACACTGCTCCAGCTCTTGGGTTAGCAGGTTGTTATTCTCTATAAGAACCTTGTCATACAACGATCCTTAAATCAGTTGTACCAACTGCTTTCAGTCCCGGGGGCTACTGGCATACGACTATCCTATTCGGATAAAGAAAACTTACCTGCACATTTGTTAAATGCTGCTTTGTGGCTCTACTAAGCCCGTTTCGAGCAGCTCGGATGTATGCATCAGCTGAGCTGAAGGCATTGAATGCCTCTTCCGAGAATTCAGGGTCTCGTAAAATAGCCCTGCAGCGCTGATGATTCATGGCGCTCTCTACTTCCGAGTTGGTAACGGACATATCTTCCGAACCCTCGACCGAAGGACAGTCCGGTGTTGCTCTCATGTCGGCTCCCGTTTCTCCGGCGGGATCTAAATCCCGGTTGTCGGGAGTACGCCTGACTGGACCCCCGGACATAGTCCGGCGAACCTTTTTCCTGGTACAAGACAAATGTACAAGTTACAGTTGGATGTGACTACTAACTGGCATACCTTCAAATCCTTACATCTTCGACGAGGGACCGGTCGTGTCTTCACCGACCTTCCTTTTAGAGGCCTTGCTCGGCGCTGGAGCCGCTCTCTTTGGAGTCGCCCCCAGAGTAGCATGACGAGCCGAACGCCTCCCCTTTGGAGCACGAGGTAGTGTGGTGGGTGAGGTGGTGCGAGGAAACTCTTTCGAGAAGGATCTTTTCTTGATGACTTACGTGGGAACATTACTAGGGAAAACGTTATACACAGAACTTTAGCAGTAGCGCTTGTTAAAACAACACGCTACTGTTATACAACAGTAGCGCGTGCAAAATAAGCACGCTGCAGATGGACATATATCAGTAGCGCGTCTCACAGAAAACTCGCTACTACTAAAATTCCAATCACTTAGCCGATGGGCTACACATAGCAGTAACGATCTTCCAGAAACCGCGCTACCGCTAATATACTTATAGCAGCGCGTTTATGCTTAAAGCGCTACTGCTAACGAAAATAAAATAAAAATAAAATTGAATAGAAAAGTTAATGAAAATGAAAGAAATAGAAAAAGGAGAAAGGAAAAATATAAATGTAAAGAAAAATAAAAAAAGGGAAAAAAATGAGGAAGACATAGCAGTAGCGCGTTCTCTGAAACACGCTATAGCTAACTTAGCTATTGCACATTTTCTGTAACGCGCTACCGTTACTTTTGACTTAACCAAAAACGGTTTCCCCCCGGCCACCACTTCTCCCCCAAATCGATCCCTCGCCCGCTTCGCCGCTGTCTCCCCCACTTCGCCGTCGCCCCTACTTCGCTGCCATCTCCTGCCGGCGTCGACGCCGCGCTCATCCTCACAGCCGCCGCCCAAGGCCGCCCAGCCTCACCGCCGCCACCTCTCGGGCTGCCCTCGACCTCACCGTCGCCTCCCTCGACCTCACCGCTACCGCCCTCGACCTCATCGTCGCCTCCCTCGACCTCACCGCCGCCGCCCTCGACCTCACCGCCCCTGAGCCCGCTAGGACCGCCGCGTCCCGATCCTGAGCCCGCCCTCGCCGCCCCTACCTCCACCGCCGAGCACCTCCCCGCCACCGTCTCTCCCCTCTCTGTAAGCCCCCCACCCATCCTTTTTACTTAATAGATGTTAATGTTAAGTAGTAGATAATGTTGATGTTTTTTAGTTAGGGTAATAATAGATGTTAAGTAGTAGATAATGTAGATGTTAATTAGTTCAGTAGGGTTTAGTTTTTGAATTAAGTTTGTTTAACTAGATGTTAATTAGGGCAGTAGTGTTTAGTTTAGAGTAAAGTTTAGTTCAGTAGTTAACTAAATATAATCTATATTTGGTTTATGAACTGAGTTCGAGAGAGCATGAGATTTGTGTAGATTTTCTTGAAGTGTCAAATGCTAGGACATGCAAATTTGAAGTGGTCAGGATATATGCAAATTCCTCAATTGTGTTTGCCCATGTTTCGATTGTGCCCAAGTGGCCTTTTGTTGTTTCCAGGGAATGAAGCTGAGTGGCCTATGTTTTGCCAGAATGTTGATTCATTTCATTTCCGGCAAATTTTAGGTTCTCGATTTGTTCACTTTTTAGCAAAGGTCATGCCGAAATTTTCCATGAATTTCGGCATTACTTGTTCCACAAACTAGGACATATCGAGTGCCCGGGATTTGCCGCACCGGGAAGGAGTCAATGTTCCTGCAAAACATAGGCCTTTTTATGCCATTATTCATTTTATTAGGTCTAGAATTAATTGACTAGATTTAATCGTAGGAAACATGGCTAGCAACGATGAAGGACAGGGTTCTGGTTATTGCGACGACGTCTACCTAGCGGTAGACGAATTTTTGAGCCTTGCCGACGATCAACCGATGTTTTTGCTGGGCCCACCGGTCGCATCGGGGACTGAGACCGACACGCAGACCGGTGCTAACACTGAGACTCAGACCGGCATCGAGACAGGCGCTGAGACTAAGGCCGGCGCTGCCTCAGGGAGCGGAGCTGGTGTAGAACCGAAAGAAAAGAGGCAACAGCTTCCTAACAAACTCAGGACTACTAGACTGGTGGTCACGTCGGTGGACGACGGCAATTTTGAGCCAACCACGCCCGAGGAAGCGCGCGCGTGCTACGACAATCAAATAGGCTTCATCATACGGACAACCGCCACCATCAACGATGAGAAACTACAGAAGATAGATAATATGAGGCCCTCCCTCCTAAAGAAGCTGCACCAGATATTCTTGTTCCCGGGCCAGAATGAAAAGGATTATAAAGATCCAGATAAGGACCCGACAATGAAGAAGATAAACAAACACGCCATATCCAAGTTTAGTGACGCGTTGGCCGCCTGGAAAACAAGGGTGAAAGCAAGGATCGAAAAAAGGAACCCTACTCCGAGATTGTAAAGGATAATCCGACAATCACCACAGAGAAATTTGAAATATTCAAGGCGGCTTGCGAGGCCGAAGACGCCAAAAAAGGTCGAAGTAGATGAAGGGGCTTCAACAGTGGAACATTGGGTGCCACCACCTCAGAAGCCGTGGTTTAAACGGGAAGAGGTCCATATGGGCCAAGGAGGACGCGGAAGCCGCGAGTCTGGGCATCGCAGACCCCTTGGCGGAGTTCACCGTCCCACAGGAGCGTGACATCCTCAGGGCCCGGCACCATTGGGACCTAGTGAAGAAGGTTTTCAAGACGAACGTGCTCACGACGGAGTTCATGAGACTGCTGGTAATTTTAGTTTCTGATCAATTCGACTACACGTTAGCTAGTCATGCATATTTGTAAATGATCCTTGTGCCTTTTGCAAAGAGAGCAGCACAGGATTGCGGCCGAAAGCGACTCCCTGTCTGAGGCGTTGGTGAGTCCCAAGTGGGACACTCCATTCAACCAGGCGTTGAACATATTGAAACGACTCCCGGTGGATACTCGACCGTCGTATGGACGCGTGCACGGTGTCGGAGACGGTGCCACATGGAAGAAGTACTACAGTGAGACCACGGAGGAGAGAAAGGAAAGACGGAGGTTAACCGAAGAAAACATCGACAAGAAGGTTGAGATTGCGGTTGAGAAGAAATCATCTCAGACAGTCGCAACAGCGGTAGCTGCCGCAAAACAGATGGTTGTAGATATTTCTACTTCCTTGGTTCCGGCCGTTTTCAATTGGACTAGGCAAAATCCAAAAAAAATGCAGCGGACTTTCCCCTTGCTGACTTCTTGGGGAGCAGCTCGACTGCACCTGCTCCCGCACAGGCTCCCGCACCGGACGTGCTCGGCGGTGCTTCGCCTTTGGCTGAGCTCGACGCCCTCACGGTATCTGTCACACCACCCCCTTCAATAAATGTATAATCTCCCGTTTTCGTTGCCTTTTGGATGTCTCACGTCGCAGACTTTTCGTTGCAGGCCGACGAAACCCCGTGCACCATATTGTACACCATCGGCGACCGAAAGGTGGACGTGGGGAAGGCGACGATAATGAAGCTGAAGGAACCATTGTTCCACAGCCGGCCGATCCTCCCGAACGTCTTCATGGTTTCCGTGGCCAGTGTCAAACTTGGCCACGAGAATTTGCCTCCTCTGGTACCAGGGGGGATGACCACGAGACCCCGCGGTGGCTTGGTGATTGTTGCAATGGGTGGGTCCTGTTGTGGACAAAGCGTCTGCTTCGTCTGGAGGCGGCGGGAGCACACCCACGAGCATGCAGCCTCAGCAAGGTATGAACATCAACACCCCACCTACCCAATTAGCGTCGGGTGTCGGGTTGGGTGATAGCGGACGAGGTAAGGAAGAGGCTCCATTAGTCGCTGATGACGTCGCCATGGATGAGGATGAGGATGATGATGGCACTCAACAGTATGTCTATACTGGCGCCTACTCAGGGTTTGAGCGTCATGAGTTGGTGCCTGAATTGCTGTCTCCAGAGGCTGAACGTATTAAGGACGACCTTCCGGTAGTAAAGAAGTCTAGGAAGAGATCGAGGAAAGGCAAAAAAGCTGATTCTATGATCCAGCCGCCTCAGCAGCCTCGGGTTCAAGACCGTATAGATATCCCCGGTGCAGATAAATGGCATATCCCCAGTCAACCAATCCTACCTGCAGCAGCGCTAGGGGCCAGATTCGGTGATCTAAGGAGACTTCATGACGAGGTGTTGCGGATAGAGAAAGGCCTCATCGCCTCGAAAGATCTAGGATACCCACTCTATGTGGTTAACGTTCCGCGGCAATTATCGTACGTCGACACATTCTCGCGGAGAAGTTCTTCCTTCGGTTTGATTACATATTCGACATGTTTCACGTGAAGAAGCTGGATTTTATGTTTGTCCGCCTTTATGCCTTGCACATGAACTACATCATCGGGGTTGAGCAGATACCTCATATCTGTGTCGCTGACCCGTACTTCATGCACGAGAGCTTCTTGGGAGTCTGCCCAAAGCACCGTGAATACACGAGGGAATACATCGTCAATTTCATGCTCGCCAGTAAGGACAAGGAGGCGATTCTCGTGCCTTATCATCCCATGTAAGTCATCCGCGCGGATATCCTTCCTTCGATTTCAATCATTCATTTGCATGGTGGAGGCTAATTAATTTGAGGTGTACTTATTTTGCGCAGCGGCGGGAGCGCCGTCCTCATCATCCTTTACCCCCGATACTCCCACTCTCTTTACTTGGACTCGTCGAAGAACATTAACAAAAAGGATTACACCCACATCAAGGATGTTTTCGACAGTGCTATGTTTTACTATGACGCACGGGGTGGAGAGGTCAAGGACAAGAAGAGAAGGGACGGCAGGCTCGCCTTCGGCCATAAAACCGACTTCTGCTGCATCCAGCAACTGAATGATTCTTTTAATGATGGATTCTATGTCCTACACCACATGCTGGAGTACAGACGGGATCACCAGAACCTTCGCATGTCACCTACATCCGGCGATGCCCATATTTTGCAATGAGCAAAGAACGTAGGAGATATCGAGGATCATCGACTTTGAGCTGAGTTCTATCACATCCAACGTGAACTTGCCCAAATCATCATGAAGGAGGTCGTTGGAAAAATAGGGATGTTCTACGAAGAAGGACAAATGTCGCGGGAAGACGTCCGAACATGGGTAGCCTGTCAGCGTCTCTACCTGATGCCTTTCACTAGGCTCGGGGACTATCTCCCTGACTTGGATGGATGGCACGACATGGAGTGATTGTCGATATATGACAATGTGTCCGTTTAGTCCATACTTTCTGTATGACGAAACATTGAGTTATGCACAACGAAACTTTATTTGTGATGTAATTAACCGTCCTCCTCGACTAGCGATGATCACTCTAGTTAGGGCATTTTGGGTACGATCAACTTTGTTATTTATGCTTATGATATGTTGCTTCTATTTTTGCCAAGTCTGTCTCTTTCTGTTGCTCAACTATATATGTTGCATATCATCGACTCGTGTGACGATGCAGGTGCGTAGATCATCGATGGGGAAGAAGTGCTACGCCAGGAGTATATATACGACGAGTGGCCGGAGTGTCAGGCCTAGGTGTACTAGTTTCCGGTTTCCGAGCGATAGGCAGTAGTTAGTTTAGGTTCACGCTAATGCGAGAGAGGGATACGAACTCATGTACTGCATAGTTCCGCTCTCACTCAAAGTGATAGCTCTTCTCGTGTATATCATTGTTTAGATGGATGACGATGTAGTAGCAAGTAATCGAGACTTGTATCGCTATTTTCGAGATGATGACGAGAGACCACTTTGTGTTGGATGATGATTATGATGATGACATGATTTGATGAGACTAGTCGTATGTATATGTTATGATTACATTTGTATGTGTATGATATGCTAAAGATTATTGTATAAAGCCTATTCAAATACAAAAGAAATATGCAGGAAAAAAACTAATAAAACTAGTAGTAGCGAGGGGAACAAAGTTAGCAGTAGCGCTTCCCTTTAAAATGCGCTGCAAATAATATCAGCAGCGCTCTTCACCGAAGCTCGCTACTGCTACCCATGTATAGCAGTAGCGTGGGACGACAGGCGCTACTGCTACAAGTTAGTTGTAGCACCTTATCAGTAGCGCATCATCCCGTGCTACTGATAGGCCTAAAACCCGCGCTGCTGCTAGGCTTTTCCCTAGTAGTGGAAGCAGGCAGAAAACCAGGATAATCGGCGATAATGGCCACTTCCGTGCCATCATAGCTCGCCTGGTAAAACACCCCTTCCGCAAGTACCACGAATATATCCGGGTCCTCTTCAAACCCTGGATCCAGCTCCCGGTTGTGGTTCTCTGGCTGGGGGCGGGGCTGTGAAGCCCCTCGGTGATTTTTCGCCAATGCTGTCATAAGAAGATTAGAAAATTATCAAAGATGATTCGGGAAGCGGAATGAGTGAAGTAGAAGGATTGGGGCTTACCCAACTGGGAGGATTATACATAGAATACCCCTCTCTGCGATTGATTTGGAGAAATTCCTCTTCCTCCCCTTTGAACATCTCGGCCAGTATCTTGGCTAGAGCGGCAGGGGTGTCCGGACCTTTTCGGCCACAACGGGAGGCGTCATCCTCCCCGTTGTAGTGCCACATTGGGAGCCCTCTATATTGAAGCGGCTGAACCCCTCACGCTATGGAAACCGCCATTACCTCAACTATTGTTAGTCCGGACTGGGCGAGCACCATTATCTTGCCCATAAGCTGACCAACTTCTGCACTGTCATCCTCTTCAAGACTCCGGGGACGCCAACTGTGGCGTTTCTTC
Source organism: Triticum urartu (assembly GCF_003073215.2). NCBI lineage: Eukaryota > Viridiplantae > Streptophyta > Magnoliopsida > Poales > Poaceae > Triticum > Triticum urartu. The sequence goes on from NC_053027.1 coordinate 568,034,615, forward strand.
AGCGGAACGCTTGCAAATTCAGGAAGACCCTTTCGAACTGGGCCGGGAAGTGCGACGACTTCAATGTAAAACCATTCGGAAGGCCATTCTTCATATGCCCTCCTTAGTGTGCCGGACATGTATCTGGTATCGGCGATGCACCATACTTCGGCTCTGCCCACTTCAAATATTGACCCCTCGTGGTTACGCGGGACAAGACAGAACAACTTTCTCCACAACTCAAAATGGGCCTCAACACCCAAAAATAATTCGCATAAAGCGACATAACCTGCGATGTGCAGGATAGAGGCGGGAGTGAAGTTGTGCAGCTGGAGGCCATAGTATTCCTGAAGCCCTCGAAGGAACAGATGGATTGGAAATCCGACGCCTCTTAGCAGGAAGGGGACGAAACACACCCGCTCCCCCCCGGATGGGTTGGGGAAGTCCTCAGCCTGAGTCTCGCCATTAAAGGAAGCCAGCCCTGCCCGAACAGAGACCAGATCTGCAGGAGGAAGAAATCCCCGCGTTTGCAACTTCGCCAATTGACTGTGGGACACGGAGCACTTATCCCACTCGCCTTTCTCTAGGCCGGAACGGGGGGAGGAGCTGGGAATGCTAGCCATGTTGGCATGGTTTCTCCTGGCGATCTCTGGGGACTTTCTCCGGGTGGCGTCGAATGGATCTAAGATCCAATCTCTTTAAATAGACGCTCTTCCTTCCCTGGACAGGTGTTATTTACGAAAAATACCCTGACCTTCCGCATTCGCTTGACACGTGGAAGCCGAAGTTATTAGCGCACAAAAGCCGAGGGGAGCGACATTGATCAACGGCCGAATATATTACGTGGAGGTCATTGGAGGAGGAACCCGCCTTCCAATGCCGAAGACAATTCGTGTGCCGAACACTTCGTTATTGAAGACTGGTTTCGGGGCTACTGAGGGAGTCGTGGACTAAGGGGTCCTCGGGCGTCCGGCCTGTTATCCATGGGCTGGACTGATGGGCTATGAAGACATGAAGACCGAAGAGCATACCTGTGTCCGGATTGGACTCTCCTTGGCGTGGAAGGCAAGCTTGGAAATCGACTATGAAGATTCCCTTTGATGTAACCGACTCTATGTAACCCTAGATCCCTCCGGTATCAATATAAACCGGAGAGCGTAGTCCGGAAAGGATATACTCATTACCATAGTCATACATGCTAGACTTCTAGGGTTTTAGCCATTACGATCTCGTGGTAGATCAACTCTTCTAATACTCATATAAATCAAGATCAATCAAGCAGGAAGTGGGGTATTACCTCCATAGAGAGGTCCCAAACCTGGGTAAACATCGTGTCCCCTGTCTCCTGTGACCATCGACCTTAGACGCACAGCTCGGGACCCCCTACCTGAGATCCGCAGGTTTTGACACCGACAGAGGCACCGCACACGGCTAAACAATCAACTTGTGTGTTCTAGGATGCCCCCTCCCCACGTATATAAAGGAGGGAGGGGGAGGCCGGCCGGCCCTCCTTGGCGCGCCCCCAAGATGGGAATCCTACTAGGACTCCAAGTCCTAGTAGGTTTCCACCAAAAGGGAGAGAGGGGGAAGGAAGGAGAGGGAGAGGGGGAAAGGAAAAGGGCGGCGCCGCCCCCCCTTCCTTGTCCTATTCGGAGTCAAGGGGGAGGGAGCGCGCGGCCTGCCCTGGCCGCCCCTCTCTCTCTCCACTAAGGCCCATCGAGGCCCATTAGTTCCCCAGGGGGTTCCGATAACCCTCAGGCACTCCGATTTTATCCGAAACCTCCCGGATACCTTCCGGTGTCCAAACATAGCCGTCCAATATATCAATCTTTATGTCTCGACCATTTCGAGACTCCTCGTCATGTCTGTGATCACATCCGGGACTCCGAACTACATTCGGTACATCAAAACACATAAACTCATAATACTGATCGTCACCGATCGTTAAGCGTGCGGACCCTACGGGTTCGAGAACTATGTAGACATGACCGAGACTCGTCTCCGGTCAATAACCAATAGCGGAACCTGGATGCTCATATTGGTTTCTACATATTCTACGAAGATCTTTATCGGTCAAACCGCATAACAACATACGTTGTTCCCTTTGTCATCGGTATGTTACTTGCCCGAGATTCGATCGTCGGTATCTCAATACCAAGTTCAATCTCATTACCGGTAAGTCTCTTTACTCGTTCCGTAATGCATCATCCTGCAACCAACTCATTAGTTACATTGCTTGCAAGGCTTATAGTGATGTGCATTACCGAGAGGGCCCAGAGATACCTCTCCGACAATCGGAATGACAAATCCTAATCTCGATCTATGCCAACTCAACAAACACCATCAGAGACACCTGTAGAGCATCTTTATAATCACTCAGTTACGTTTTGATGTTTGATAGCACACTAAGTGTTCCTCCGGTATTCGGGAGTTGCATAATCTCATAGTCATAGGAACATGTATAAGTTATGAAGAAAGCATTAGCAATAAACTAAACGATCATAATGCTAAGCTAACGGATGGGTCAAGTCAATCACATCATTCTCTAATGATGTGATCCCGTTCATCAAATGACAACTCTTGTCCATGGCTAGGAAACTTAACCATCTTTGATTAACGAGCTAGTAAAGTAGAGGCATACTAGTGACACTCTCTTTGTCTATGTATTCACACATGTACTAAGTTTCCGGTTAATACAATTCTAGCATGAATAATAAACATTTATCATGATGTAAGGAAATATATAAATAACAACTTGATTATTGTCTCTAGGGAATATTTCCTTCAGTCCCCCACTTGCACTAGAGTCAACAATCTAGTTCACATCGTCATGTGATTTCACACCAATAGTTCACATCTTTATGTGATTAGTTCACATCTCCATGTGACTAATACCCAAAGGGTTTACTAGAGTCAATAATCTAGTTCACATCGCTATGTGATTAACACCCAAAGAGTTATCATGTTTTGCTTGTGAGAGAAGTTTAGTCAACGGGTCTGCCACATTCAGAGCCGTATGTATTTTGCAAATTTTCTATGTCTACAATGCTCTGGATGGAGCTACTCTAGCTAATTTGTCCCACTTTCAATATGTATCCAGATTGAGACTCAGAGTCATCCGGATCGGTGTAAAAGCTTGCATCGACGTAACTCTTTACGACGAACTCTTTATCACCTCCATAACCGGGAAATATCTCCTTACTCTTCTAAGGACGATTTTGACCGCTGTCAAGTGATCCACTCCTGGATCAATATCGTATCCCTTGCCAAACTCATGGCAAGGTACACAATAGGTTTGGTACACATCATAGCATACTTTATAGAACCTATGGCTGAGGCATAGGGAATGACTTTCATTCTCTTTCTATTTTCTGCCGTGATCATGTTTTGAGTCTTACTCAACTTTACACCTTGCAATACAGGCAAGAACTCCTTCTTTGACTGTTCCATTTTGAACTACTTCAAAAATCTTGTCAAGGTATGTACTCATTGAAAAATCTTATCAAGCATCTTGATCTACCTCTATAGATCTTGATGCCCAATATGTAAGCAGCTTTACCGAGGTCTTTCTTTGAAAAACTCCTTTCAAACACTCCTTTATGCTTTCCAGAAAATTCTACATCATTTCCGCTCAACAATATGTCACTCACATATACTTATCAGAAATGTTGTAGTGCTCCCACTGACTTTCTTGTAAATACAGGCTTCACCGCAAGTCTGTATAAAACTATATGCTTTGATCACACTATCAAAGCATATATTCCAACTCCGAGATGCTTGCACCAGTCCATAAATGGATCGCTGGAGCTTGCACACTTTGTTAGCACCTTTTGGATCAAAAAAACCTTCTGGCTGCATCATATACAACTCTTCTTTAAGCTATCCATTAAGGAATGCAGTTTTGACATCCATTGCCAAATTTCATAATCATAAATTGTGGCAATTTCTAACATGATTCGGACAGACTTTAAGCATCGATACGAGTGAGAAATTCTCATCATAGTCAACACCTTGAACTTGTCGAAAACCTTTTGCGACAATTCGAGCTTTATAGATAGTGACACTACTATCAGCGTCCGTCTTCCTCTTAAAGATCCATTTATTCTCAATGGCTCGCCGATCAACGGGAAAGTCAATCAAAGTCCATACTTTGTTCTTATACATGGATCCCATCTCAGATTTCATGGCCTCAAGCCATTTGGCGGAATCTGGGCTCATCATCACTTCCTCATAGTTCGTAGGTTTGTCATGGTCTAGTAATATGACTTCTAGAACAGGATCACCGTACCACTCTGGTGTGGACCGTACTCTGGTTGACCTACAAGGTTCAGTAGTAACTTGATCTAAAGTTTCATGATCATCATCATTAGCTTCCTCACTAATTGGTGTAGGAATCACTGGAACTGATTTCTGTGATGTACTACTTTCCAATTCGTGAGAAGGTACAATTACCTCATCAATTTCTACTTTCCTCTCACTCACTTCTTTTGAGAGACACTCCTTCTCTTAGAAAGGATCCATTCTTAGCAACGAATATCTTGCCTTCGGATCTGTGATAGAAGGTGCACCCAACAGTCTCCTTTGGGTATACTATGAAGACCCATTTCTCCGATTTAGGTTCGAGCTTATCAGGTTGAAGCTTTTTCCCATAAGCATCGCAGCCCCAAACTTTAAGAAACGACAACTTGGGTTTCCTGCCAAACCACAATTCATATGGTGTCGTCTCAACGGATTTAGATGGTGCCCTATTTAACGTGAATGCAGCCGTTTATAAAGCATAACCCCAAAATGATAGCGGTAAATCAATAAGAGTCATCATAGATTGCACCATATCTAATAAAGTACGATTACGACGTTCGGACACACCATTACGCTGTGGTGTTCCGGGTGGCGTCAGTTGCGAAACTATTCCGCATTGTTTCAAATGAAGTCCAAACTCGTAACTCAAATATTCTCCTCCACGATCAGATCATAGAAACTTTTATTTTCTTGTTACGATTATTTTCCACTTCACTCTGAAATTCTTTGAAGTTTTCAAATTTTCAGACATATGTTTCATCAAGTAGATATACCCATATTTGCTCAAATCATCTGTGAAGGTAAAAAAATAACGATACCCACCGCGAGCCTCAACACTCATCGGATCGCATACATCAGTATGTATTATTTCCAATAAGTCAGTTGCTCGCTCCATTGTTTCGGAGAACGGAGTCTTAGTCATCTTTCCCATGAGGTATGGTTCGCAAGCATCAAGTGATTCTAAGAGCCCATCAGCATGGAGTTTCTTCATGCGCTTTACACCATTATGACCTAAACGGCAGTGCCACAAATATGTTGCACTATCATTATCAACTTTGCATCTTTTTGGCATCAATACTATGAATATGTGTATTACTACGATCGAGATTCAATAAACCATTCACCTTGGGTGTATGACCACAGAAGGTTTTATTCATGTAAACAGAATAACAATTATTCTTTGACTTAAATGAATAATCGTATTGCAATAAACATGATCCAATCATATTATGCTCAACGCAAATACCAAATAACATTTATTTTAGGTTCAACACTAATCCCGAAGGTAAAGGGAGTGTGCCATGGTGATCTTATCAACCTTGGAATCACTTCCAACACACATCATCACCTTGCCCTCAACTAGTCTTTGTTCATTTTGTAACTCCTGTCTCGAGTTACTAATCATAGCAACTGAACCAGTATCAAATACCCAAGGCTACTATGAACACTAGTAAAGTACACATCAATAATATGTATATCATATATACTTTTGTTCACTTTGCCATCCTTCTTATCCACCAAGTATTTGGGGCAGTTCCGCTTCTAGTGACCATTTCCTTCGTAGTAGAAGCACTCAGTTTCAGGCTTGGGTCTATCTTTGGGCTTCTTCATGGGAGTGGCAACTTGCTTGCCATTCTTCTTGAAGTTCCCTTTCTTTTGTGGGGAACGTTGCAGAAAACAAAAATTTTCCTATGGTTTCACCAAGATCCATCTATGAGTTCATCTAGCAACGAGTATTCAAATCGCATCTACATACCTTTGTAGATCGCGAGCGGAAGCGTTCAAAGAACGGGGATGAGGGAGTCGTACTCGATGTGATCCAAATCACCGGAGATCCTAGCGCCGAACGGACGGCACCTCCGTGTTCAACACACGTACGGTCAGCGTGACGTCTCCTCCTTCTTGATCCAGCAAGGGGGAAGGAGAGGTTGAGGAAGATGGCGTTGAAACGACGCTTGATGTGCCTTGTCTTCTTGTGAAACCTAGGCTCCTTGGCAAGTGCAATGGCTCCAGTGTTGTCACAGAAGAGCTTGATCGGCCCCGACGCATTGGGTATGACTCCTAGGTCGGTGATGAACTCCTTCACCCAAATTGCTTCATGCGCTGCCTCTGAGGCTGCCATGTACTCCGCTTCACATGTAGATCCCGCCACGACGCTCTGCTTGCAGCTGCACCAGCTTACTGCTCCACCATTCAACATATACATGTATCCGGTTTGTGACTTAGAGTCATCCAGATCTGTGTCGAAGCTAGCGTCGATGTAACCCTTTACGACGAGCTCCTCGTCACCTCCATAAACGAGAAACATGTCCTTAGTCCTTTTCAGGTACTTCAGGATATTCTTGACCGCTGTCCAGTGTTCCTTGCCGGGATTACTTTGGTACCTTCCTACCAAACTTACGGCAAGGTTTACATCATGTCTGGTACACAGCATGGCATACATGATAGACCCTATGGCTGATGCATAGGGGATGACACTCATCTCTTCTATATCTTCTGCCATGGTCGGGCATTGAGCTGAGCTCAATTTCACACCTTGCAACACAGGCAAGAACCCCTTCTTGGACTGATCCATATTGAACTTCTTCAATATCTTTTCAAGGTATGTGCTTTGTGAAAGACCTATGAGGCGTCTTGATCTATCTCTATAGATCTTGATGCCTAATATATAAGCAGCTTCTCCAAGGTCCTTCATTGAAAAACTCTTATTCAAGTAGGCCTTAATGCTGTCCAAAAGTTCTGTATCATTTCCCATCAAAATTATGTCATCTACATATAATATGAGAAATGCTACAGAGCTCCCACTCACTTTCTTGTAAACGCAGGCTTCTCCATAAGTCTGCATAAACCCAAACGCCTTGATCATCTCATCAAAGTGAATGTTCCAACTCCGAGATGCTTGCACCAGCCCATAAATGGATCGCTGGAGCTTGCATACCTTGTTAGCAATCTTAGGGTCGACAAAACCTTCCGGCTGCATCATATACAGTTCTTCCTTAAGATAACCGTTATGGAATGCCGTTTTGACGTCCATTTGCCATATCTCATAATCATAGTATGCGGCAATTGCTAACATGATTCGGATGGACTTCAGCTTCGCTACGGGAGAGAACGTCTCATCGTAGTCAACCCCTTGAACTTGCCGATAACCCTTAGCGACAAGTCGAGCTTTATAGATGGTAACATTACCATCCGCGTCCGTCTTCTTCTTAAAGATCCATTTCTTTTCTATCGCTCGCCGATCATCGGGAAAGTCTGTCAAAGTCCATACTTTGTTTTCATACATGGATCCTATCACGGATTGCATGGCCTCTAGCCATTTGTTGGAATCTAGGCCCGCCATCGCTTCTTCATAGTTCGAAGGTTCACCGTTGTCTAACAACATGATTTCCAGGACAGGGTTGCCGTACCACTCTGGTGCGGAACGTGTCCTTGTGGACCTACGAAGTTCAGTAGTAACTTGATTTGAAGTTTCATGATCATCATCATTAACCTCCTCTCTAACTGGTGGAGGCACCACAGAAACATTTTCTTGAGCTGCGCTACTCTCTGGTTCAAGAGGTAATACTTCATCAAGTTCCACTTTCCCCCCACTTACTTCTTTCGAGAGAAACTCTTTCTCCAGAAAGGATCCGTTCTTGGCAACGAAGATCTTGCCTTCGGATCTTAGTTAGAAGGTATACCCAATGGTTTCCTTAGGGTATCCTATGAAGTCGCATTTTTCCGACTTGGGTTCGAGCTTTTCAGGTTGAAGTTTCTTGACATAAGCATCGCATCCCCAAACTTTTAGAAACGACAGCTTAGGTTTCTTCCCAAACCATAATTCATACGGTGTCGTCTCAATGGATTTAGACGGTGCCCTATTTAAAGTGAATGCAGCTGTCTCTAGAGCGTATCCCCAAAATGATAGCGGTAAATCAGTAAGAGACATCATAGATCGCACCATATCCAATAGAGTGCGATTACGACGTTCGGACACACCGTTACGTTGAGGTGTTCCAGGCGGCGTGAGTTGTGAAACGATTCCACATTTCCTTAAGTGTGTGCCAAATTCGTGACTTAAATATTCTCCTCCATGATCTGATCGTAAGAACTTTATTTTTCGGTCACGTTGATTCTCTACCTCATTCTGAAATTCCTTGAACTTTTCAAAGGTCTCAGACTTGTATTTCATCAAGTAGACATACCCATATCTACTCAAGTCATCAGTGAGAGTGAGAACATAACGATATCCTTCGCGAGCCTCAACACTCATTGGACCGCACACATCAGTATGTATGATTTCCAATAAGTTGGTTGCTCGCTCCATTGTTCCGGAGAACGGAGTCTTGGTCATTTTGCCCATGAGGCATGGTTCACATGTGTCAAACGATTCATAATCGAGAGACTCTAAAAGTCCATCAGCATGGAGCTTCTTCATGCACTTGACACCAATGTGACCAAGGCGGCAGTGCCACAAGTATGTGGGACTATCGTTATCAACTTTAATTCTTTTGGTATTCACACTATGAATATGTGTAACATCACGTTCGAGATTCCTTAAGAATAAACCATTGACCATCGGAGCATGACCATAAAACATATCTCTCAAATAAATAGAACAACCATTATTCTCGGATTTAAATGAGTAGCCATCTCGTATTAAACGAGATCCAGATACAATGTTCATGCTCAAACTTGGCACTAAATAACAATAATTGAGGTTTAAAACTAATCCCGTAGGTAAATGTAGAGGTAGCGTTCCGACGGCGATCACATCGACCTTGGAACCATTCCCGACGTGCATCGTCACCTCGTCCTTCGCCAGTCTCCGCTTATTCCGCAGCTCCTGCTTTGAGTTACAAATATGAGCAACGGCACCGGTATCAAATACCCAGGAGCTACTACGAGCACTGGTAAGGTACACATCAATTACATGTATATCATATATACCTTTAGTGTTGCCGGCCTTCTTGTCCGCTAAGTATTTGGGGCAGTTCTGCTTCCAGTGACCCTTCCCTTTGCAATAAAAGCACTCAGTCTCAGGCTTGGGTCCATTCTTTGACTTCTTCCCGGCAACTTGCTTACCGGGCGCGGCAACATCCTTGCCGTCTTTCTTAAAGTTCTTCTTGCCCTTGCCTTTCTTGAACTTGGTGGTTTTATTGACCATCAACACTTGATGTTCCCTTTTTGATTTCTACCTCCGCTGATTTCAGCATTGCAAATACTTCAGGAATGGTCTCTTCCATCCCCTGCATATTGTAGTTCATCACAAAGCTCTTGTAGCTAGGTGGGAGCGACCGAAGGATTCTGTCAATGACCGCCTTTCTGGGAGGTTAATTTCCAGCTGGGACAAGAGGTTGTGCAACCCAGACATCTTGAGTATGTGCTCACTGACAGAACTATTTTCCTCCATCTTCCAGCTGTAGAACTTGTCGGAGACTTCATATCTCTCGACCCGGGCATGAGCTTGGAAAACCATTTTCAGCTCTTCGAACATCTCATATGCTCCGTGTTGCTCAAAACGCTTTTGGAGCCCCGGTTCTAAGCTGTAAAGCATGCCGCACTGAACAAGGTAGTAATCATCAGCACGCTGTTGCCAAGCGTTCATAACGTCTTGGTTCTCTGGAACGGGTGCTTCTAGGACATATTGTTTCCTGGCAGCTATGAGGATGATCTTCAGGTTCCGGACCCAGTCCGTATAGTTGCTGCCATCGTCTTTCAGCTTGGTTTTCTCTAGGAACGCGTTGAAGTTGAGGTTGACATTAGCGTTGGCCATTTGATCTACAAGACATTTATGCAAAGATTTTAGACTAAGTTTATGATAATTAAGTTCATCTAATCAAATTATTTAATGAACTCCCACTCAGATTAGACATCCCTCTAGTCATCTAAGTGAAAACATGATCCGACTCGACTAGGCCATGTCCGATCATCACGTGAGATGGACTAGTCATCATCGGTGAACATCTCCATGTTGATCGTATCTTCCATACGACTCATGTTCGACCTTTTGGTCTCTTGTGTTCCGAGGCCATGTCTGTACATGCTAGGCTCGTCAAGTTAACCTAAGTGTTTGCATGTGTAAATATGTCTTACACCCGTTGTATGTGAACGTTGGAATCTATCACACCCGATCATCACGTGGTGCTTCGAAACAACGAACTGTCGCAACGACGCACAGTTAGGGGGAACACTTTCTTGAAATTGTTATGAGGGATCATCTTATTTACTACCATCGTTCTAAGTAAACAAGATGCAAAAACATGATAAACATCACATGCAATCAAATAATAGTGACATGATATGGCCAATATCACATAGCTCCTTCGATCTCAATCTTGGGGCTCCATGATCATCTTGTCACCGTCATGACACCGTGATCTCCATCATCATGATCTCCATCATCGTGTCTCCATGAAGTTGCTCGCCAACTATTACTTCTACTACTATGGCTAACACGTTTAGCAATAAAGTAAAGTAATTTACATGGCGTTTCTCAATGACACGCAGGTCATACAAAAATAAAGACAACTCCTATGGCTCCTGCCGGCTGTCATACTCATCAACATGCAAGTCGTGATTCCTGTTACAAGAACATGATCTCATACATCACATATATCATTCATCATTCATCACAACTTTGGCCATATCACATCACAAAGCACTTGCTGCAAAAACAAGTTAGACGTCCTCTAATTGTTGTTGCATGTTTTACGTGGCTGCAATAGGGTTCTAGCAAGAACGTTTTCTTACCTACGTAAAAGCCACAGCGTGATTTGTCAACTTCTATTTACCCTTCATAAGGACCCTTTTCGTCAAATCCGCTCCAACTAAAGTGGGAGAGACAGACACCCGCCAGCCACCTTATGCAACTAGTGCATGTCAGTCAGTGGAACCGGTCTCACGTAAGCGTACGTGTAAGGTTGGTCCGGGCTGCTTCATCCCACAATACCGCTGAAGCAAAATAAGACTAGTAGCGGCAAGAAAGTTGACAACATCTACGCCCACAACAATTGTGTTCTACTCATGCAAATAGAACTACTCATAGACCTAGCTCTGATACCACTGTTGGGGAACGTTGCAGAAAACAAAAAAATTCCTACGGTTTCACCAAGATCCATCTATGAGTTCATATAGCAACGAGTATTCAGATTGCATCTACATACCTTTGTAGATTGCGAGCGGAAGCGATCAAAGAACGGGGATGAGGGAGTCGTACTCGATGCGATCCAAATCACCGGAGATCCTAGCGCCGAACGGACGGCACCTCCGCGTTCAACACACATACGGACAGCGTGACGTCTCCTCCTTCTTGATCCAGCAAGGGGGAAGGAGAGGTTGAGGAAGATGGCTCCAGCAGCAGCACGATGGCGTGGTGGTGGTGGAGCAGCAGTACTCCGGCAGGGCTTCGCCAAGCTCGTGACGGAGGAGGAGAGGTGTTGGGGAGGGGAGGGGCTGCGCCTTGGATGTGTCCAGCAGCCCTCCCCTCACCCCTCTATTTATAGGGGAAGGGAGAAGGGGGGCCGGCCCCTCTAGATGAGATCTAGAGGGGGGGCGGCGGCCAAGGGGAGGGAGATTGCCCCCCAAGCAAGGGGGGCGCCCCCCCTCAGGGTTTCCCCAAACCCTAGGCGCATGGGCCCTAGGGGGGAGTGGCGCCCCAGCCCACTTTGGGCTGGATCCCTTCCTCATACAGCCCATAAGGCCCTCTGGGAGAGGTGGCCCCTCCCGGTGGACCCCCGGAACCCCTCCGGTGGCCCCGGTACAATACCGATATGCCCCCGAACCTTTCCGGTGACCGTATGACGACTTCCCATATATAAATCTTTACCTCCGGACTATTCTGGAACTCCTCGTGACGTCCGGGATCTCATCCGGGACTCCGAACAACATTCGGTAATCACATATAAGTCTTCCTAATAACCCTAGCGTCACCGAACCTTAAGTGTGTAGACCCTACGGGTTCGGGAGACACGCAGACATGACCGAGACGACTCTCCGGTCAATAACCAACAGCGGGATCTGGATACCCATGTTGGATCCCACATGCTCCTCGATGATCTCATCGGATGAACCATGATATCGAGGATTCAATCAACCCCGTATACAATTCCCTTTGTCAATCGGCATGTTACTTGCCCGAGATTCGATCGTCGGTATCCCAATACCTCGTTCAATCTTGTTACCGGCAAGTCACTTTACTCGTACCGTAATGCATGATCCCATGATCAAACACTTTGATCACATCAAGCTCATTATGATGATGCATTACCGAGTGGGCCCAGTGATACCTCTCCGTCATACGGAGTGACAAATCCCAGTCTCGATTCGTGTCAACCCAACAGATACTTTCGGAGATACCCGTAGTATACCTTTTATAGTCACCTAGTTACGTTGTGACGTTTGGCATACCCAAAGCACTCCTACGGTATCCGGGAGTTACACGATCTCATGGTCTAAGGAAAAGATACTTGACATTGGAAAAGCTCTAGCAAACGAACTATACGATCTTTGTGCTATGCTTAGGATTGAGTCTTGTCCATCACATCATTCTCCTAATGATGTGATCTCGTTATCAATGACATCCAATGTCCATAGTAAGGAAACCATGACTATCTCTTGATCAACGAGCTAGTCAACTAGAGGCTTACTAGGGAGATATTGGTGTCTATATATTCACACATGCATTACGATTTCCGGATAACACAATTATAGCATGAATAAAAGACAATTATCATGAACAAGGAAATATAATAATAATGCTTTTATTATTGCCTCTAGGGCATATTTCCAACATCTTTCCCTTGCCCTTTTACTTGAAACTAGTCTTCTTTTCAACCATCAACATTTGATGCTTTTCTTGATTTCTACCTTCGTCGATTTCAGCATCACGAAGAGCTCGGTAATCGTTTTCGTCATCCCTTGCATATTATAGTTCATCACAAAGTTCCAGTAACTTGGCAATAGTGACTAGAGAACTCTGTCAATCACTATTTTATCTGGAAGATTAACTCCCACTTGATTCAAGCGATTGTAGTACTCAAACAATCTAAGCACATGCTCACTGGTTGAGGTATTCTCCTCCATCTTGTAGGCAAAGTACTTGTCAGAGGTCTCATACCTCTCGACTCGGGCATGAGTCTGAAATACCAATTTCAGCTCTTGGAACATCTTATATGCTCCGTGGCGTTCAAAATGTTTTTGAAGTCCTGGTTCTAAGCTGTAAAGCATGGCGCACTAAACTATCAAGTAGTTATCATACCGAGCTTGCCAAACGTTCATAACGTCTACATCTGCTCCTGCAATAGGTGCATCACCTAGCGGTGCATCAAGGACATAATTCTTCTGTGAAGCAATGAGGATAATCCTCAGATCACGGACCTAGTCCGCATCATTGCTACTATCATCTTTCAACATAGTTTTTCTCTAGGAACATATCAAAATAAACGGGGAGCTACATCGTGAGCTATTGATCTACAACAAAGTTATGCAAATACTACCCGGACTAAGTTCATGATAAATTAAAGTTCAATTGATCATATTACTTAAGAACTCCCACTTAGATAGACATCCCTCTAATCATCTAAGTGATCACGTGATCCATATCAACTAAACCATGTCCGATCATCACGTGAGATGGAGTAGTTTTCAATGGTGAACATCAGTATGTTGATCATATCTACTATATGATTCACGCTCGACCTTTCGGTCTCAGTGTTCCGAGGCCATATCTGCATATGCTAGGCTCGTCAAGTTTAACCCGAGTATTCTGCGTGTGCAAAACTGGCTTGCACCTGTTGTATGTGAACGTAGAGCTTATCACACCCGATCATCACGTGGTGTCTCGGCACGACGAACTGTCGCAATAGTGCATACTCAGGGAGAACACTTGTACCTTGAAATTTAGTGAGAGATCACGTTATAATGCTACCGCCGTACTAAGCAAAATAAGATGCATAAAAAGATAAACATCACATGCAATCAAATAAGTGATATGATATGGCCATCATCATCTTGTGCCTTTGATCTCCATCTCCAAAGCACCGTAATGATCACCATCGTCACCGGCTTGACACCTTGATCTCCATCGAAGCATCGTTGTCGTCTCGCCAACTATTGCTTCTACGACTATCGCTACCGTTTAGTGATAAAGTAAAGCAATTACATGGCGATTGCATTTCTTACAATAAAGTGACAACCATATGGCTCCTACCAGTTGCCGATAACTGTGTTACAAAACATGATCATCTCATACAACAATTTATATAATCACGTCTTGACCATATCACATCACAACATGCCCTGCAAAAACAAGTTAGACGTCCCTACTTTGTTGTTGCAAGTTTTACGTGGCTGCTACGGCCTTAGCAAGAACAGTTTTACCTACGCATCAAAACCACAACGATATTTTGTCAAGTGTGTTGTTTTAACCTTAACAAGGACCGGGCGTAGTCACACTCGATTCAACTAAAGTTGGAGAAACAGACACCCACTAGCCACCTGTGTGCAAAGCACGTCGGTAGAACTAGTCTCGTGTAAGCGTACACGTAATGTCGGTCTAAACCACTTCATCCAACAATTCCGCCGAATCAAAGTATGACATGCTGGTAAGAAGTATGACTATTATTGCCCACAACTCTTTGTTTTCTACTCGTGTATATAACATCTACGCATAGACCTGGCTCGGATGCCACTGTTGGGAAACGCAGTAATTTCAAAAAAATTCCTACGCACACGCAAGATCCATCTAGGTTATGCATAGCAACGAGAGGGGAGAGTGTTGTCCACGTACCCTCGTAGACCAAAAGCGGAAGCTTATGACAACGCGGTTGATGTAGTCGAACGTCTTCACGATCCGACCGATCCTAGTACTGAAAGTATAGCACCTTCGCGATCTGCACACGTTCAGCTCGGTGACGTCCCACGAACTCTAGATCCAGCTGAGTGTCGAGGGAGAGCTTCGTCAGCATGACGGCATGATGACTGTGATGATGAAGTTACCGACGCAGGGCTTCGCCTAAGCACTACAACGATATGAGCGAGGTGGAAATCTATGGAGGGGGCACCGCCCACGGCTAAACAATCAACTTGTGTGTTCTAGGGTGCTCCCCTCCCCATGTATATAAAGGAGGGAGGGGGAGGCCGGACGGCCCTCCTTGGCGCGCCCCAAGAGGGGAATCCTACTAGGACTGCAAGTCCTAGTAGGTTTCCACCAAAAGGGAGAGAGAGGGAAGGAAGGAGAGGGAGAGGGGGAAAGGAAAAGGGGGGCGTCGCCCCCCTTCCTTGTCCTATTCGGAGTCAAGGGGGAGGGAGCGTGCGTCCTGCCCTGGCCGCCCCTCTCTCTCCCCACTAAGGCCCATCGAGGCCCATTAGTTCCCCAGGGGTTCCGATAACCCTCCGGCACTCCGGTTTTATCCGAAACCTCCCAGAACCCTTCCGGTGTCCGAACATAGCCGTCCAATATATCAATCTTTATGTATCGACCATTTTGAGACTCCTCGTCATGTTCGTGATCACATCCGGGACTCCGAACTAGATTCGGTACATCAAAACACATAAACTCATAATACCGATCGGCACCGAACGTTAAGCGTGCGGACCCTACGGGTCCGAGAACTATGTATACATGACCGAGACTCGTCTCCGGTCAATAACCAATAGCGGAACCTGGATGCTCATATTGGTTCCTACATATTCTACGAAGATCTTTATCGGTCAAACCGCATAACAATATACATTGTTCCCTTTGTCATCGGTATGTTACTTGCCCGAGATTCGATCGTCGGTATCTCAATACCTAGTTCAATCTCGTTACCGGCAAGTCTCTTTACTTGTTCCGTAATGCATCATCCCACAACTAACTCATTAGTTACATTGCTTGCAAGGCTTATAGTGTGCATTACCGAGAAGGCCCAGAGATACCTCTTCGACAATTGGAATGACAAATCCTAATCTCGATCTATGCCAACTCAACAAACACCATCGGAGACACTTGTAGAGCATCTTTATAATCACCCAGTTACGTTGTGACATTTGATAGCACACTAAGTGTTCCTCCGGTATTCGTGAGTTGCATAATCTCATAGTCATAGGAACATGTATAAGTTATGAAGAAAGCATTAGCAATAAACTAAACGATCATAGTGCTAAGCTAACGGATGGGTCAAGTCAATCACATCATTCTCTAATGATGTGATCCAGTTCATGAAATGACAACTCTTGTCCATGGCTAGGAAACTTAACCATCTTTGATTAACGAGCTAGTCAAGTAGAGGCATACTAGTGACACTCTGTTTGTCTATGTATTCACACATGTACTAAGTTTCTGGTTAATACAATTCTAGCATGAATAAGAAACATTTATCATGATGTAAGGAAATATATAAATAACAAATTTATTATTGCCTCTAGGGCATATTTCCTTCACCTATATGCCAAAAGATGGTCACCGGAGGTGGGCCGAGGAGGGCACAACCCACCAGGGCGCGCCTGGGGGCCCTGGCGCACCCAGGTGGGTTGTGCTCACCTGGTGGGCCCCCTCTGATAGTTATTTGCTCCAATAATTCTTATATATTCCATAAAAAATCCCCGTGAAGTTTCAACCCATTTGGAGTTGTGCAGAATAGGTAGCCTGACGTAGCTTTTTCAGATCCAGATTTCCAGCTGCCAGAATTCTCCCTCTTGGTGTGTACCTTGCAAATTATGAGAGAAAAGGCATTAGAATTACTCCAAAAAGCATTATTATGGATAAAGACATTATAAATAACAGTAAGAAAACATGATGTGAATTGGACGTATCACAAGTGCACGTGGTTATCCATAAAGGTTTATCGTTGGATGGGAATTGCAAAAGAGATGGCACAAAGTCTCGAGAGAACATCATAGAATATCCTCGGAATCCTCTGGTGCAGCAGACGATCATCGGTAATAAGGTGCTCTCCAGGTGAAACTGATCATGTGATCCTGATGTTAGATTTAGTAAAATTCATTTAACCCGAATAGAAGAGAGATCGGAGTCCCAGAGTATAGACGAGGAATAAAAGATCCTAATACCACCCAATGGCGATGTGGGCCCATGGGCTGCACAACCATGTTAGTAAAACAATTTTCGTCGACTAGACTCAACTTCGGCCAAGGAGTGTGGAAGGGGGATTCCTACAGGCAACCGGCTCTGATACCAACTTGTGATGCCCCCGATTCAATCGTACACTAATCATACACGCAAACGTGTACGATCAAGATCAGGGACTCATGGGAAGATATCACAACACAACTCTAAAAATAAAATAAGTCATACAAGCACCATAACACAAGCCAGGGCCTCAAGGGATCGAATACAAGTGCTTGATCGTAGACGAGTGAGCGGAAGCAACAAAATCTGAGTACAGACATAAAGTTAAACAAGGTGACATAATATGGCTAGCACAAACTGGGATACAGATCGAAAGAGGCACAGGCCTCCTGCCTGGGATCCTCCTAAACTACTCCTGGTTGTTGGCGGCGGCCTGCACATAGTAGTAGGCACCCTCAATGTAGTAGGAGTCGTCGAAGGTGGCGTCTGGCTCCTGGGCTCCAACATCTGGTTGCAACATCCAGGAAGAAAAGTAAAGGGGGAAAACAGGGAGCAAAGCAACCGTGAGTACTCATCCAAAGTACTCGCAGGCAAGGATCTACACTACATATGCATTGGTATCTGTATAAATGGGTAATATCTGTGAACTGGACTGCAGAATGCCAGAATAAGAGGGGGATAGCTAGTCCTATCGAAGACTACGCTTCTGGCAACCTCCATCTTGAAGCATATAGAAGAGAGTAGATGGTAAGTTATAACCAAGTATCATCGTATAACATAATCCTACCTTGCGATCCTCTCCTCGTTGCCCTGTGAGAGAGAGATCACCGGGTGTATCTGGCACTTGAAAGGGTGTGTTTTATTAAGTATCCGGTTCTAGTTGTCATAAGGTCGAAGTACAACTCCGGGTCGTCCTTTTACCGAGGGACATGGCTATTCGAATAGATAAACTTTCCTCTAGGGGTGCACCACATTACCCAACTCGCTCGATCCCTTTGGCTGGACACACTTTCCTGGTTCAGGCCCGGCCTCGGAAGATCAACACGTCGCTGCCCTACCTAGGCACAACAGAGAGGTCAGCACGCCGGTCTAAATCCTAAGCGCACAGGGGTTTGGGCCCATCGCCCGTTGCACACGTGCACGTTGCGTACACGGCAGGTGAGCAAATCTAGCAACCTCCATTACAAAGGAAGTTGCGTTACGCGGTCCAACCCGGCGCGCGCCGCTCAGTCGCTGACGTCAAGAAGGCTTCGGCTGATACCACGACGTCGAGTGCCCATAACTGTTCCTGCGTAGTTGGTTAGTGCGTATAGGCCAGTGGCCAGACTAAAATCAAATACCAAGATCTCGTTAAGCATGTTAATTGATGTAACCACGGACACCGACCAGGGCCAGGCCCACCTCTCACCTAGGTGGTCTCAACCTGCCCTATCGCTCCGCCACAAAGTAACAGTCGGGGGCCGTCGGGAACCAACGCCCACCACTACCGGGATGGAACCACCCGTCCTTTCAGCCCCCACATCGGAATCACTTGCGGGTACTCAACGAGACGACCCGAGTTAGTCACCACATGTATCATATAATATGTATGTAATTATACCCGTGATCACCTCCCGAGTGATCACGGCCCGGTAGTATAGCATGGCAGACGGACAAGAATGTAGGGCCACTGATGGAATACTAGCATCCTATACTAAGCATTCAGGATTGCAGGTAAGGGTAACAACTGTAGCAACAATGACAGGCTATGCAGCAGAATAGGATTAACCGAAAGCAGTAACATGCTACACTACTCTAATGCAAGCAGTAGAGAGAAGGAATAGGCGATATCAGCACTACAGGAAACAGGTAATTTGCCGTCTGTAGATTACAGATGGCAAAGACCTAATTCTAGACGGCAAAGATTTTGCCGTCAGGAAGCAGACGGCAAAGTCAGACGGCAAAGATTAGTCGGCAAAGAATACTTTGCCGTCAGCTTTTCATCAGCTAGACGGCAAAGACTTTGCCGTTAGCCAAATCTTCTTTGCCGCCAGCCTTATAAATCACAGACGGCAAAGAAATGTAGTTCTGCCATCAGCTATTCGCGTCTTTGCCGTCAGCCTCGTATATCACAGATGGCAAAGAAAGGGGTCAAATTAAAAAAACACACAACAACGTTGCTCCCAAGCGATGCGGTCAACTCATTTGAGTGCAATGCCTATCTTTCTTCTTTTTTAACAAGGGGAAGGCCCATCCGTGTGTAGTGCCGTTTCATTCAACGTCGGTGGAGTACAAAATGCAAACATCACCCCGAAAAAAAAACTAAAGTTACAAAGTAGTCCTGGAAATTAACACAAAGGACCCTAACAAGTAAGACCAAAAAGCAATCGGGTCCTTCTTCTCCACTCCATTGCTCTGCCCGCCCCGTCGTCCAGCCGACGCTCGCCTTGCCGCTGTGCTGTTCTGCTCGCCTCACTGCTGTGCCGTTCTGCTTGCTACACCGCCGCCCGGCCCTGCTCAGCCGC
Source organism: Triticum urartu (assembly GCF_003073215.2). Lineage (NCBI taxonomy): Eukaryota > Viridiplantae > Streptophyta > Magnoliopsida > Poales > Poaceae > Triticum > Triticum urartu. The sequence continues at coordinate 568,054,448 of NC_053027.1, forward strand.
GCAACTCCGGCCCAGCCGCGCTCAGGAGCTGACTCGCTCTGGCGCCGCGGGGAGGCACGCGAGGGAGGTCGGGGATGGCCGGTGCTCGACCGGTGGAGCGCCCGGCTGCTCTAGCGGCGGAGCTCGCGAGGCAGAGAGCAGGACCGACGGGTGAGGAGGAGCTCGGGGTGTTGACGGGCTCGGGGGCGCGACCGAGGAGCTGGAGTGCGCATGGCCGGCCGGTGAGGACGAGCTCGCGAGGGGTGGAGCTTCACGCGGCGCTGGCGAGGTGGCGGACGGATGGGCAGAAGGGCGCTGGGCGTGGTGGCGGAAAGACGGCCTCGCGGGCGCTTGGCGTGGCGGCGGATGGATGGCCTCGCGGGAGCTGGCCACGGCATGCTGCTGCTCGGGGATGGGCAGGCGCCAGACGGGCGGGCGGCGTTGGCCGGCGACGTGTGCTCTAGGAGATGGAGAGATGAGGCAGCACGGGGGAGAAGATGGGAATCGTGGGTGGGGCAGGTACGGGGGTGGCCTCGTGGGTAGGGTCGTGGGTGGGGGCGCGTGCATCGTGGGGTGGGTTGGGGCATTCGTACGCTGGTCCAGAGTGGGGGATGTGTGTCTCAGATGTTGCCAACTCATCAATCCGCGTGATCGATCCGCGTGGTGTGCTTCTTCTTTGCCGTCTGCGGAAACAAATACAAACGGCAAAGAGCTTAATTTGCCGTCTATCAAAAAGACACATACGGCAAAGATTCTTTACTGTCTGCCAAAACAAACACAAACGGCATAGATGCTTTGCCGTCTGTGATTTTTTTTTTTGCAGACGGCAAAGTGAGCTCTTTGCCGTCTGTACTTTGTTTCGCAGACGGCAAAGTTTATTTTGCCGTTAGTTTTTCTTTGCCGTCTGCAGATGACGGTAAACCCTTTCTTTGCCATCTGTCCGACGAAAAGCTGACGGCAAAGACGTCTCCTGACGGCAAATTAGCTGTTTCCCATAGTGCAGGTGATAAAGGGGGGGGGGCTAGTGTGAGGATGTTTGAGCACACAAAGAGCAGTGCCGCCTGCCTAATGGCTCTCGTCAAGGAAAACATCCAAGCCTGGAGGGCCGCTGGCTGGATCATCACGAACTACACTATTTGTGCTCTGTCCTATAGTGGTCTTTTTGTGGGTGGCATCTCGTCTCCCCTTTGAAAAAAATATCTTCATAGGTCGACCTATTTCACACGGTTGTTCTGTATCGTGTGCTATGCAACCACCTATCACACACCATTGCAAGGCGATGGTTCGAAACTGTGTTTGTGACAGTGGTTTTTAATCGTGTGTGATGACCCAATCTGCACTAGTGCTCGTATCAACAATTTCTCTCCACGTGGCCCTAACAATCACATGGCTATCGAACGCGAAAATGGACTATGGCCCACACACAAGCTTGGGAAAGAACCGGCATCAATCTTCTAAAAAAGATGAGGAAGTAGAAAAACCCTTGAACGCAATATGACTCCACTTTCACATGTTAATTACACCGAGTAGCAGAGCTAAGTACCAGATCTAGCATCAAGATCGTTGTCTGCCCTAGAAGCTACCGCCAATGCCTCAATCCTGGACGCCCCTGTGCCGAACGTGCATGGCCGCCCATCGTCGTTCCTCCTATTCACTAATGTCCACAACTGTTGCGTCTTCAAGGACCAACATCTGTGACTGTTGTGACAGTTTTTGTATTTCATGCTATAACTGCTATGATGCTGTAATATGTGATTCAGTGAAAAACACATAGGCACGTGTGAAATGATACTTTTAAGGGTGGAATACCAAAGAAACTTAGAGATCCCGGAGTACCTACTATACCATGCTCCATTAAAAGAAATTATATTAAAACTGCTTTATGTGATCTTGGAGCCGGTGTTAGTGTTATGCCTCTCTCTTTATATCGTAGACTTGACTTGAATAACTTGACACCTACTGAAATATCTTTGCAAATGGCTAATAAATCAACTGCTATTCCTGTCGGTATTTGCGAGGACATGCCTGTTGTGGTTGCAAACGTTACTATTTTAACGGACTTTGTTATTCTTGATATTCCCGAGGATGATAGTATGTCTATTATTCTTGGAAGACCTTTTCTTAATACTGCAGGGGTTGTTATTGATTGCAACAAAGGCAATGTCACTTTTCATGTTAATGGTAATGAGCATACGGTACATTTTCCGAGGAAACAACCTCAAGTTCATAGTATCAACTCCATTGGAAAAATTCCATCGATCAAATTTGGAGGTTTTGAATTTCCTCTTCCTACTGTCAAAAAGAAATATGATATACTTATTATAGGGGATGTGCATATCCCGTTGAGGTAACTTAGTGTTATTCGAAATTTCTCCGGTTTCATGATTATCGGAATGAGTTTGTTAACAAGACTTGATCAACCTTGTTAGTGGATTCTTTTTGATGAGCATGAGATGGATGAAATTAGAAGCACAAACTTCTGTACCCTCTTTATACTTTCTGTAATTTAGTAGAAATAAAGTAAAAATAGTATTTTGCTGTCTGTTTCCTGGCTTATCCGTGCAATATAAAAATATCCCGAAAATAAAAGTCCTCAGAATGCCATGCCAATTTAGTATGATTTTTTCGGGAATATTTGAGGATTTACTGTGCAAAAATTACCGCGGGAGGAGCTGCCACCTGGCCACGAGGGTGGTGGGCGCGCCCCCTGCCTAGTGGGCCCACGGTGGCCCTCCACCACTTATCCCAGCACCCATCTTCTTCCTCTATCTCACACAAACCCGAAAAACCAACTCAAGCACGAGTTCCAGCCACTTTTGCTATGATTTTCGATCTCCTTGCTCAAAGCACCTCTCGCAAAACTGCTTGGGGAGATTGTTCCTTGGTATGTGACTCCTCCATTGGTCCAATTAGTTTTTGTTCTCGTGCTTTATTCTTTGCAAATTTGTGCTGCATAGGTGACCATGTTCTTGAGCTTGCATGTCAAATTTATATGGTTCCAAGTAGTTCTAATGCTTGATATAGGCTCTAGGCACTTGTAGGAGTAGTTGCTATCAGTTTTATTGAAGTTGGTTCACTTTTGTTTGAAGTTACTAAAAATTTCAGAATTTTTCAGAGAAAAACAATATGCTTAGGAAGATGTTCCAAGGTGGTTCCTCTGAGAAGCAAGGACCCAGGATTGCTATGCGCGATGCTGACGAGGATCCACCAAGAGACGCTCCAGTACGGCCTTGCGAATGGCCGTCAGAAAATTTTATGGACCGTGCAGGAATTAAAGAAGAGTTTAAAACATATTTGTGCAATGCCGGTCTTGAGGATTTTGAGGCTAACAAATGCCCCCAGTATCATGATCTCACAAGTTCATTTGTGAGGAGGTTTGAGTATTCATCTTCGCGTAATTCTCCTTCAGTCATATTTGATCTTTATGACAAATCTTATAGAATGGACTTAGAGGATTTCACTCTTGCTTGCAAACTTCCATCATGGGGCTGTATTAGGGATCCCCCTAAATCTGAATTTAGAAACTTTCTTGCTAGTATAACTGTAGGGGAATCCAGAGATATAACGCAGGCTACCATAGGGAGCATTCATTTTCCTGCTATACATTATTTTGCTCTCTTTATCGGTAGTTTCATAAATGCTAAGGATGAAGCATGTCACATGTGTGTCCTTGATCTTAGCATTCTCAGGAATGCTGTGTTAGGAGACCAATCTTATCATATGGGAGCCATTGTAGCTCGTAGGTTGCATCATAATAGACACAATGGAGATTTCTTTGGAGGAATTTATGCAACCCGCTTAGCTAATTTTCTTGAGATAGACATCCGTGAGGGTGATACGGAGTTGCCTCCTGCATATTTAGATTATGACTCCATGGCTTCACATCATTTTGTCGAAAGGCCCGAATCACCTTTGTTATATCGTTTAATTTTTAACAAACGGCATGTTGTCCGTATTACTCTCCCTGCTCCTCCCTCTTTGATTCACAGGCAAAAGGAAGATACACTATCACCAGAGAGGAGGCAGATGAGTACGAGAGGAGAGCGGAGGCAGCCCGACTCCACGCTGCAGCTCAGCAGGCTATAACTACACCTACGGGTATCCGCCAGGCTATCCCTGGCAATAGACCAACTTAGGCCAAAAGCCTAAGCTTGGGCGAGTACGTATTTCTCACCGACATTACATTTATGTTCACACACACTCATTGCTAGATGTTGGTGCTCATACTCTTTCACTGTAATATCCATGCTAGTTTATTTTCTTTTTCCTGTTTTCTTCTAGTGTGTTTGTTAAACCTTAAGAAAAATAAAAAAATTAGTAGTAGTCTACTTTTCTGTTGTAGTAGTAGTAATTAAAAAGAAAACCCAAAAATATTTCCCGTTCTTCTTTTGCTTGTTGGGAGCTTTCCTGTGTAAATAGTTTTTTTTCTTTTCTTCGGGGGTCAGTAGGAGAAGACCATGATTAAATTGTTGAAGTGGCTCTTATTTGCATTATTGTTGATTTAACCCAGAGCCCATATTGCCTGTCTTCTCCTGTTTATTGAATGCTCGCAGATTCCAGCTTAGTCCAATGCATGTGCACTCTTATTATTATTCACAGCATTCGGTCGTGCAAGTGAAAGGCAATTATGATGACATATATGATGGACTGACTGAGATGAGAAAAGCTGGTATGAACTCGACCTCTTTTGTTTTTGTAAATATGATGAGCCCGTCGTTCCTGATTCTGCTTATTATGAATAAACATGTTTGCAATGACAATTAGAGATCATAGTTACTTGTGCCATGCTTGATTAGCTATGAGTTATAATGATTTACCTTGCATGCCAACATGCTATTGAGATGATTATGATGTGGTATGATGGGGTGGTATCCTCCTTTGAATGATTTAAGTGACTTGACTTGGCACATGTTCACGCATGTAGTTGAAAGAAATCAACACAGCCTTCACGATATTTATGTTCATGGTGGATTATATCCTACTCATGCTTGCATCCAATGTTTATTAATTTTAATGCATGTACATGGCTGTTGTCGCTCTCTAGTTGGTCGTTTCCCAGTATTTTGCTAGCCTTCACCTGTACTAAGCGGGAATACTGCTTGTGCATCCAATCCCTTAAAACCCCAAAGTTATTCCAGATGAGTCCACTATACCTTCCTATATGCGGTATCTACCTGCCGTTCCAAGTAAATTTGTATGTGCCAAACTCTAAACCTTCAAATAAATATTCTGTTTTGTATGCTCGAATAGCTCATGTATCGACCAAGGTTGTCCTTATCTTCCGTGTTAGGCGGGTTATTCTCAAGAGGAGTGGACTCCGCTCCTCACTCACGAGAAAATGGCTGGTCACCGGGATGCCCAGTCCCATGCTTTATGAAAACTAAATCCAAATTAATTGGAAACAAAACTCCCCCTGGGACCTGATGTATGTTGGAGACACTCGTTGTTTCGAGCAAGTCATGGATTGATGCTTGTTGGTGGAGGGGGAGTATAAACTTTACCATTCTCTTTGGGAACCGCCTATAATGTGTTTAGCATGGAAGATATCGCCATCTCTTAGTTGTTATGTTGACAATGAAAGTATACCGCTCAAAATGCATTTTATCTCTATTTCAAAACCGAGCTCTGGCACCTCTACAAATCCCTGCTTCCCTATGCGAAGGGCCTATCCATTTACTTTTATGTTGAGGCATCACCCTCTTATTAAAAAGCACTAGCTGGAGAGCACAACTGTCATTTGCATTCATCACTATTAATCTATGTTGGGTATGACTATGATTGGATCTCTTCTACCATGAATTACAATGTCTAGTCAGTCCTTGATCTTTAAAGGTGCTCTGCATTTATGTTTTGCGGTCTCAGAAAGGGCTAGCGAGATACCATCTTGTTATATCATATTATGATTGTTTTGAGAAAGTGTTGTCATCCGAGATTTATTATTATGGCTTGCTAGTTGATTATGCTATTGATATGAGTAATTGTGAGACCCGAGAATTATTGCAAATATGGTTAGTTATGATCTTTGCTGAAACCCTGAATGCTGGCTTGACATAGTTACAACAACAAGAGCAAACAGTGTTTGTAAAAGTTTTTCTTTCTTTCTTTCAGTTTGTCAACTGAATTGCTTGAGGACAAGCAAGGGTTTAAGATTGGGGGAGTTGATACGTCTCCGTCGTATCTACTTTTCTAAACACTTTTGCCCTTGTTTTGGACTATAACTTGTATGATTTGAATGGAACTAACCCGAACTGACGCTGTTTTGAGCAGAATTGCCATGGTGTTGTTTTATGTGCAGAAAACAAATATTCTTGGAATGACCTGAAACTCCACGGAACACCTTAGAAAAAATAATAAAAAATCCTCGCCAAAGATGAATACCAGGGGGCCCACACCCTGTCCACAAGGGTGGGGGCGCGGCGCGCCCCCCTACCTCATGGGCCCCCTGGAAACCCTCTGACGCCAATTCCAACTCTATATATTCGCTTTCGGAGAGAAAAAATCAGAGAGAAGAAATCATCGCGTTTAACGATACGGAGCCGCCGCCAAGCCCTAAAACCTCTCGGGAGGGCTGATCTGGAGTCCGTTCGGGGCTCCAGAGAGGGGGATTCGTTGCCGTCGTCATCATCAACCATCCTCCATCACCAATTTCATGATGCTCACCGCCGTGCGTGAGTAATTCCATCGTAGGCTTGCTGGACGGTGATGGGTTGGATGAGATTTATTATGTAATCGAGTTAGTTTTGTTAGGGTTTGATCCCTAGTATCCACTATGTTCTAAGATTGATGTTGCTATGACTTTGCTATGCTTAATGCTTGTCACTAGGGCCCGAGTGCCATGATTTCAATCTGAACCTATTATGTTTTCATGAATATATGTGTGTTCTTGATCCTATCTTGCAAGTCTATAGTCACCTACTATGTGTTATGATCCGGCAACCCTGAAGTGACAATAATCGGGACCACTTCCGGTGATGACCTTAGTTTGAGGAGTTCATGTATTCACTATGTGCTAATGCTTTGTTCCGGTTCTCTATTAAAAGGAGGCCTTAATATCCCTTAGTTTCCAATAGGACCCCGCTGCCACGGGAGGGTAGGACAAAAGATGTCATGCAAGTTCTTTTCCATAAGCACGTATGACTATATACGGAATACATTCCTACATTACATTGATGAATTGGAGCTAGTTCTGTGTCACCCTATGTTATGACTGTTACATGATGAACCGCATTCAGCATAATTATCCATCGCTAATCCGGTGCCTACGAGTTTTCCATATACTGGTTCTCGCTTATTTACTTTCCCGCTGCTACTGTTACAATCACTACAAAATACCAAAAACATTACTTTTGCTGTCTTTACTTTTGTTGCTGTTACCACCACTATCATATTACTGTGCTACTAAACACTTTGCTGCAGATACTAAGTTTCCAGGTGCGGTTGAATTCACAACTCAGCTGCTAATACTTGAGAATATTCTTTGGCTCCCCTTGTGTCGAATCAACAAATTTGGGTTAAATACTCTACCCTCGAAAACTGTTGCGATCCCCTATACTTGCGGGTTATCAATCCATAGAAGACAAGTGCTTAAACCTGCCTAAGAAATGGGATCAAAGAAGAACATATGGTCGGAACCACAATTGCAAAGGATCAATTCACCGATACCAATGGATATTATATCAAGGAAATAGTTATTATTACAAGAAGCTTACATGATAGGATCTACATTGTGTGCATGGGCATGAACACAAAGGTTCAAGGTCGACTCCCACTTCCTCAATGCATAACCTTCCATTCACCTCTCGCATTTCGGAAATGACATTAGTTGTTGAAAGTTTTACCTGGTGCAATACCAGATAGTATGACCCGTGAAATCTTTCGGGTTCACACAGATTAGGGAAGGCGTTGGTTCAACCCATCGGGGCATCAGTCCTACCGGATAGTGGGCTTTGGGGTTGCTCAAACATCATCTGTAAAAAGGTGATCATAGCGACAACTTTCAGGTACACCGGAAAGTTTGAAAAGTGACCGGATACAGTGGAGGAGCTGTCCATCAAGTGTGCATTCATCACGTCCATTCAAACACGATCTAGTGGTCCAGGATGCATCGGAGCATTCTATCACCAGAAAGACGGTATCGCTTGATATGTTCTCCTCTGGTGTGTGCCCATGAGGAGGTGGATGGGTAGTACCACCTGCTCATTCCACCAACAATGGTCCAGTTCTTTTCACCCGATTATGGAGAATTAGGGTCTTGATAATCATAATCCCAAAATAAATTCGATCTGTTTCTTTAGAATAGTGAGAATCAAACCAAAATTGTTAGTGCAATCGACAAGCGGCAATCTGGGTCGATTCCGCCGGTTAGAGAATCTCTAGTAGACTCCTTATATAGCGGACCTTAAAAGTGTGTTTACAGTTCGCGGCATGCCTCGGATACGGGCCGAAAATAGCTACGGCAGAACATAAACTTTAAAATGAACCAGTAAATTTTGAAATCAAAACTTCGCATGAGAAATCGAACTACTCCAGTAGAACTACTAGCGTTCATAGTTACTTGATCATCATACAGAAGTCCTACATAGTCGATTTTTTACAAACTAGATCGGAGGCGCAACGACCACCCTAACCCTAATGCCAAAATTTGGCTCACCGGAGCCATCCAGGTGTGGCGGCGACGCTGTGGCGCTGGAGGAGCTCAGTCATCATCATCGTAGCCGAGTTCTATTTAGATGTCGTCCTGTGCCTTGGTTTCGCAGCGCCATACTACCAAGTTGTCCTCGAACTCCTGCACCTCCGTGAGCCCTTGCTTTTGTCGAGGTCGGTGTCCCATCGACGGCGCTGCTCCACTGATAATCCCCAAGTGCAGGGAATCATGGTAGCAATTCCCAAAGGTGGAAGTGATAAGTATGGAGTGTCGAACCCACAAGGAGCTAAAGGTAAGATCAATATTCTCTCAAGTCCTATCCACCACTGATACGACTCTACGTACACCGAATGTTTGCTTCCAACTAAAAACGAGAAATAAAACTACGTTGTGGGTATGAAGAGGATAACTTTGCATGATATCGGAGAGCTAAAATAAAAGTAGGTGCTGTTATCATAAAGTTAGAATATATTACTAAATATTATAAATAGAGAGTGTGGAATAATGATGGATCGGTGTGCGGAATTATGCTAGGCAATTGTTAACAAGACCGGTAATCACTATTGCAATTTCATATGAGGGAGAGGCATAAGCTAACATACTTTCTCTTCTTGGATCATATGCACTTATGATTGGAACTCTAGCAAGCATCCGCAACTACTAAAGATCATTAAGGTAAAATCCAACCATAGCATTAAAGCATCAAGTCCCCTTTATCCCATACACAACAACCCCCTTACTCGGGTTTATGCTTCTGTCACTCAAGCAACCCACTTTAAGCGAATCATGAACAAATTGCAACACCCTACAGCTGGAATCCCTCACGCTTGCGCGACACGGAGGGCACAATATGACAACACCAAAATAAAACATACAACTCATACCAATCTATATCACAAATCGACCCAAAGACAAAGGATATCTACTCAAAACATCATAGGATGGCAACACATAATTGGAGCATAATATGTGGCATAAAGCACCATGTTCAAGTAGGGATTATAGTGGGGTGCGGGAGAGTGGACCGCGTAAAATAGATGAGGATGGTGATGATGATAGTGATGTTGATGAAGACGATCACCGCGGTGATGATTCCCCTCCCGATGGCACTCTAGCGCCACCGAGAGAGAGGAGGAGAGGTTCTCCCCCTTGTGCTTCGTCCTCCATGGCCCCCCCCCTAGTTGGGGGGGGGGGGTTCTCCCTCTGGTCCTTGGCCTTCATGGCGATGATGGCCCCTCCGGGATCCTCCTCCATGGCCTCTGGTGATGATGGCCCCCTCCGGCAAGGTGCTAGAGAGGGCCTAGATTGATTTCTTGTGGCTACAAAGGCTTGCGGCGGCGGAACTTCCGATCTTGGTTATTTTCTGGAGGTTTCTGTACTTATAGGAGAGGATGGGTCGAGAACAAGTCAGGGGCCCCACAGGGAGTCCATGAGGCAGGGGGCGTGCCCTCCACCCTCGTGGGGCCCACGGGACTCCCCTCCGGTAACTCTTGGTTCCAGTATTTTTTATATTTTCCAGAAAAATTCTCCGTTGATTTTCATCGCATTCCGAGAACTTTTTATTTTTGCACAAAAACAACACCACGGTAGTTCTGCTGAAAACAGCGTTAGTCCGGGTTAGTTCTAATCAAATCATACCAAAATCATATAAAACTATTGTAAACATGGCATGAATACTTCATAAATTATAGATACATTGGAGACGTATCAGCATCCCCAAGCTTAATTCCTGCTCGTCCCGGAGTAGGTAAATGATAAAAGAAATAATTTATGAAGTGTGAATGCTAGCAAGTGCATAAGTTTGATCAATGATAGTTCCAATCACTTTTTCTAGCATCATTATATATCATAACAATAGCTCAACTCATAAAATTTCTCATGACTAAGTAACAAGCTATTCACATGTTAAAGTATAGATTATAAACTTTCTTGAAAAACTAACAAACCATGCTCTTAGTCATCAAACAATTGCAATTCATCTTATTTTCGGGAAGGGTCTATGTAAGAGCTTTGATTCAGCAAACTCCACATACTCAACTATCATTTAATCTTTCACAATTGCTAACACTCATGTGATATTTATGGGTTCAAAGTTTTAATCGGACACAGAGAAAGATAGGGGCTTATAGTTTTGCCTCCCAAGCTTTTACCTCAAGGGTAATGTCAACAATAATAATTTATGAAAACCTACATCCAAGTGGATATATATATCCGGATCGCTCCAACACAAAGTGCTTGCCAGAGGAAAAAGTGTAAAAAGGAAAGGTGATGAGCACCATGACTCTTGTATAAGGGTGGAAGATAAAAAGTAAAAGATAAGCCCTTCGCAAAGGGAAGCTGAGGTTGTCATGTGCTTTTATGGTTGGATGCACAAAAACTTAATGCAAAAGAACGTCACTTTATATTGCCACTTATGATAGGGACCTTTATTATGCAGTCCGTCGCTTTTATTTCTTCCATATCACAAGCTCGTATAAAGCTTATTTTCTCCACACTAATAGACCATACATATTTAGGGAGCAATTTTTATTGCTTGCAACAATGACAACTTTTATATATTTATGATTTTTTCCAAAATGAAGAACATTTTTTGAATTAATGAACATTTTGAACTATTTGCAAACATTTCTCAAAATTGTGAACATTTTTTAAAACAATTTTCTTCAATCATACATTTCTAGAATAAACGAATATTTTTATGGAAATTGGTGGAATGTTTTTTGAAATTCACATTTTAACGAACATTTTCTGAATCAGCAAACATTCTTTAAATGAATAAACTATTTTGTAAGTCACGAAGAGTTTTGGAGTTTTTAGGATATTTTTCCATTCATGGAGATTTTTTTAATTAGCAAAATTTTGTTTGATTTCATTAACATTTTTTAGCACACGAACTTTTTAAAAAATCATGAACATTTTTTGATTTCCCAAACATTTGTTTTCAAAATTTTGAACATTTTACGAGTAAACAAACATTTTTTTACAAAGTCAAGAACATTTTTAGAATCCATAAACATTTTATGTCTTTTAAATATTTTATTTCAAAATTCTCCTATTTTTTCAGTTTTCTGATTTTTTTCAAGCCCTAAATCATTTAGAGTAGAACAAAACGAAAATGGAAAAGAAAAGTAAAAAAATAAAAACGAAATTTAAAAACGGGCCGCTCAAACATGGGCTAGCCTAAACGGGTGCGTTACATCTCTCCCAGCATACAGAGTGAAGTATAGGAGGTCCGTACTGCATGGAACGGCCCATGCGGGGGATGCTCTTTCTGAAACGTTTGTTTATCACTTGTGGCATTGATGGGTACTATTTTGCAACTTTGTGGGAATTTTTGTGATGTACCGCCAGAAGCAATATCCCCTTTGTTATTACAAGCAAATATGCCTTGCAACGTGAGATTATGTAGGTGTGGTAGATATAGAAAAAAAGTTTGAATCAAATGCCAGGATGAGATAAGGACTTTTAAAATGTCATTTCACAAACTATATCTAAGTGATGTCATGATGAAATAAGATACTTCTAAAAAGTCATTTGAAAAACAAAAATGTAATGGTCTGATCACGATTTGATTTCCTAAGGCGCCACAACGAAATATTTTTTGGCTGAGCAAACTGCATTGATGGACCCTGCCTAATCTAGATTGATGAATGATGTTTCTCATCTTGACCTCGCGTAGCGTTGTTTACCATAACTAGTATCGTGGTACCAGAATAAATATAGCTGTGTATGAAGACAAAATAGACATTTAGTCATTAAACAATAGGAGAAGTGCTTAGCGTTGGGTTCAATCTTGCGGTGTAATTTCCTAGTGACAGTAGGGACAGCAAGGCTCGTATTGTATTGTTGCCATCAAGGATAAAAAGATGGGGTTTTGATCATACTGCTTGAGTTAATTCCTCTACATCATGTCATCTTACTTAATGCATTACTCCGTTCTTTATGAACTTAATACTCTAGATGCATGCTGGATAGCGGTCGATGTGTGGAGCAATAGTAGTGGATGCAGAATAGTTTCGGTCTACTTGATACGACGTGATTTGGTGTCTTAAAAGAACTAGCAACCTCCATTACAAAGGAAGTTGCGTTACGCGGTCCAACCCGGCGTGCGCCGCTCAGTCGCTGACGTCAAGAAGGCTTCGGCTGATACCACAACGTCGAGTGCCCATAACTGTTCCCGCGTAGTTGGTTAGTGCGTATAGGCCAGTGGCCAGACTAAGATCAAATACCAAGATCTCGTTAAGCGTGTTAATTGATGTAACCGTGGACGCCGACCAGGGCTAGACCCACCTCTCTCCTAGGTGGTCTCAACCTGCCCTGTCGTTCTGCCACAAAGTAACAGTCGGGGGTCGTCGGGAACCCAGGCCCACCACTACCGGGATGGAACCACCCGTCCTTTCAGCCCCCACATCGGAATCACTTGCGGGACGAGACGACTTGACTTTAGTCAATATGTATGTAATTATATACCCGTGATCACCTCCCGAGTGATCATGGCCCAGTAGTATAGCATGGCAGACAGACAAGAATGTAGGGCCACTAATGGAATACTAGCATCCTATACTAAGCATTTAGGATTGCAGGTAAGGGTAACAACTGTAGCAACAATGACACGCTATGCAGCAGAATAGGATTAACCGAAAGCAGTAACATGCTATAGTACTCTAATGCAAGCGGTAGAGAGAAGGAATATGCGATATCGGGTGATCAAGGGGGGGGGGGCTTGCCTAGTTTGTGACGCCCCCGATTTAATCGTACACTAATTATACAAGCAAACGTGTATGATCAAGATCAGGGACTCACGGGAAGATATCACAACACAACTCTACAAATAAAAATAAGTCATACAAGCATCATATTACAAGCCAGGGGCCTCGAGGGCTCGAATACAAGAGCTCGATCATAGACGAGTCAGCGGAAGCAACAATATCTGAGTACAGACATAAGTTAAACAAGTTTGCCTTAAGAAGGCTAGCACAAACTGGGATACAGATCGAAAGAGGCGCAGGCCTCCTGCCTGGGATCCTCCTAACTACTCCTGGTCGTCGTCAGCGGGCATCACGTAGTAGTAGGCACCTCCGGTGTAGTAGGAGTCGTCGTCGACGGTGGCGTCTGGATCCTGGGCTCCAACATCTGGTTGCGACAACCAGGAAGAAGGAAAAGGGGGAAAGGAGAGAGAAAGCAACCGTGAGTACTCATCCAAAGTACTCGCAAGCAAGGAGCTACACTACATATGTATGCATTGGTATCAACTGGAATAAGGTTATCATAGGTGGACTGAACTGCAGAATGCCGGAATAAGAGGGGGATAGCTAGTCCTTTCGATGACTACGCTTCTGGCAGCCTCCGTCTTGCAGCATGTAGAAGAGATTTAGACTGAAGTCCTCCAAGTAGCATCGCATAGCATAATCCTAACCGATGATCCTCCCCTCGTCGCCCTGTGAGAGAGCGATCACCGGTTGTATCTGGCACTTGGAAGGGTGTGTTTTATTAAGTATGCGGTTCTAGTTGTCATAAGGTCAAGGTACAACTCCAAATCGTCCTGTTACCGAAGATCACGGCTATTTGAATAGATTAACTTCCCTGCAGGGGTGCACCACATTCCCCAACACGCTCGATCCCATTTGGCCGGACACACTTTCCTGGGTCATGCCCGACCTCGGAAGATCAACACGTCGCAGCCCCACCTAGGCACAACAGAGAGGTCAGCACGCTAGTCTAAACCTATGCGCACAGGGGTCTGGGCCCATCGCCCTTAGCACACCTGCACGTTGCGAACGCGGCCGAAAGCAGACCTAGCCTAGTGGCCTTCCAGTCCAATCCGGCGCGCGCCACTCAGTCGCTGACGTCACGAAGGCTTCGGCTGATACCACGACGCCGGGATACCCATAACTAATCCCGCGTAGATGGTTAGTGCGTATAGACCAAATGGCCAGACTCAGATCAAATACCCAGATCTCGTTAAGCGTATTAAGTATCCGCGAACGCCGACCAGGGCCAGGCCCACCTCTCTCCTAGGTGGTCAGAACCTGCCCTGCCGCTCCGCCTCAAAACTCCACTCGCGGGTGCTCCTCAAGCCGACCCGTCTTTAGTCACCACATGTATCATGTATAAAGTATATAGTATATACCCGTGATCAACTCCCGAGTGATCACGGCCCGATAGTATAGCATGGCAGACGGACAAGGATGTAGGGCCACTAATGATAAACTAGCATCCTATACTAAGCATTAGGATTGCAGGTAAAGGTAACAACAGTAGTAGCAAGGACATGCTATGCATCAGTATAGGATTAACGGGAAGCAGTAACATGCTACGCTACTCTAATGCAAGCAGTATAGAGAAGAGTAGGCGATATCTGGTGATCAAAGGGGGGGGGGGCTTGCCTGGTTGCTCTGGCAAGAGAGAGGGATCGTCAACTCCGTAGTCATACTGGGTAGCAGCGGCGTCGGTCTCGGTGTCTAGCGAGAGAAGAGGGGGGAGAAACAATAAATATTTAAGCAAACAGATGCATAGCGATGCATGACATGACAAGTAGCGGTGCTAGGGGTGCCCTATCGCGGTATGAGGTGATACCGGTGAAGGGGGGAAACATCCGGGAAAGTATCCCCGGTGTTTCGCGTTTTCGCACAGATGAAACAGAGGGGGAAAGTTGTGTGTTCGCTATGCTAGGGATGCGTGGCGGATAAACGGGCTGCGCATTCAAATTCGTCTCGTCATTCTGAGCAACTTTCATGTACAAAGTTTTTCCATCCGAGCTACGGTTTATTTTATATTAATTTTAAAAGATTTAAACCATTTTTAGGATTTATTTATTTAATTTAATCAACGTTATCCAGAATAGTGTCTGCTGACGTCATCATGACGTCAGCATGACGTCAGCAGTCAACAGAGGTGTTGACTGGGTCGCTGACGTGTGGGTCCCACTGGTCATAGACTGTTTAGCCTAATCACTGTTTAACTAATCTAACTACTGTTTAATTAAATTAATTAGTTAGTTAGGTTAATCTAATTATGATTAATTAACTTAATTATTTCCTTAATTAAATAATTAATTTTATTATTATTATTATTTTAATTATTTTTATTATTAATTCTCTTTTTTTTAAAAACGTTCTGTGGCGGTGGGGGCCCTTGTCAATGGCCCATAGGCCTATCGGGTCGGGCGTGCAGGCGACGGGCGCCACCCGAATGGGCACACGCCCATGGGCGGGCAGATCCGGCGCAGCGCCGGAGCAGGGGGAGGCCGGTGGCCACGGCGCTCCATCGGCACCCTGCGGCGGCAGCAGGCGAGCAGGGGCCGCGGCGCTGAGCAGTAGTAGCATTAGGCAGCAGAAGTGAAGCGGCGACGAGCATCAGCGGCGGCTCGTAAGCTGAGCGGGGAGAGGCGGCAGCAACAGCGCAGCGCAGTGGGGCGAGCAGGGCGGGCACCAATAGGCGCGGGGCACGCCGGGCGCGGCGAGGCCACGGCGGCGTCAGCAGAGCCGCGGGGAGGAGGCTCGCGGGGCGTGCGCGGGGTGGAGGGGGCTCGGCCCGGCGAGCGGTGGGCAGCGGCAGCAGAGCAGAAGCGGGGGCGGCGCGGGGCAAGGTCGCGGTGGGCAGCGGCAGCAGCGCTGCGGTGCGCGGCGAGCACGAGGCCACGGCACGGGGCGGCGAGCGGCCCGGAGCGTGAGCTCCGGCACGCGGGCGCAGCCGAGCTGCGCGGCCGGCGAACGGAGATGGAGGAGGGGCGCAGCGACAGGGGTAGGAGGAGGGCGGAGGCCATGGCCTCATCGGGGGAGCGTAGGGGACGGGGCAGCGGGGGTTGAGGGGGAGGTCGGGGACGAGCGGTGGAGAGGAAGCAGGCCGACGGGGGCGTTCGGCGAGGCGGCGTGTGATCCTGGTGGCGGCGGGCGACGAGTGCCCCCTCCCTCGATCCCGATCCAGTCAGGGGAGAGGGGGAGATATTTTTGGGGAGTGGGGGGGGAGTGGGGATCAGGTGAGGGTTAGGGTTACGGGTGGGAGGCCTAGTAGGCCAGGGGCGTGGGTGGCTGGTTGGGCCGGCCAGGCAGCCTGGTGGCTGGCTGGGCCGAAGCCTAGCGAGGGAGGGGGGTTGTTCTCCTTTTTTTATTTTGTTTTCTCTTTTTATCTTTTCTTTTATTTATTTTCTTGTACTGTTTTGGCTAATTGTTTGGGCACCAAATGAGTTTTGTAAAATATGAGAGTTGGCCCAAAATTCACAACACAATATATCCTACCACCAAAAACTAGTTTGGGGTAATTATAATTTCATATTTATTTTTTTATTAATAAAAAGGTTAGTAAATATTGTTTTCAGCCACTGTTTGAGGTTGTTTAAGTCACTTATCAAATTTCAATAATGTTGCTTACAATTTTATCATAGCCTCTGATTTATCTACTATTTATTGAACATTTTAGTTTTAATATTTGAAAAACTTTTATTGTTTGCTTGATTTTGATTTTGAATTTGAATCGGTTTCGAACTAACGCGAGATTACTAACAGTAATCAAGGTGACGTGGCATCATTAGCAGAGGTTCACTGTAGCCTAATTATCTGGGCGTCACATAGTTGCTCTGGCAGGAAGGAGGGGTCGTCAACACCGCAGTCGATCGGGGCAGCAGGGACGGCAGTCTCGTAGTCTACCGGAGAGAAGAGGAGGTGAAACAATAAATATAATGCAAACATAAGCATGACGGCGCATGACATGACAATGAGCGGTGTTAGGTGTTCCCTAACGCGGTAGTAGGTGATACTGGCTAAGGGGGGACACATCCAGAAATGACATTAGTTGTTGAAAGTTTTACCTGGCGCAATACTAGATAAGTATGACCTGTGAAATCTTTCGGGTTCACACAGATTAGGGAAGGCGTTGGTTTAACCCATCGGGGCATCTTAGGAACATATACCACAAACTTCAGAGTAAATAATACAAGCTCGAAAGTAGAGTATGGTTATCAAACCAGAGGATACAATTTACCAAAGGCATTATATACCCATGGAAATGTTCACTAGGTTATTGAATATGAAGGACACTGTCGGATAACAATCCAACAAGGGGTCTTGTGGTCTACAACGGAGCTGATGTGAGTATCGGTACTCTATCAGAGGAAGAATGACCGAAAGGGCATCAGATTATAGAAACAAATGACTAATTCAAAGCTCAAATGCAAAGGAATTATCATTTCCAAATCAAGAGATCAAAACCCAACAGTCTGGTTAAGAATGGATAAGTTGAATAGACTTAGGGGTACAATCGACGGCAATTTGATTGGTCGATAACCAACTCATGTTCAAAATGACATATGAGCCGGAAAGATAATTTAAAAGGATCAACTGATGATTGCATGCATTCGTACTTATGTTGAATCAATAGGATCAAAATGACGGTGCCAAAGGAGACTAATGAATATTGCCAGACATATGGGAAGCATCCATAATGCAAGCAGACAAGTATTTGCAGAGCAATAAAGCTGCTGAAGATTTTCCGAGGATCGAATAGTATTTCGAAGACTTTTGTGAAACACCTGAACAACTAGGGATGAGCGGATACTCGGTAAGCGTGAGGGCAAAGAACTGCAAGGCAGTAGGCATAAAGTATTCTCGGAACAATAGAGAGAATTTCGAGGTATCTTATAATAACAAGATCAGCGGGGAATGATTGTATGAATGGCAAGTTGATGACCCACAAGTATAGGAGATCAATTGTAGCTCTTTTCGATAAGTAAGAGTGTCGAACCCAATGAGGAGCAGAAGGAAATGACAAGTGGTTTTCAGCAAGGTAATGTCTGCAAGTGCTGAAATTGTAAGTAGCAGAGTAGTTTGATAGCAAGATAATTTGTAACGAGCAAGTAACGGTAGTAGTAACAAAAGTGCAGCAAGGTAGCCCAATCCTTTTGAGGCAAAGGACATGCCAAAATGGTCTCTTATGATAAGCAAAGCGTTCTTGAGGGTACACGGGAATTTCATCTAGTCACTTTCATCATGTTGGTTCGATTAGTGTTCGCTACTTTGATAATTTGATATGTGGGTGGACCGGTGCTTAGGTGTTGTTCTTACTTGAACAAACATCCTACTTATGATTAACCCTCCCGCAAGCATCCACAACTATGAGAAAAGTATTAAGAATAAATTCTAACCATAGCATTAAACTTTGGGATCCAATCGGTCCCTTACGGAATAACGCATAAACTGGGGTTTAAGTTTCTGTCACTCTCGCAACCCACCATCTAATTGCTACTCCACAATGCATTCTCTTAGGCCCAAATATGGTGAAGTGTCACGTAGTCGACGTTCACATGACACCACACTAAGGGAATCACAACATACATACTATCAAAATATCGAACACATATCAAGTTCACATGATTACTTGCAACATGATTTCTCCCGTGACCTCAAGAACAAAGGTAACTACTCACAAATGATAAACATGCTCATGATCAGAGGAGTATTAAATAGCATATTGGATCTGAACATATAATCTTCCACCAAATAAACCATATAGTAATCAACTACAAGATGTAATCAACACTACTAGTCACCCACAAGCACCAATCTATAGTTCCGGTAACAAGATTAAACACAAGAGATGAACTAGGGTTTGAGATGAGATGGTGATTTTGAAGATGTTGATGGAGATTGCCCTCCCCAAGATGGGAGAGTTGTTGGTGATGATGAGGACGATGATTTCCCCCTCTGGGAGGGAAGTTCCCCCGGCGGAATCGCTCCGCCGGAGGGCAAAAGTGCTCCTGCCCAAGTTCCGCCTCGAGGCGGCGGCGCTTCGTACCGAAAGTCCTCCCCTTATTTTTTCTAGGTCAAAATGACCTATTGTTGGGGAACACAGTAATTTCAAAAAAATTCCTACGCACATGCAAGATCCATCTAGGTGATGCATAACAACGAGAGGGGAGAGTGTTGTCCACGTACCCTCGTAGACCGAAAGGGAAGCGTTATGACAAAGCGGTTGATGTAGTCGTACGTCTTCATGATCTGACCGATCCTAGTACCGAAAGTACGGCACCTCCACGATATGACCGAGGTGGAAATCTGTGGAGGGGGGTGAGGGAGTCCTAGACTAAGGGGTCCTCGGGCGTCCGGCCTGTTATCCATGGGCCGGACTGATGGGCTGTGAAGACATGAAGACTGAAGACCGTACCTGTGTCCGGATTGGACTCTCCTTGGCGTGGAAGGCAAGCTTGGCGATCGACTATGAAGATTCCCTTTGATGTAACCGACTCTATGTAACCCTAGATCCCTCCGGTATCTATTTAAACCGGAGGGCGTAGTCCGGAAAGGATATACTCAATACCATAGTCATACAGGCTAGACTTCTAGGGTTTTAGCCATTACGATCTCGTGGTAGATCAACTCTAGTATTACTCATATTCATCAAGATCAATCAAGCAGGAAGTAGGGTATTAACATCGTGTCCCCTGTCTGCTGTTACCATCGACCTTAGACGCACAGTTCGGGACCCCCTACCCGAGATCCGCCGGTTTTGACACCGACATTGGTGCTTTCATTGAGAGTTCCGCTGTGACATCGACGAAAGGTTAGATGGATCGCCTTTTCCTTAAAGACAACATCACCTCCGAAGGAGTTCTGACCCTAGGACAAACCCTCCGACTGGGCGGATTTACTATGATCGCCCGTTCGGCCGTTGAGCCGACGATGACCTCTCGGGCCATCGAAAACCCCCTTCGCATCGACTCCGAACACTCCAAGCAGATGGATCCGGTAGAGTTTTCGTCCTTAAACGAACTCCTAGATCGCATCGCCGCTTTGGGAATCGCTATAGATTACGACCGGATCGGGCTTAAAACCGATCAAGGAGAAACCAAAACTCCACCGGTCACCCATCAGATAGCGGTAGTCGAGTAGCAGGACGGCGAGTCTTCTTCTATATCAAAGACGGACTATGTCTAGATCGTCGATCTGGAAGAACCGGATACCCACCAGTGAAAGGAGGCGACCAGCCCTCTGAACATAGAATCGGACGGCAGTCCTAAACAATCAGAAGATACTCTGGAACCCGAACTGTTGAGTCTAGAAGTCCATCAGACTCCGGGTAATTGGTCGGGTCGGGGTTCAGATTTAATTCCACCCACCCACCCGGACATAGACGCTCTCATGAGCATCAAACAACAGTCTCAAGAAATGGTCGACCACTTCCGGGGCAGATTCCTCCTTGTCAAAGATAAGGTAAAAGATTGCCGCGATGAGGATGCAATAGTAGCGTTCTGCATCAACTGCGCGGACGAAAGTATCCTTAACGCCATCAATCGCCGTCGCATACTAAAGTTCGCCGACTTAGCAAATATCGTACAAAAGTACAACGCAATGGAAAGCGCCCAGAAAACTCAGGCAGCTTGCTGGCAACCATCAACCCCAACTCAACTCCTCCTACAGGTGAAGAGGATGCACCCCCGTGGCACGCCCAGCCCAACAGTCAAGAAACATAAACCCATTACGCGGTACGACACCGTTCTGGAGGGATGGCTCGATGGCCCATGCAAAATACACATGACGCCAGATACCGTGGCAACCCACAGCCTTAGAGCATGTTGGATACTCCGGCAGGTAGCCAAGAGCGGCGAGGACATACTTATCAAGGACACCCCAGAACAGCACCCTCCAGAAAACAACGACGCAAGAGTATTAACGGTCTTCGAGACATTTGCTTCAAACAACAGGCGCAAAAGGGCACTTCGCGACATCGCCGAAGTCTACCAAATCGCCGCAATAAACCCTTGGAATGACACGGCTATAACATTTAACGCCGGTGACGAACCGAGGTACAGGACAGTCCAAGTGCCAGCCGCATTAGTCCTCAGTCCTATTGTGGACGGGTTTCGACTTACTAAGGTACTCATGGACGGCGGCGGCGGACTAAATCTCATTTATGAGGACACACTACGCAAAATGGAAATAGACAGGAGCCGCATCAAGCAAAGTAGCAAAACCTTCCGAGGAATCATTCCCAGTCGGGAGGCACGGTGCGCGGGCAAAATCACACTTGACATGGTGTTTGGCACGCCGGAGAATTATCGGTCCGAAGAAATCACTTCCCAAGTGGCCCCTTTCAGCAGCGGATACCACGCCCTATTGGGGCGGGATGCTTTTACACGCTTCCAAGCTATACCTCATTACGGGTACATGAAGCTCAAAATGCCAGGACCAAACGGTATAATCACTCTCGTCAGTGATCCGGACATAACACTCCGCGCTGAAAACAAAACCGTATCCCTGGCCCTTGAGGCGCTATCCGAAGCTCTCGTGGCCGAAGAATTAACCGCACTACGCTCTACGGTGGACAGGGACAACGTAATCCTTGACAAACGACCCAAATCCACCTCCTTCAAACCAGCAGAAGAAATAGTCAAATTCCAGGTCAACCCAACGGACCCCAAGAAGACAACATCTATCGGAGCACAACTGAACCCAACAGTTGACGCCGCACTACGAGAATTCCTGCGCGAAAACTGGGACATATTCGCCTGGCACCCTTCAGATATGCCAGGGATCCCACGCAAGCTGGCCGAACATAGCCTCAATATATTAAAAGGATTTAAACCGGTCAAGCAAACATTGCGGCGTTTTTCTAAACCCAAGCTACAAGCCATGGGGGAGGAACTGGCCAAGCTTATCGAAGCCGGATTCATTAGAGAAATCAAACATCCGGATTGGCTGGCAAACCTGGTGATGGTACCAAAGAAGGACAAATCCTGGCGCCTGTGTGTCGATTTCAAAGACCTCAACAAGGCTTGCCCTAAGGATCCCTTCCCCCTCCCCCGCATTGATCAAATCATTGACGCCACCGCAGGACACGATTCACTGTGTTTCCTCGATGCATATTCCGGATACCATCAAATCAAACTGAAGGAGTCCGATCAAGCTGCAACAACATTCATTACCCCATATGGGCCATTCTGCTTCAACACCATACCCTTCGGGCTCAAGAACGCCGGAGCCACATACCAACGCATGATTCAAACATGCCTCGAGAAACAAATCGGCAAGACAATTGAAGCTTACGTGGACGATGTTGTCATCAAAACTAGGCACGTTGAAACACTAATAGACGATTTACGTCACACATTCAACAACCTCCGCGCGTACGACATTAAGCTCAATCTGGAAAAGTGTGTGTTCGGCGTCCCCGCCGGAAAACTGCCGGCTTCATCGTTTCCAATAGAGGAATTGAAGCAAATCCAGCCAAAATCCGAGTTCTGTCACAATTGGCTACGCCAACAGACCTTAAACAAGTCCAAAAGCTCGCTGGTTGCGTGGCAGCTTTAAGCCGCTTTATCTCCAGATTGGGGGAAAAGGCGCTGCCACTTTATCGCCTTCTTCGGCGCACCGATAACTTCGAGTGGATAGACGCGGCGACGGCCAGATTGGAAGAAATAAAAGCCCTTCTGGCAAGCAACCCAATCCTGGCCGCGCCAAACGTCAGCGAACCAATGCTCCTATATATATCGGCAACACACCAGGTGGTGAGCACCGTACTCGTCGTTGAGCGAGAACAGGACGGACACAAATTTCCGCTCCAAAAGCCTGTATACTACGTATCCACCATCCTCACACCATGCAAACCCCGGTACCCCCACTATCAAAAGATAGCATACGCAGTCTTCATGGCATCTCAAAAGTTACGACACTACTTTCAGGAGTGTTCGATCATGGTGGCTTCTGAAGTGCCCCTCAATGATATAATAAACAACCGGGACGCCACCGGACGGATTTCCAAATGGGCCATTGAGCTCCTTCCGTTCGACATCACGTACAAACCACGTCGAGCCATTAAATCCCAAGTACTGACCGACTTCATCGCCGAATGGACAGAGGCCGAACTCCCTAAAGAGTACGACGCGTATTCCAACTGGGTCATGCATTTTGATGGCTCCAAAATGTTGGCGGGGCTAGGAGAGGGCGTCGTATTAATGTCCCCCATAGGAGATATCGTCCAATACGTACTCCAAATATTATACACAGACTCCAACAACGCAGCAGAATACGAGGCCTTGTTACATGGCCTTCGGATGGCCGTATCAATGGGCATACAACGCCTGGAGGTGCGCGGGACTCAAACCTCGCAATATCCCAAATTAATGGAGACTTTGATGCCAAAGATCCATAGATGGCAGCTTATCGCAATGCCGTCTTAAAGATGTCGGCTCGGTTCGAGGGGCTCGAATTTCATCACGTCGCCCGCGAAAGTAATCATGCGGCAGACGTCCTTGCTCGCATCGGTGGTCAGAGCGACCCTGTCCCACCTAACATCTTCCTGGAAAGGCTCTTTAGGCCATCCATGGTGTGGCAAGGGGGAGACAGCAACGACAGTCCCGTCTCGAACACAAACATAGACGGCGAACACACCGATATCACCGGAGGCTCACCCACTGAAATGACACCATCGGCCCACCTCATCATGGCAGTCATTACCCCGTGGACCGAACCATTCTTGGCCTACCTTAATAGGAAGGAGCTCCTAGAAGATCAGAACGAGGCTCACCGCATTGTCCAGCGTTCGAAGGCCTATAAAGTTCACGAAGGAGAGCTCTACAAGAAAAGTACTACCGGAGTCCTTCAAAGGTGTATCTCCGAGGAGGAGGGGCGGCAACTTTTGGCAGAAATTCACGCTGGTCTTGGCGGGCACCACGCCGCAGCCCGGGCACTTGTCAGCAAGGCCTTCCGTACATGATTTTATTGGCCTACGGCCCGAGCAGACGCACAAGACCTCGTCCAGGGTTGCGTTGGATGCCAACTCTTCGCCAACCAAAACCATATGCCCCCAACCGCCCTACAAACAATCCCCATTACATGGCCCTTTGCGGTTTGGGGCTTGGACATGGTTGGACCCCTTAAAGGGGGAAGCCATAAGAAAAAAAATCTGCTGGTCATGTTGGATAAATTCACCAATTGGATAGAGGCTAGACCAGTTAAAACGGCCGAGTCCGGACCAGTGATTGCATTTATATCCGATGTGGTGCACCGTTATGGTGTCCCGCACAGCATCATCACAGACAACGGTTCCAATTTCACAGCTGATGAGGTGAAAACCTGGTGTGCTAATCTGGGCATTAAGCTCGATTACGCCTCTGTCTACCACCCGCAAACAAACGGTCAAGTTGAGCGAGCCAATGGTCTTATTATGAGCGGCATTAAACCCAGACTAGTCTGGTCTTTGAAAGAGTCGGACAAGCACTGGGTTGAGGAGCTCGACTCCGTACTCTGGGGGCTGCGGATCACGCCTAACCGCACTACCGGATACACACCCTTTTTTATGGTGTACGGGCAGAGGCTGTGTTACCTTGCGATATTATTCATGACTCACCCAGAGTCCGTATGTACGAAGAGAGAGAAGCCGATCTAGATCGGCAGGACATCCTAGATGCCCTGGAGGAGGAGCGCGACGTCGCAAAAGCCCGTTCCGCATTTTGTCAACAGCAGGCCCGAAGATATCAAAGCAGAGAAGTACGAGCCAAGACCTATAATATTGGCGAACTAGTTCTACGCTTGCCAGAGAAGAAAAAGGACAAACTCAAGCCCAAGTGGGAGGGTCCCTTCATCATCGACGAAGTTCTCACCGGAGGAGCGTACCGCCTGTGTGATGCCTCAGACAATCGCTTAGAGCCGAACCCATGGAACGCGGCCAGACTCCAAAGATTCTACGCCTAGCGCCGAAATCTTTGTTCGTCCCCTTCTCCCTACTATATACCCTATTTTCTCTCTTTTTCCTTTTTTGCTTTCCTTTGCTCTCTAGCCTTAAAGCTTTTGCGCGGCTCAACCGCGCAATTGTGATGTACACATCTTTAAATATGTATGTCCATCATACCTGGGGGCTTCTTGGACAGAAGCTTTTTATTATTATTTCTTGAGCATCAAGCTCTTCGCATATGAGTTTTTCTGTATGTACCTTTTCTTCGCCACTATATGCATCGATATGACTTAAGTTTTGGCCAAGCTGGGTTGCCTGGCTCCTGTGCTTATGCCCTACGTTCCCGTTAGTTCGGCTAGGGCATAAAGGGAGCACCTCTGCGATTGTTACTGCCGGGTCATCCGGATGTGTACCTTTGACTGGGTGAAGCCGAAAGCTAGCGTTCTTAAGGGAATATTCGGTCGGTGAATTAAAGATGTTTTTTACACTCACTCCATTGTGAACCCCCAGAAGCTATACATACTGTGATTTTCACATCACAATTCGGACATGTACATTAATACATGCACACCCAGGGAAAGGAACCCTTAACAGACCTATTCTCTCTGGAAGATGTTTCATATGATTTTAATGTAATATAACATAACTAGCAGGATACAACTTTTCTATTCAAGCAACTATGACCCCTACGCCTAGTTTTCCAGGCATACCCCGGTCTATTCGGCCGTGAGGGAATTCGGAAACACTCCGCACCCTCGGGTCCAGAGGTTGAAGCGAAAAGGTCTACCATGACAAATGTTATACAATTCAGCTAGAATTACACAGGGTAAGGAAAGTACATAGTCACTTGGACTCAAACACTTCCTCCTCTACACCATCCAACAGGGAGTCTAACTTACTATCCTATTGGGAATATTTGGCGGCCACCTCTACTTGGTCATATACTAAACTAACAGGAATTTCTTCCCCATTTGACCCTAGCGGTCCTACCCGGGCCATGTGATTAGGATACAGCTTGGTATATCGCGTTTTCACCATGGCCCAGGCCTCTCGCGCAGCCTCCCGGCAGGCCGATATTTTCCATAGTCGGATACGTTGCCACGCTCCCTTGAACAGCTCTACAAGCTGCTCCATACTTCCTGGAGGGGAGGCGGATGGCCATAAAGCCTTGGCAACACTCCGCATGGCCAATCCAGCATGCTCGTGCACTTGCGACAACCCTTGCAGCAGATCACATGATGATCTAGACACCTCCTCTTCAGGACGGCCCATCAATATACCTACAATCATAACTATATCAGTTTCATCTATTTCCGAACAACTTTAAAAGTAGTTCAGACACATATTGAATATGCCGCCCTATAGCTTCTTGTTCTCCTTCACGGAATCGGCTAGCTGGGCCCACACATCCTTCAGCTCTTCGCCCAGCTGGGTCTTGCAATCCTGGAGTTGATTTTTCTCAACAATAGCCTCCTTCAGCACACGTTCGCCAGCATCATGTACCTTTTGGCTTCTTGTTCGTTCGCTTGCGTGACTTCCTGCGCCTCCTTAAGTTCCTCTGACAATTATGTCATGGTATAGGCAACACTGTTAGCATTAATGGCATATAATAATGTTTTCTCGATGGAGGGGAATATTACCAGGTGACACCTTCTTGGACTTTTTCAGTTCGGCGGTAGCAGCATTTAGCTGCGTCCGACACTGCTCCAGCTCTTGGGTTAGCAAGTTGTTATTCTCTGTAAGAACCTGGTCATACAACGATCCTTAAATCAGTTGTACCAACTGCTTGCAGTCCCGGGGGCTACTGGCATACGGCTATCCTATTCGGATAAAGAAAACTTACCTGCACATTTGTTAAATGCTGCTTTGTGGCTCTACTAAGCCCGCTTCGAGTAGCTCGGATGTATGCATTAGCCGAGCTGAAGGCATTGAATGCCTCTTCCGAGAATTCAGGGTCTCGTAAAATAGCCCTGAAGCGCCGATGATTCATGGCGCTCTCTACTTCCGAGTTGGTAACGGACATATCTTCCGAACCCTCGGCCGAAGGACAGTCCGGCGTTGCTCTCATGTCGGCTCCCGTTTCTCCGGCGGGATCAAAATCCCGGTTGTCGGGAGTACGGCTGGCCGGACCCCCGGACATAGTTCGGCGAACCTTTTTCCTGGTACAAGACAAATGTACAAGTTACAGTTGGATGTGACTACTAATTGGGATACCTTCAAATCCTTACCTCTTCGATGAGGGACCGGTCGTGTCCTCACCGACCTTCCTTTTAGAGGCCTTGCTCGGCGCTGGAGCTGCTCTCTTTGGAGTCGCCGCCGGAGTAGCATGACGAGCCGAACGCCTCCCCTTTGGAGCACGAGGTAGTGTGGTGGGTGAGGCGGTGCGAGGAAACTCTTTCGTGAAGGATTTTTTCTTGATGACTTACGTGGGAACATTACTAGGGAAAACGTTATACACAGAACTTTAGCAGTAGCGCTTGTTAAAACAGCACGCTACTGCTATACAGCAGTAGCGTGTGCAAAATAAGCGCGCTGCAGATGGACATATATCAGTAGCGCCTCTCACAGAAAACTCGCTACTACTAAAATTCCAATCACTTAGCCGATGGGCTACACATAGCAGTAGCGATCTTCCAGAAACCGCGCTACCGCTAATATACTTATAGCAGGGCGTTTATGCTTAAAGCGCTACTGCTAACGAAAATAAAATAAAATGAAAAATGAATAGAAAAGTTAATGAAAATGAAAGAAATAGAAAAAGGAGAAAGGAAAAATATAAAATGTAAATAAAAATAAAAAAGGGAAAAAAATGAGGAAGACATAGCAGTAGCGCGTTCTCTGAAACGCGCTATAGCTAACTTAGCTATAACACATTTTCTGTAACGCGCTACCGTTACCTTTGACTTAACAAAAAACGGTTTCCCCCCGGCCACCACTTCTCCCCCAAATCATTCCCTCGCCCGCTTCGCCGCCGTCTCCCCCACTTCGCCGTCGCCCCTACTTCGCCGCCATCTCCTGCCGGCGTCGACGCCGCGCTCATCCTCACGGCCGCCGCCCGAGGCCGCCCAGCCTCACCGCCGCCGCCTCTCGTGCTGCCCTCGACCTCACCGCCGCCTCCCTCGACCTCACCGCCACCGCCCTCGACCTCATCGTCGCCTCCCTCGACCTCACCGCCGCCGCCCTCGACCTCATCGCCCCCGAGCCCGCCAGGACCGCCGCGTCCTGATCCTGAGCCTGCCCTCGCCGCCCCTACCTCCATCGCCGAGCACCTCCCCGCCACCGTCTCTCCCCTCTCTGTAAGCCTCCACCCATCCTTTTTAGTTAATAGATGTTAATGTTAAGTAGTAGATAATGTTGATGTTTTTTAGTTAGGGTAATAATAGATGTTAAGTAGTAGATAATGTAGATGTTAATTAGTTCAGTAGGGTTTAGTTTTTGAATTAAGTTTGTTTAACTAGATGTTAATTAGCGCAGTAGGGTTTAGTTTAGAGTAAAGTTTAGTTCAGTAGTTAACTAAATATAATCTATATTTGGTTTATGAACTGAGTTCGAGAGAGCATGAGATTTGTGTAGATTTTCTTGAAGTGTCAAACGCTAGGACATGCAAATTTGAAGTGGTCAGGATATATGAAAATTCCTCAATTGTGTTTGCCCATGTTTCGATTGTGCCCAAGTGGCCTTTTGTTGTTTCCAGGGAATGAAGCTGAGTGGCCTATGTTTTGCCGGAATGTTGATTCATTTCCGTTCTGGCAAATTTCAGGTTCTCGATTTGTCCACTTTTTAGCAAAGGTCATGCCGAAATTTTCCGTGAATTTCGGCATGGCTTGTGCTACAAACTAGGACATATCGAGTGCCCGGGATTTGCCGCACCGGGAAGGAGTCAATGTTCCTGCAAAACATAGGCCTTTTTTATGCCATTATTCATTTTATTAGGTCTAGAATTAATTGACTAGATTTAATCGTAGGAAACATGGCTAGCAACGATGAAGGACAGGGTTCTGGTTATTGCGACGACGTCTACCTGGCGGTAGACGAATTTTTGAGCCTTGCCGACGATGAACCAATGTTGTTGCTGGGCCCACCGATCGCATCGGGGACTGAGACCGACACGCAAACCGGTGCTGACACTGAGACTGGTGCTGAGACTGAGACCGACGCTGAGACTCAGACCGGCATCGAGACATGCGCTGAGACTAAGGCTGGCGCTGCCTTGGGGAGTGGAGCTGGTGTAGAACCGAAAGCAAAGAGGCAACGGCTTCCTAACAAACTCAGGACTACTTGACTGGTGGTCACGTCGGTGGACGACGGCAATTTTTATCCAACCGCGCCCAAGGAAGCGCGCGCGTGCTACGACAATCAAATAGGCTGCATCATACGGACAATCGCCACCATCAACGATGAGAAACTACAGAAGATAGATAATATGAGGCCCTCCCTCCTAAAGAAGCTGCACCAGATATTCTTGTTCCCGGGCCAGAATGAAAAGGATTATAAAGATCCAGATAAGGACCCGACAATGAAGAAGATAAACAAACATGCCATGTCCAAGTTTAGCGACGCGTTGGCCGCCTAGAAAACAAGGGTGAAAGCAAGGATCGAAAAAAGGAACCCTACTCCGAGATTGTAAAGGATAATCCGACAATCACGGCAGAGCAATTTGAAATATTCAAGGCGGCTTGCGAGGCCGAAGATGCCAAAAAAAAGTCGAAGTACATGAAGGGGCTTCAATAGAGGAACATTGGGTGCCACCACCTCAGAAGCCGTGGTTACAACGAGAAGAGGACGCAGAAGCCGCGAGTCTGGGCATCGCAGACCCCTTGGCGGAGTTCACCGTCCCGCAGGAGCGTGACATCCTCAGGGCCCGGCACCGTTGGGACCTAGTGAAGAAGGTTTTCAAGACGAACGTGCTCACGACGGAGTTCATGAGCCTGCTAGTAATTTTAGTTTTTGATCAATTCGACTACACGTTAGCTAATCATGCATATTTGTAAACGATCCTTGTGCCTTTTGCAGAGAGAGCAGAACAGGATTGCGGCCGAAAGCGACTCGCCGTCTGAGGCGTTGGCGAGGCCCAAGTGGGACACTCCATTCAACCGGACATTGAACATATTGAAACGACTCCCGGTGGATACTCGACCGTCGTATGGACGTGTGCACGGTGTCAGAGACGGCGCCACGTGGAAGAAGTACTACAGTGAGACCACGGAGGAGAGAAAGGAAAGACGGAGGTTAACCGAAGAAAACATCGACAAGAAGGTTGAGATTGCGGTTGAGAAGAAATCATCTCAGACAGTCGCAACAGTGGTAGCTGCCGCAAAACAGATGGTTGTAGATATTTCTACTTCCTTGGTTCCGGCCGTTTTCAATTGGACCAGGCAAAATCCAGAAAAAATGCAGCGGACTTTCCCCTTGCTGTCTTCTTGGGGAGCAGCTTGACTGCACCTGCTCCCGCACCGGCTCCCGCACCGGACGTGCTCGGCGGTGCTTCGTCTTTGGCTGAGCTCGACGCCCTCACGGTATCTGTCACACCGACCCACTTCAATAAATGTATAATCTCCCATTTTCGTTGCCTTTTGGATGTCTCACGTCATAGACTTTTCTTTGCAGGCCGACGAAACCCCGTGCACCATATTGTACACCATCGACGACCAAAAGGTGGACGTGGGGAAGGCGACGATAATGAAGCTGAAGGAACCATTGTTCCACAGCTGGCCGATCCCCTCGAATGTCTTCATGGTTTCCGTGGCCAGTGTCAAACTTGGCCACGAGAATTTGCCTCCTCTGGTACTAGGGGGGATGACCACGAGACCCCGCAGTGGCTTGGTGATTGTTGCAATGGGTGGGTCCTATTGTGGCCAAAGCGTCTGCTTCGTCTGGAGGCGGCCGGGAGCACACCCACGAGCACGCAGCCTCAGCAAGGTATGAACATCAACACCCCACCTACCCAATTAGCGTCGGGTGTCGGGTTGGGTGATAGCGGACGAGGTAAGGAAGAGGCTCCATTAGTCGCTGATGACGTCGCCATGGATGAGGATGAGGATGACGATGGCACTCAACAGTATGTCTATACTGGCGCCTACTCAGGGTTTGAGCGTCATGAGTTGGTACCTGAATTGCCGTCTCCCGAGGCTGAACGTATTAAGGACGACCTTCCGGTAGTAAAGAAGTCTAGGAAGAGATCGAGGAAAGGCAAAAAAGCTGATTCTATGATCCAGCCGCCTCAGCAGCCTCGGGTTCAAGACCGTATAGATATCCCCGGTGTAGATAAATGGCATATCCCCGGTCAACCAATCCTACCTGCAACAGCACTAGGGGCCAGATTCGGCGATCTAAGGAGACTTCATGACGATGTGCTGCGGATAGAGAAAGGCCTCATCGCCTCGAAAGATCCAGGATACCCACTCTACGTGGTTAACGTTCCGCGGCAATTATCGTACGTCGACACATTCCCGCGGAGAAGTTCTTCCTTCAGTTCGATTACATATTCGACATGTTTCACGTGAAGAAGCTGGATTTTATGTTTGTCCGCCTTTATGCCTTGCACAAGAACTACATCATCGGGGTTGAGCAGATACCTCATATCTGTGTCGCTGACCCGTACTTCATGCATGAGAGCTTCTTGGGAGTCTGCCCAAAGCAACGTGAATACGAGAGGGAATACATCATCAATTTCATGCTCGCCAATAAGGACAAGGAGGCGATTCTGGTGCCTTATCATCCCCTGTAAGTCATCCGCGCAGATATCCTTCCTTCGATTTCAATCATTCATTTGCATGGTGGAGGCTAATTAACTTGAGGTGTACTTATTTTGCGCAGCGGCGGGCGCGCCGTCCTCATCATCCTTTACCCCTGATACTCCCACGCTCATTACTTGGACTCGTCGAACAACATTAACAAAAAGGATCACACCCACATCAAGGATGTTCTCGACAGTGCTATGTTTTACTACGACGCACGGGGTGGAGAGGTCAAGGACAAGAAGAGAAGGGGCGGCAGGCTCGCCTTCGGCCATAAAACTGACTTCTGCTGCATCCAGCAACCGAATGATTCTTTTAATGATGGATTCTATGTCCTACACCACATGCTGGAGTACAGACGGGATCACCAGAACCTTCGCATGTCACCTACATCCGGCGATGCCCATATTTTGCAATGGGCAAAGAACGTAGGAGATATCGAGGATCATCGACTTTGAGCTGAGTTCTATCACATCCAGCGCGAACTTGCCCAAATCATCATGAAGGAGGTTGTCGGAAAAATAGGGATGTTCTACGAAGAAGGACAAATGTCGCGAGAAGACGTCTGAACACGGGTAGCCTGTCAGCGTCTTGACCTGAAGCCTTTCACTAGGCTCGGGGACTATCTCCCTGACTTGGATGGATGGCACGACATGGAGTGATTGTCGATATATGACAATGTGTCCGTTTAGTCCATACTTTCTGTATGACAAAACATTGAGTTATGCACAACGAAACTTTATTTGTGATGTAATTAAACCGTCCTCCTCGACTAGCGATGATCACTCTAGTTAGGGCATTTTGGGTACGATCAACTTTGTTATTTATGCTTATGATATGTTGCTTCTATTTTTGCCAAGTCTGTCTCTTCCTGTTGCTCAACTATATATGTTGCATATCATCCACTCATGTGACGATGCAGGTGCATAGATCATCGATGGCGAAGAAGTGCTACGCCAGGAGTATATATACGACGAGTGGCCGGAGTGTCAGGCCCAGGTGTACCGGTTTCTAGTTTCCGAGCGACAGGCAGTAGTTAGTTTAGGTTCACGCTAATGAGAGAGAGGGATACGAACTCATGTACTGCATAGTTCCGCTCTCACTCAAAGTGATAGCTCTTCTCGTGTATATCATTGTTTAGATGGATGACGATGTAGTTGCAAGTAACCGAGACTTGTATCGCTATTTTCGAGATGATGACGAGAGACCACTTTGTGTTGGATGATGATTATGATGATGACATGATTTGATGAGACTAGTTGTATGTATATGTTATGATTACATTTGTATGTGTATGATATGCTAAAGATTATTCTATAAAGCCTATTCAAATACAAAAGAAATATGCAGGAAAAAAAACTAATAAAACTAGTGAGGGGAACAAAGTTAGCAGTAGCGCCGCCTTAGCAGTAGTGCTTCCCTGTAAAAAGTGCTGCAAATAATATCAGCAGCGCTCTTCACCGAAGCTCGCTACTGCTATCCATGTATAGCAGTAGCGTGGGATGATAGGCGCTACTGCTACAAGTTAGCTGTAGCGCCTTATCAGTAGCGCATCGTCCCGTGCTACTGATAGGCCTAAAACCCGCACTGCTGCTAGGCTTTTCCCTAGTAGTGGAAGCAGGGAGAAAACCAGGATAATCGGTGATAATGGCCACTTCCGTGCCATCGTAGCTCGCCTGGTAAAACACCCCTTCCGCAAGTACCACGAATATATCCGGGTCCTCTTCAAACCCCGGATCCAGCTCCTGGTTGTGGTTCTCCGGCTGGGGGCGGGGCTGTGAAGCCCTTCGGTGATTTTTCGCCAATGCTGTCATAAGCGGATTAGAAATTTATCAAAGATGATTCGGGAAGCGGAATGAGTGAAGCAGAAGGATTGGGGCTTACCCAACTGGGAGGATTATCCATAGAATACCCCTCTCTGCGATTGATTTGGAGAAATTCCTCTTCCTCCCCTTTGAACATCTCGGCCAGTATCTTGGCGAGAGCGGTAGGGGTGTCCGGACCTTTTCGGCCACAACGGGAGGCGTCATCCTCCCCGTTGTAGTGCCACATTGGGAGCCCTATATATTGAAGCGGCTGAACCCCTCACGCTATGGAAACCGCCATTACCTCAACTATTGTTAGTCCAGACTGGGCGAGCACCTTTATCTTGCCCATAAGCTGACCAACTTCTGCACTGTCATCCTCTTCAAGACTTCGGGGACGCCAACTGTGGCGTTTCTTCAGCGGAACGCTTGCAAATTCGGGAAGAGCCTTTTGAACTGGGCCGGGAAGTGCGACGTCTTCAATGTAAAACCATTCGGAAGGCCATTCTTCAGATGCCCTCCTCGGTGTGCCGGACAGGTATCCGGTATCGGCGATGCACCATACTTCGGCTCCGCCCACTTCAAATATTGACCCCTCGTGGTTACGCGGGACAAGACAGAACAACTTTCTCCACAACTCAAAATGGGCCTCAACACCCAGAAATAATTCGCATAAAGCGACATAACCTGCGATGTGCAGGATAAAGGCGGGAGTGAAGTTGTGCAGCTGGAGGCCATAGTATTCCAGAAGCCCTCGCAGGAACGGATGGATTGGAAATCCGACGCCTCTTAGCAGGAAGGGGACAAAACACACCCGCTCCCCCCGGATGGGTTGGGGAAGTCCTCAGCCTGAGTCTCGCCATTAAAGGAAGCCAGCCCTGCCCGAACAGGGACCAGATCCGCAGGAGGAAGAAATCCCCGCGTTTGCAACTTCGCCAATTGACTGTGGGACACGGAGCACTTATCCCACTCGCCTTTCTCTGGGCCAGAACGGGGGGAGGAGCTGGGAATGCTAGCCATGTTGGAATGGTTTCTCCTGGCGATCTTTGGGGACTTTCTCCGGGTGGCATCGAATGGATCTAAGATCCAATCTCTTTAAATAGATGCTCTTCCTTCCCTGGACGGGGTGTTATTTACGAAAAATACCCGGACCTTCCGCATTCGCTCGACACGTGGAAGCCGAAGTTATTAGCGCACAGAAGCCGAGGGGAGCGACATTGATCAACGGCCGAATATATTACGTGGAGGTCATTGGAGGAGGAACCCGCCTTGCAATGCCGAAGACAATTCGTGTTCCGAACACTTCGTTATTGAAGACTGGTTTGGGGGCTACTGACGGAGTCGTGGACTAAGGGGTCCTCGGGCGTCCAACCTGTTATCCATGGGCCGGACTGATGGGCTGTGAAGACATGAAGACCGAAGAGCATACCTGTGTCCGGATTGGACTCTCCTTGGTGTGGAAGGCAAGCTTGGCGATCGACTATGAAGATTCCCTTTAATGTAACCGACTCTATGTAACCCTAGATCCCTCCTGTATCTATATAAACCGGAGGGCGTAGTCCGAAAAGGATATACTCATTACCATAGTCATACAGGCTAGACTTCTAGGGTTTTAACCATTACGATCTCGTGGTAGATCAACTCTTGTAATACACATATTCATCAAGATCAATGAAGTAGGAAGTAGGGTATTACCTCCATAGAGAGGGCCCAAACCTGGGTAAACATTGTGTCCCCTGTCTCCTGTTACCATCGACCTTAGACGCACAGTTCGGGACCCCCTACCCGAGATCCGCCGGTTTTGACACCGACAGAGGGCACCACACACGCCTAAACAATCAACTTGTGTGTTCTAGGATGCCCCCTCCCCACGTATATAAAGGAGGGAGGGGGAGGCCAGCCGGCCCTCCTTGGCGCGCTCCCAAGAGGGGAATCCTACTAGGACTCCAAGTCCTAGTAGGGTTCCACCAAAAGGGAGAGAGGGGGAAGGAAGGAGAGGGAGAGGGGGAAAGGAAAAGGGGGGCGCCGAACCCCCTTCCTTGTCCTATTCGGACTCAAGGGGGAGGGGGCACGCGGCCTGCCCTGGCCGCCCCTCTCTCTCTCCACTAAGGCCCATCGAGGCCCATTAGTTCCCCAGGGGGTTCCGATAACCCTTTGGCACTCCGGTTTTATCCGAAACCTCCAGGATACCTTCCGGTGTCCAAACATAGCCGTCCAATATATCAATCTTTATGTCTCGACCATTTCGAGACTCCTCGTCATGTCCGTGATCACATCCGGGACTCCGAACTACATTCGGTACATCAAAACACATAAACTCATAATACCGATCATCACCGATCGTTAAGCGTGTGGACCCTACGGGTTCGAGAACTATGTAGACATGACCGAGACTCCTCTCCGGTCAATAACCAATAGCGGAACCTGGATGCTCATATTGGTTTCTACATATTCTATGAAGATCTTTATCGGTCAAACCGCATAACAACATACGTTGTTCCCTTTGTCATCGGTATGTTACTTCCCCGAGATTCGATCGTCGGTATCTCAATACCAAGTTCAATATCGTTACCGGTAAGTCTCTTTACTCGTTCCGTAATGCATCATCCCGCAACTAACTCATTAGTTACATTGCTTGCAAGGCTTATAGTGATGTGCATTACCGAGAGGGCCCAGAGATACCTCTTCGACAATCGGAATGACAAATCCTAATCTCGATCTATGCCAACTCAACAAACACCATCAGAGACACCTGTACAACATCTTTATAATCACCCAGTTACGTTGTGATGTTTGATAGCACACTAAGTGTTCCTCCGGTATTCGGGAGTTGCATAATCTCATAGTCATAGGAACATGTATAAGTTATGAAGAAATCATTAGCAATAAACTAAACGATCATAGTGCTAAGCTAACGGATGGGTCAAGTCAATCACATCATTCTCTAATGATGTGATCTCGTTCATCAAATGACAACTCTTGTCCATGGCTAGGAAACTTAACCATCTTTGATTAACGAGCTAGTAAAGTAGATGCATACTAGTGACACTCTGTTTGTCTATGTATTCACACATGTACTAAGTTTCCGGTTAATACAATTCTAGCATGAATAATAAACATTTATCATGATGTAAGGAAATATATAAATAACAACTTGATTATTGCCTCTAGGGCATTTTTCCTTCAGTCCCCCACTTGCACTAGAGTCAACAATCTAGTTCACATCATCATGTGATTTCACACCAATAGTTCACATCTTTATGTGATTAGTTCACATCTCCATGTGACTAATACCCGAAGGGTTTACTAGAGTCAATAATCTAGTTCACATCGCTATGTGATCAACACCCAAAGAGTGATCATGTTTTGCTTGTGAGAGAAGTTTAGTCAATGGGTCTGCCACATTCAGAGCCGTATGTATTTTGCAAATTTTCTATGTCTACAATGCTCTGGATGGAGCTACTCTAGCTAATTTCTCCCACTTTCAATATGTATCCAGATTGAGACTCAGAGTCATCCGGATCGGTGTAAAAGCTTGCATCGGCGTAACTCTTTACGGCGAACTATTTATCACCTCCATAACCGAGAAATATCTCCTTACTCTTCTAAGGACAATTTTGACCGCTGTCAAGTGATCCACTCCTGGATCAATATCGTATCCCTTGCCAAACTCATGGCAAGGTACACAATAGGTTTGGTACACATCATAGCATACTTTATAGAACCTATGGCTGAGGCATAGGGAATGACTTTCATTCTCTTTCTATTTTCTGCCGTGGTCATGTTTTGAGTCTTACTCAACTTTACACCTTGCAATATAGGCAAGAACTCCTTCTTTGACTGTTCCATTATGAACTACTTCAAAAATCTTGTCAAGGTATGTACTCATTGAAAAATCTTATCAAGCATCTTGATCTATCTCTATAGATCTTGATGCCCAATATGTAAGCAGCTTTACCGAGGTCTTTCTTTGAAAAACTCCTTTCAAACACTCCTTTATGCTTTCCAGAAAATTCTACATCATTTCCGCTCAACAATATGTCACTCACATATACTTATCAGAAATGTTGTAGTGCTCCCACTGACTTTCTTGTAAATACAGGCTTCACCGCAAGTCTGTATAAAACTATATGCTTTGATCACACTATCAAAGCATATATTCCAACTC
This sequence comes from Triticum urartu, assembly GCF_003073215.2. Classification (NCBI taxonomy): domain Eukaryota; kingdom Viridiplantae; phylum Streptophyta; class Magnoliopsida; order Poales; family Poaceae; genus Triticum; species Triticum urartu. Next base: position 568,092,443 of record NC_053027.1, read on the forward strand.
CGAGATGCTTGCACCAGTCCATAAATGGATCACTGGAGCTTGCACACTTTGTTAGCACCTTTTGGATCAAAAAAACCTTCTGGTTGCATCATATACAACTCTTCTTTAAGATATCCATTAAGGAATGCAGTTTTGACATCCATTGCCAAATTTCATAATCATGAATTGTGGCAATTTCTAACATGATTCGGACAGACTTTAAGCATCGATACGAGTGAGAAATTCTCATCATAGTCAACACCTTGAACTTGTCAAAAACCTTTTGCGACAATTCGAGCTTTATAGATAGTGACACTACTATCAGCGTCCCTCTTCCTCTTAAAGATCCATTTATTCTCAATGGCTCGCCGATCAATGGGCAAGTCAATCAAAGTCCATACTTTGTTCTTATACATGGATCCCATCTCAGATTTCATGGCCTCAAGCCATTTCGCGGAATCTGGGCTCATCATCGCTTCCTCATAGTTCGTAGGTTTGTCATGGTCTAGTAACATGACTTCTAGAACAGGATCACCGTACCACTCTGGTGTGGACCGTACTCTGGTTGACCTACAAGGTTCAGTAGTAACTTGATCTAAAGTTTCATGATCATCATCATTAGCTTCCTCACTAATTGGTGTAGGAATCACTGATTTCTGTGATGTACTACTTTCCAATTCGTGAGAAGGTACAATTACCTCATCAATTTCTACTTTCCTCCCACTCACTTCTTTCGAGAGACACTCCTTCTCTTAGAAAGGATCCATTCTTAGCAACGAATATCTTGCCTTCGGATATGTGATAGAAGGTGCACCCAACAGTCTCCTTTGGGTATCCTATGAAGACCCATTTCTCTGATTTAGGTTCGAGCTTATCAGGTTGAAGCTTTTTCACATAAGCATCGCAGCCCCAAACTTTAAGAAACGACAACTTGGGTTTCCTGCCAAACCACAGTTCATATGGTGTCGTCTCAACGGATTTAGATGGTGCCCTATTTAACGTGAATGCAGCCGTCTCTAAAGCATAACCCCAAAATGATAGCGGTAAACCAATAAGAGACATCATAGATCGCACCATATCAAATAAAGTACGATTACGACGTTCGGACACACCATTACGCTGTGGTGTTCCAGGTGGCGTCAGTTGCGAAACTATTCCGCATTGTTTCAAATGAAGTCCAAACTCGTAACTCAAATATTCTCCTCCACGATCAGATCGTAGAAACTTTATTTTCTTGTTACGATTATTTTCCACTTCACTCTGAAATTCTTTGAACTTTCCAAATTTTTCAGACATATGTTTCATCAAGTAGATATACCCATACTTGCTCAAATCATCTATGAAGGTAAAAAAATAACGATACCCGCCGCGAGCCTCAACACTCACCGGATCGCATACATCAGTATGTATTATTTCCAATAAGTCAGTTGCTCGCTCCATTGTTCCGGAGAACAGAGTCTTAGTCATCTTGCCCATGAGGCATGGTTCGCAAGCATCAAGTGACTCTAAGAGCCCATCAGCATGGAGTTTCTTCATGCGCTTTACACCATTATGACCTAAACGGCAGTGCCACAAATATGTTGCACTATCATTATCAACTTTGCATCTTTTTGGCATCAATACTATGAATATGTGTATTACTACGATCGAGATTCAATAAACCATTCACCTTGGGTGTATGACCATAGAAGGTTTTATTCATGTAAACAGAATAACAATTATTCTTTGACTTAATTGAATAATCGTATTGCAATAAACATGATCCAATCATATTATGCTCAACGCAAATACCAAATAACATTTATTTTAGGTTCAACACTAATCCCGAAGGTAAAGGGAGTGTGCCATGGTGATCTTATCAACCTTGGAATCACTTCCAACACACATCCTCACCTTGCCCTCAACTAGTCTTTGTTCATTTTGTAACTCCTGTCTCGAGTTACTAATCATAGCAACCGAACCAGTATCAAATACCCAAGGCTACTATGAACACTAGTAAAGTACACATCAATAATATGTATATCATATATACTTTTGTTCACTTTGCCATCCTTCTTATCCACCAAGTATTTGGGGCAGTTCTACTTCTAGTGACCATTTCCTTCGTAGTAGAAGCACTCAGTTTCAGGCTTGGGTCTAGCTTTGGGCTTCTTCATGGGAGTGGCAACTTGCTTGCCATTCTTCTTGAAGTTCCCTTTCTTTCCCTTGCCCTTTTACTTGAAACTAGTGGTCTTTTCAACCATCAACATTTGATGCTTTTCTTGATTTCTACCTGTTGGGGAACGTAGTAATATCAAAATTTTCCTACGCACACGCAAGATCATGGTGATGCATAGCAACGAGAGGGGAGAGTGTTGTCTATGTACCCTCGTAGACCGACGCGGAAGCGTTGACGCAACGTAGAGGAAGTAGTCGTACGTCTTCCCAATCCGACCGATCCAAGCACCGTTACTCCGGCACCTCCGAGTTCTTAGCACACGTACAGCTCGATGACGCTCCCCTGGCTCCGATCCAGCAAAGCTTCGGGGATGAGTTCCGTCAGCACAACGGCGTGGTGACGATGATGATGTTCTACCGACGCAGGGCTTCGCCTAAGCACTACAACGATATGATTGAGGTGGAATATGGTGGCAGGGGGCACCGCACACAGCTAAGGAACGATCACGTGGATCACCTTGTGTGTCCTAGGGTGCCCCCTTGCCTCCGTATATAAAGGATCCAAGGGGGGGCGTTGCGGCCGGCCCTGTGGAGGCGCGCAGGAGGAGTCCTACTCCTACCGGGAGTAGGACTCGCCTCCCCTTTTCCTTGTCCAAGTAGGAGAGGTGGAGGGAGAATAGGAAAGGGGGGGCGCCGCCCCTTCCTCCTTGTCCAATTCGGACTAGGGGGAGAGGGGGCGCGCGGCCTGCCCTGGCAGCCCCTTCCTCTTCTCCACTTTAGGCCCATGAGGCCCATTAACCCCCCGGGGGGTTCCGGTAACCCCCCGATGCTCCGGTTTTATCCGATACTTCTCCGGAACGCTTCCGGTGTCCGAATATAGTCATCCAATATATCAATCTTTATGTCTCGACCATTTCGAGACTCCTCGTCATGTCCGTGATCACATCCGGGACTCCGAACTAACTTCGGTACTCTATCAGAGGAAGAAGGACCGAAAGGGCATCGGATTATAGAAACAAATGACTAATTCAAAGCTCAAATGCAAAGGAATTATCATTTCCAAATCAAGAGATCAAAAGCCAACGGTCTGGTTAAGAATGGATAAGTTGAATAGACTTAGGGGTACAATCGACGGCAATTTGATTGGTTGATAACCAACTCATGTTCAAAATGACATATGAGCTGGAAAGATAATTTAAAAGGATCAACCGATGATTGCGTGCATTCGCACTCATGTTGAATCAATAGGATCAAAATGACGGTGCCAAAGGAGATTAATGAATATTGCCAGACATATGGGAAGCATCCATAATGCAAGCAGACAAGTATTTGCAGAGCAATAAAGCTGCTGAGGATTTTCGGAGGATCGAATAGTATTTCAAAGACTTTTGTGAAACACCTGAACAACTGGGGATGAGCGGATACTCGGTAAGTGCGAGGGCAAAGAACTGCAAGGCAGTAGGCACAAAGTATTCTCGGAACAATAGAGAGAATTTCGAGGTATCTTATAATAACAAGATCAACGGGGAATGATTGTATGAATGGCAAGTTGATGACCCACAAGTATAGGGGATCAATTGTAGCTCTTTTCGATAAGTAAGAGTGTCGAACCCAATGAGGAGCAGAAGGAAATGACAAGTGGTTTTCAGCAAGGTAATGTCTGCAAGTGCTGAAATTGTAAGTAGCAGAGTAGTTTGATAGAAAGATAATTTGTAACGAGCAAGTAACGGTAGTAGTAACAAAAGTGCAGCAAGGTAGCCCAATCCTTTTGAGGCAAAGGACATGCCAAAATGGTCTCTTATGATAAGCAAAGCATTCTTGAGGGTACACGGGAATTTCATCTAGTCACTTTCATCATGTTGGTTCGATTAGTGTTCGCTACTTTGATAATTTGATATGTGGGTGGACCGGTGCTTAGGTGTTGTTCTTACTTGAACAAACATCCTACTTATGATTAACCCTCCCGCAAGCATCCGCAACTACGAGAAAAGTATTAAGAATAAATTCTAACCATAGCATTAAACTTTGGGATCCAATTGGTCCCTTACGGAATAACGCATAAACTGGGGTTTAAGTTTCTGTCACTCTCGCAACCCACCATCTAATTGCTACTCCACAATGCATTCCCTTAGGCCCAAATATGGTGAAGTGTCATGTAGATGACGTTCACATGACACCGCTAAGGGAATCACAACATACATACTATCAAAATATCGAACACATATCAAGTTCACATGATTACTTGCAACATGATTTCTCCCGTGACCTCAAGAACAAAGGTAACTACTTACAAATGATAAACATGCTCATGATCAGAGGAGTATTAAATAGCATATTGGACCTGAACATATAATCTTCCACCAAATAAACCATATAGTAATCAACTACAAGATGTAATCAACACTACTAGTCACCCACAAGCACCAATCTATAGCTCCGGTAACAAGATTAAACACAAGAGATGAACTAGGGTTTGAGATGAGATGGTGATGTTGAAGATATTGATGGAGATTGCCCTCCCCAAGATGGGAGAGTTGTTGGTGATGATGAGGACGATGATTTCCCCCTCTGGGAGGGAAGTTCCCCCGGCAGAATCGCTCCACCGGAGGGCAAAAGTGCTCCTGCCCAAGTTCCGCCTCGAGGCGGCAGCGCTTCGTCCCGAAAGTCCTCCCATTATTTTTTCTAGGTCAGAATGACCTATTGTTGGGGAACGCAGTAATTTTGAAAAATTTCCTACGCACACGCAAGATCCATCTAGGTGATGCATAACAACGTACCCTCGTAGACCGAAAGCGGAAGCGTTATGACAAAGCGATTGATCTAGTCGTACGTCTTCACGATCCGACCGATCCTAGTACCGAAAGTACAGCACCTCCGCGTTGTGCACACGTTCAACTCGGTGACGTCCCACAAACTCTAGATCCAGCTGAGTGTCGAGGGAGAGCTTCGTCAGCATGACGGCGTGATGACAGTGATGATGAAGATACCAACGCAGGGTTTCGCCTAAGCACTACAACGATATGACCGAGGTGGAAATTTGTTGAGGGGGGTGAGGGAGTCCTAGACTAAGGGGTCCTTGGGCGTCCGGCCTGTTATCCATGGGCCGGACTGATGGGCTGTGAAGACATGAAGACCGAAGTCCGTACCTGTGTCCGGATTGGACTCTCCTTGGCGTGGAAGGCAAGCTTGGCGATCGACTATGAAGATTCCCTTTGATGTAACCAACTCTATGTAACCCTAGATCCCTCCGGTATCTATATAAACCGGAGGGCGTAGTCCGGAAAGGATATACTCATTACCATAGTCATACAGTCTAGACTTCTAGGGTTTTAGCCATTACGATCTCGTGGTAGATCAACTCTTGTATTACTCATATTCATCAAGATCAATCAAGCAGGAAGTAGGGTATTACCTCCATAGAGGTGGCCCGAACCTGGGTAAACATCGTGTCCCCTGTCTCCTGTTACCATCGACCTTAGACGCACAGTTCGGGACCCCCTACCCGAGATCCGCCGGTTTTGACACCGACATTGGTGCTTTCATTGAGAGTTCCGCTGTGACATCGACGAAAGGTTAGATGGCTCGCCTTGTCCTTAAAGACAACATCACCTCCGGAGGAGTCCTGACCCTAGGCCAAACCCTCCGACTCGGCGGCTTTACTATGATCGCCCGTTCGGTCGTTGAGCCGACGATGACCTCTCGGGCCATCGAAAACCCCCTTCACATCGACTCCGAACACTCCAAGCAGATGGATCCAGCAGATTTTTCGTCCTTAAACGAACTCCTAGATCGCATCGCCGCTTTGGTAATCGCTATAGGTTACGATCGGATCGGGCTTAAAGCCGATCAAGGAGAAACCAAAACTCCACAGGTCACCCATCAGATAGAGGTAGTCGAGGAGCAGGACGACGAGTCTTCTTCTATATCGAAGACGGACTATGTCCAGATCGCCAATTTGGAAGAACCGGATACGCACCAGCGAAAGGAGGCGACCAACCCTCTGAACATAGAATCGGACGGCAGTCCTGAACAATCAGAAGATACCCTGGAACCTGAACTGTTGAGTCTAGAAGTCCATCAGACTCTGGGTAGTCGGTTGGGTCGGGGTTCAGATTTAATTCCACCCACCCACCCGGATATAGATGCTCTCATGAGCATCAAACAACAGTCTCAGGAAACGGTCCACCACTTCTGGGCCAGATTCCTCCTTGTCAAAGATAAGGTAAAAGATTGCCGTGACGAGGACGCGGTAGCAGAATTCTGCATCAACTGCGTGGACGAAGGTATCTTTAACGCCATCAATCGCCGCCGCATACTAAAGTTCGCCGACTTAGCAAATATCGTACAAAAGTACAGCGCAATGGAAAGCGCCTGGAAAACTCAGGCAGCTTGCTGGGAACCGTCGGCCTCAACTCAACTCCTCCTACATTACGCGGCACGACACCGTTCTGGAGGGATGGCTCGATGGCCCATGCAAAATACACACGATGCTAGATACCGTGGCAACCACAGCCTTAGAGCATGTTGGATACTCCGGCAGGTAGCCAAGAGCGGCGAGGACATCCTTATCAAGGACACCCCAGAACAACACCCTCCAGAAAACAACGACGCAAGAGTATTGACGGTCTTCGAGACATTCGCTTCAAACAACAGGCGCAAAAGGGCACTTCGCGACATCGCAGAAGTTTGCCAAATCGCCGCAATAAACCCTTGGAACAACATGGCTATAACATTTAATGCCAGTGACGAACCGAGGTACAGGACAGTCCGAGTGCCAGCCGCATTAGTCCTCAGTCCTATTGTGGACGGGTTTCGACTTACTAAGGTCCTCATGGACGGCGGTAGCGGGCTAAATCTCATTTATGAGGACGGACTACGCAAAATGGAAATAGACAGGAGCTGCATCAAGCAAAGTAGCACAACCTTCCGAGGAATCATTCCTAGTCGGGAGGCACGATGCGCGGGCAAAATCACACTTGACGTGGTGTTCGGCACGCCAGAGAATTATCGGTCCGAAGAAATCACTTTCCAAGTGGCCCCTTTCAGCAGCGAATACCACGCCCTGTTGGGGCGGGATGCTTTTACACGCTTCCAAGCCATACCTCATTACGGGTACATGAAGCTCAAAATGCCCGGACCAAACGGTATAATCGCTATCGTTAGTGATCCATACATAGCACTCCGTGCTGAAAACAAAACCGCATCCCTGGCCCTTGAGGCGCTATCCGAAGCTCTCGCGACCAAAGAATTAACCGCACTACGCTCTATGGTGGACAGGGACGACGTAATCCTCGACAAACGACCCAAATCCACCTCCTTCAAACCAGCAGAAGAAATAGTCAAATTCCAGGTCCACCCAACGGACCCCAAGAAGACAACATCTATCGGAGCGCAACTGAACCCAACAGTTGACGCCGCACTACGAGAATTCCTGCGCGAAAACTGGGACACACTACAAGAGATTGGGCCAAGTGTGATGAGACAAAAAATGTCATTGAATAGCTAATAACGTCACAAATTACCCCAAAGTGACGTTTTATGGGCGTCACAAGGATCGTCACGGAATCCCCGTCACAGATTACTCCTAGTGATGGCGCGCACAAAGTAACGTCATGAAAATGGGACCTTCGGTGACATTCTCTACTACGTCATCAACTTGTTACTTCCATGACAATCAATTAATGTCACACGTTACGAGAAAATATGCCATATGCAGTGACAAAGCAACGTCACTAACTTCTACCATGCCAACACCTGAGAAAACTATCCCACTACTAGCGTTTCATTATTGATTAGGACGACACCAACAAAATATATTTGATTATTTACAATTTGTACAACAAATTTATCGACATTTCATTCACATCACATCACATTATATATATAAGATAAGATCCGAATCACATGATAAATTTGAATGAACGACAAATCATATCATATAATCAATCGTCTCAACCAAATCATCCCCTAAACAAAAGTGACATCAAAAAGTAACACTAGCTCACGAGTTTGACACAACAATACACAAGTTAAAAAGGCAACATTTGGATAACTAAAGACCACATGTGTTGTCCTGGTGACTAGAACATATGATTCAACAACTATCTTTCCATCACAAAAGGATGGCCTTCATGCACCATCGGTTTTGGACTGGGACTGCTAAGTTGCTTGAGCCTTTAAGAGAAAACCAATCAGGTTATCCATCTCCTATTGCTTCTCTTGCCAGGCTTCATTCTTCTCTTGCTGGCTCTTCTTCACAGCTTCCAATTTTTCCTATTGCTTCCTCTGCATCTCTTCAAATGTTGTCACTTGTGCTTCAAGCCTTGCGGCTAACTCCTCTCGGTGCCTATAAATTGAAGAAACACAACAAGGTTGTACCTTTGATGAGATGAAAATAGACAAGATAATAAGGTACAAGAGTACCACTAAGAGGCTTACAATCTATCAAATTAACAATCTGAAATAGAGCGAAACATTATTAAATGTCAAGGAAAGAATACAGGTGGGCAAATGAAATAGTAAACCCAAGAACTACATTTTATTTATCATTTTGAAAAGCAGCAAAGCATCACAAATACTATATCATGTCAACAACCCAGGAAAGAAGCAACTAAGGTAGGACAACAATTTTCTAGATCAAACTTTACCAGCCTATATCATTCTAAAAAGCAAGAACATAAACCAATCAACAAATCATACTAGATTTCAGGATTAGAAACCGTGCATTACAATGTTACTCTCATGTCTTTGTGTTGCAGTAGCAAAAAACCGTGCAACAAACCATGTATTTCTCATTACAAGCATATATTATTTTTTATGTTACTTTGTATGATTGGATTTGGATCAAACAATACATAAACAGCAAAGCACTCCTTAGTACAACTTTCGTTACAAGAACTGAAGACGAATGTCTTGTTCACTCAGATTTGTGTTCTCATTTTCTCACTACCATGGGTGCACTACACACATGCACAAAAGCAAGGAAAAAGAAAACAACCAGAACACAAAGAGAAACAAGACATGTACCTATCACTTGCATCTCTCGCCTCTCTATCCTTCTCTTTAATTCTTACTTCAATTCTGTGCTGATTAAGTAGAGGTCCAAAATCTCCTGGATCTTGATGCATAACCCATGCTAGAAAGGAAGGTGCTATGGGTGCATTCTTCCTTTAGAACTCCAGCCACAATTGTTGTATCCGATATTGCCTACTCACCTTCTGATTGTGCTCCCCTTTTATTTTCCATCGCATTCTATAGTATAAAGAAAACTGATGATCAAGTAAGGCAAAGTTCATATGGTGGATTACACATGATCAATATGAGAATCTATTTCAAGTCAGAAACAATAGGAAGAAATAATACATAAGCTAGACATATTGGCTTGCTCGTACCACCAGTAAGGCAAACTTCATATGATGGATTACAAGGAAGATAGTTTAGCTGCTTCGACTGGGTCTGTAGGTCTCATTCCCCCCGGTGGAGAATGCTTATGCATCAGTTGGACCAGTGGAGCATGCTTATGAGTCTACATTAAAACCTGGTAGATAAATTGGAAGTTAGGATTGCAAGTGGAAAAAAGATGGTGTGAAGATGATCTTGCATATACCTTGGCCTTGTAGTGTAACCATGTTATCAAATTGGCTAGATGTGCCTATCATGTCTTGAGAACCTTGCATCCCTGAATCAGTGTCAGGCGAGTTGCTATCCTTAGAAGTTAGGTGAGCTGATGTGTTTGTTGGATTTGGTGCAGACTATTCTTGATGGTTTGTAGCTTCAACCGACTCAGTTGTTGTGGTAGCTTTGGATCCAGTTATTCTTGAGGTAGCTGATGCACTGTTTGTAGATCTGACACACTTTTTTGTTTTTGGCACGCTAGAACCTTCAGGTGCCTGTGTCAAACAAGTCAAGTAAAAGAAGGAAGTGAATCAACATTGAATTATGCAATGTCAGCACAAGTTCAAATAGGATGACAGTGAACAGAGAAAGCATCATCTCGATTACTCCCTCTGTCCCATAATGTAAGACGTTTTTTTAACACTAGTGTGGTGTTAAAAAACTTCTTATATTATGGGACGGAGGGAGTAGTTGGTAGGAGAGTAAAATAGTGCAGGAATATAAATGAATCAATCTTTAGTCAATTATTTTACCTGTCCAGAATGTTCAGAATAAAACACAACAAAAAATACTATTACTGTCGCTGCTGGCATAGTTTAGAAAACCATAAAGTTTACTATACTCTTTCAAAATTAAGGCTCAATGGATGGTGTTGTATGTTTGTAAAGTAGGAGCAGCTTGAGTTCACCATGTATATGCTTTTATCAAGTTTTTGGCGTAATGAATATGCTTGTGGGCTTCAGGCCCTTAACATCATGGGTAGCAATCAATTAAGAGCGGCAAGGCAAATATTAAGTTTAGTTCTCTTTAATTTCGTAGTGGAGATAAAAGTACATTGGCAGAGGGCTATACATCTCCATAAGGAGTCAAAATCAAGTGCAGTCTCAGTGTTTATTCAGTTTTAACAGCACAAGTTAGGGACTATTTATGGGGCAGCTGAACCACAAGCAGCGACAGTAAAATCAATTTCCAGTTTTAGCTAACCACAAGCAGGCAGTAGAATCAATTTAAGGCTTCAGGTTTTAACCACAAGCACTATGGCCGTGTGGTGCCTGAGTTCAGTTAAAGCGGCAAGCTGTTACCATGTGTGGGTATGACTTGTAAAACTGAAACGCTGAATTCCTCTCCAATACAACTCTAGATCTCACCTTCTCTCTTTCGTCTACGTCACCTCGGTGCTTTTCTCCCCCAAATCCCTTCATTGTATCCTGCTGGTCCTAATTAACGAGAAGGGCGGGATGATTAGTGGTATGCATGAACCCTAATCACTGAACATTAAGGGCTTGCGGGATGAGAAAATTACCAAGAGCTGTCGCCGGTCGCTGTAATCGGTGGGGAAAGGCTCGCGGGCGGGTTGATGCGGTGGATCCGAGATCCGCTGGTGGGGCGGCCTCCTTCAATCCACCATCGCCAGTGGCTACAATCAGGGGGAGAATAGAGCGGAGTGCTCACGGGGCCGGTAGCCGGTCACTGCAATCAGGGGGAGATCCGAGCTCGAATCGGCGGAGCGGCCAGCCGGCCACCCCCAATCTCCCGGCCCTGATCGCTATAGTCGTGGGATAGGAGAACCGATTGATTCTGGCAAAAAATGCCGGGGTGGGCGGTGGCTTTAGCGGCGCCTCTTCGCGGGCGAAATAGAAGAGTAATTTTGGATGGGTCTTTGACTGATGGGGACACAGGGTTTAGTTTTCACATAATATTACGTAATTCATTTAATTCAAAATAAGTATCAAATGATTATTTAAAAAGTAAATCTTACAAATACATTATGGTGTGGTTTTTTCATGTAATTTTTCATGGAGTTGTAACTAAATATGTCGAAAATGATATACGGTGTGATGCGGGGGCTCTATGTAGCGTCGTAAG